>NC_137797.1:30635452-30959775 GCF_963383645.1 Muscardinus avellanarius
ACCTAGGATATATTTCTCAGAAGCTTTCCTGTCAATAAGTGACATATGCCTGTCTTAGCTAATATTATTAGCTGTCTCGTAGGCCTCATTGATTTTTACTTTTAGGGAAAATTTAGGTGAAAAATGTAAAGGATCTGAATGTAGTACCTTTTAAGACATTTTGTGACCATTCTGGTTGAGCTACCATATGATTATATAACCTGCATCTCTGAGGGATTTTGAATTAACCAAAATCTGTACAAGTAAGACTAAATTCTTGTCTCAGAAACATTTAAAAATTCTTCAGTAGTATCTTCTGTTTCAAGCCTCATGGATTATTTCTGAAATGGTTCTGAGAAAAGAGCCTAGACTAAAACTGCCACAGTAGATAATATTCTGATACCACATAGTGAACACAGCTCACAGATCCAATATTTATTGCCTTTTCCCTTTATTACCTAATCTTTAATTTTTTACTCTATGCAGCCACTTGAAATAGGTGTGCCTACAAATGAATTGTTCTAATACGAAAGATAAATGGTTTAGCTTAAGTCACCGAGAGTCACATAATAAAAGACAAAGAACAGCTTTAGGTTTCAATTAAGTAAAAGGATGTAGATTTTTTCCTTTAAATTTCTACATACATTAAATTGGCAAATTTTATGGATTTTATTTGAGGAAATTAGTTATCAGTGGTCACAGAATTACTTTAAATTCACCTATAAAAATAAGTAGCAAAAATATTTTTACTTTTCAACTTCAACCAAATGAGTTTAATTGCACACAACCCAAAACACTGAAGACAGCATATCGCATGCAGCAGTTCTGCCCAACATCAAAGACTCTTCTGAGATCAAAACAAAATCAAGTTCTGAGGCGGTGATTCTTTTCTTCTCCATCCTAATAGGCGTGTTTATGTTTCCTCTGCTGCCATTGGTAGATTCAAGGCAATGTCAAAGCCAGAGCCCATGGAGACCATGGATGTTTCAATGACTCCATATAACCTCAGAGCTGGTGGAAAGGTGGTAAGTCTGACATCGAGAAGGAGCTATGATTGGAATCTGAGAACCTGAAGCTACTTGGAGAAACAGAGCCCTCGGTGCTGCTGCTTTCTCCCTCTTGCAGAGGGGCGAGATTGCTGCCACAAGATTGGATTTATGTTGCAATAGCCCCCCTTCCCTTTCAGTGTTTTGGCAGGAGACCAGCAGGAAAACCTCGAATGTCCTTGTTAAGCCCGGCTGAGCCAAAGGACCATGACCTTTCTAGTGTTCTGTCATTTGTTGAGTGCGTTTGTCCCAGTCTTCTCATTTTGTTTTCTCAGGGAAAGGAGAATTTAGTGTCAATCCAACACTAAGATTCTGGCTGGGTTAAAACCAGACCGGGGGAACTTAAGCAAAGCTCGCACTTACAGAGATCATTTCTGTCTGTGTGACAAAGATTGAAAGGAGCATAGAAAATAGCACAACGGGATTCAATTCACGTGACAAAAGGAAATTGTACAAAGTTTAATCCATTCCCATTATAGTCTCAAGATTGTAATCTCCTTGGATGCTGAGCCTAGGAGCGATTGTTTTTTTCTACAATGTGCACCATCAAGTTGCTTTCCAAGTAGGTCTGTGGGCTGGAGGGAGGCGGCACAAGTTATATAACATGCAATTTAAGATAATGGCCTTTGAAAAGGAGAAATTAATATAAACAGACAAGGCCAACAAAGCTTCAGTCATCTAGAAGGTAGTTTCAGTCACCACTGACATTAAACAATATCACCCCCACTGAGTCCATGCTATGTTTATTATCATTTAATTTCTTGCCCAAATCGGGGCTTTCTTATCAGGATGCTGCAGGAATTGCAAGCTCTGTTGTGACTGCAATTGGTAGAAAACTGCATTCATCTATGTGGGTAACAAGATATAGAAACTGAGTTCTCTGTCTTAACCTTTTTGTGGCTTTTAAATATCCTACCAAAAACATTAGCAAAGATGGGAACTATAGCGTTTCCATAATTATCACAGCACTGTCTTTGTTCTGTAATGATAGAATCCATACTTTCAATTTGCAGTGCTTAATAATAGCAGCTGTCTTGTCTGCTCAACTGTGGGGTTTTAGGGCTCCCATAATTATTCATTTTCACTCACTTGACAGTGGGTGTTTCCTTGAAATATTTCAGGCCACATCAGAAGGAAGAATTTTAAAATCCTTTTAAGGCTTCTGTTATACCAAACAATATTGAATTATGCATTAATAAAACAAATTTAATTGAATCTGAAGTGCAGAAGTCCTAATTAACTATATACCTCAATACTGAGAACCGATTGCTATAGATTATAATACACACACAAATGCAGCCATAATGATTGTGATCATTAATGTATGAAGGTCTGTTGTCTCGTGGTCTCTAAAACCACACATTTCTTTTTCTTTACCTTCTTCCTTGTTTTCTCCTTTCTCAAACCCTTCCTTCTACTTTTCTTTTTCCTCCTGTTATTTTTTTGCAACACAATCGGAATGATTTTAGATTTGCGTAAATAGGACAGAGATTCTGCTTTTCACTCAGTTCTCTTATTTTTAGTACAATTTATTAATAGCTACCTGAAAGTATTGGGGAAAATAAAACCCAGAAATCTGTCCATGGAAAATGCAAATGACATTCCATCTTTCTGATATGCATCAAGCTAATTACACTAATAAATAAAATATGAATATGGGGGAATAAACAGGGCAAGTCATTTTCCATTATTATTTATACTAAATGAAAGGGAGGTTTCATAGTGAGAGATTATAACATGCTGCATGTGTCTACCAGCAGTAGCAGCAGTGGGCCTTATCATTATGGGTGCAAATTGCATGTTACTGAGTGTTTTTATATGTGCCGAGAGAGTGGTTCAAAAGATGAGAAAAGTAGTTTTATAGGCAAGGCTGCAGAGATGCTGCAGAAGATAATTGAAGGAGAGAGGGTTTTATGGCATAACAGGCCAGGCAGTATGTGTGGGGGTGGGGGAGATACAGGCTGGCCAGAAATTGTCAAGCAGTTATAGGATACTCTCAGGACATTTCTTTTAGAATGTATAGTTTCTTTACTTGCCCTTGATATAAACGATTGTGTCCCAGTGATAGTGTAAAGATAAGGCATCATATTGTCGATGATATTCTGTGTTTAGTTAAATAATTCATCCTAATTTATTTATAAAAACAAACTATTATGGCTTTTGTATAATTAAAATAAATGGACATTTTAATTTTATCATTAAAAATACCTCTATTTAAAGTGTGTACATTCTTTTCACTGCCACAGTTTGGGAAAGTATAATAGCAGTGAGAAGAAAGAGTTACTTAAAGCAATTTAGTGCTCTTTATTCTCAAATTATTTTACTCATTTTTCCTAAATTCTACTATATAATTCTTAAAAATTCTGTAATTTGTTATATTTTAGTTATTTGCCTTTAAGTATTTTTAGTTTTCACATCCAATTATGAAATCATGGTTCCAAATAATTCATAAATGATAACATCTTTTTCTCTAAATACTCTAGAAAATGCCTCTCACTGTTGCAGAGGCAAATATGTGCACATAATTAATGGAAAGCATGGGAAGACAGCATTCCAAAAGCAGAATGCTTTTAGTGATTTGCTTCTCGCTGAAGGACAAGTACTGCTTCAAAACTGCAATATAAAAACTCTATTTGCCAAGTGTAGACTCCTGGCTCCCCCATGCCATTTTTATTTATAGCTATAACTCTTCTCTCTTTGGCAATCTTTGTAGCCATCCTTCCAAGAGATGAGTAACCTGTGCTCCATGAAGTCCTAGCACCATGGTCCATCAGTGCTGGAAAAAAAAATTTAGTGAGTGAAATAAAGAAGTTTACTTGTCAGGTAAGTTCAGTGTCAAAATGGCCCCGAGACAAAGGAAGAACAACCCCAGTGGAGTGATGGAGGGAGCGTGAGAGAGGAAGCAGGTGGAGGGAGGGAGACTGGATGAAGGACACACTTCAATGGACATGAAGTACATACACAAAACTATCAATGCCAACCCCTATTTCATGCTCAAGGAGGGTAGGAGAGCAGGATAGAAGTTGGGGTGACATTCACCGAGAAATGTTGTGTATGTCTGTCTCTATCACTCTAAACTTTATTATGTTGTATGATTACAATGCACCAATAAAAATAAATAATCCAGAGAAACTGAAATGCCATGATAGACAGGTAAAAGATGTCAGAGTAACCAAATTATTCTAAGACTAAAGACTGGTCAGGACATCAGCCATCATCCTATCCCAAAGCCGGGCCATCCACACGTTGAAAAGACACAAGCTTATCAGATTGTGCTATATGCAGGCTATGCTTGTCATGGGAAATGACATGGTCTGGAAAGGCTCTTTGTGGGTCTTCAGAGAGTCACTCAGGAAATTGCAAAACTTACTTTTCCTCAATATTAGAACCAGAGTAGGAATTAGGGATCAGCCACAAGTCTGGTGGTCACTTGGAAGCATTCTGGGGTACACGTAAACAGTCTGAGGGTAGTGACATTCTCATGTGTAGACCATACCCATGTCAATATAAAATTATTTAAATGTAAATGTGAAATAAACATTGTGTAAGATTTTTAAGGCAAGATGGGCATGTTCGAGAATTAAACCGGTTAGAACAAGGTGTTAGAATTCCTAAACTTTGATATGTCAGGCTTTTGCTGGGAAACTATACTGTGACCTCAAGATTAGGCAAGAGAAATTAAAATAGAATGAAATAAAATGCATCAGTTTATAAGGCCGAATGCCGCTCAATCAATTAAGTGAAAACATGATACTTAACTGAGAATCTGTGTCAGTTCTTAAAACCAATGTTTTGGGATATTCAATTCAATTGAATAATTATCTAGTATTTTTGACATTCCAAGAACCATATGAGATACTGGAATCAAAGTGTTGACTAAGACAACATAGCACACAAGTCTATGCAGCTTATGATTCAACAGGAAAGTGAGATCATTAAACATACACTTACAAGGAAGGGTGATTTTAGTTATGCAAGAAGGACTGGATTCCGTAGAGACCCAGAAAACAGGTACTTGTGACTAGGTGTTTGAGAAGACTTTCCAGGTTCAGTGAGAACTCCTCTATGACCTGGACCACAGGTAAGGTTTAACCCATTAAAGCTGGGCAGTGGACGGAAAGAGGAGAAAAACAAAGCACAGACAAATTGAGGTAAAAAATAACAGCATGAGCAAAACTGCCGATTGAGAGACATGTGTGTGACCTGATACTCAGAGTGGTATTAGATGAGCCCTGAGAGCTAAGCAATTCGTTGTAATTTCCACATATTCTGGGGCAAGTTACAAGGTGATATGAACAATGGTCAAAGAAACTCAGGACACTGGCCATTCATACAGGGCTTCTCTTTGCAACATAAACACATACCACAAATCTGCAGTGTTTTGACCTCTTGACATAAATAACTGTCCTGCTTCTGTTGTGCTTTTGTAGCTGTCTTAGGAAGCTAGGATTGTGACCTCCCATTTTGTTTTCTTGACCCTTGAGGGAAAAACATGGTATGATGTGACACAATCACATGAGATTAAAGTGGCAGTCTATGATTTTCTTGGTATATTTCCATTGGCTGAGTATATGCCCCCCCAATGTAGTATGAACAGCCTGCAGGAACCATCAAGAGTGAATTTTTTATTTTTTATTTTTATTTTCCATTCCTAAAAAGTGTTTTCTCTATATTAGGTATACATTTTAAAGACTCTGAAACAGTCTGCCACTTCAGAAGCTTATTCTATTTGGTAACCATAGCTACCACACTACAAAATTAAGGAATGTGTAAATAAATACATAAATAAACAAGAATACAGGCAACATGTTCCAAGAGCCATACATCTTTCTTGACATAAAATCAATATAGGTGGTTCTGGAAATCGAGAGCATTGAGCTAAATTTCTGTTTACTTTCCAGGTAATTTTAGTTTCTGCTATCATCAGGATGGTACAAGGAGAGTTCTCTCATCTCATAAAAACCCTCATGGGTCATGACAATCTATTTGCAATTATGTTCATTCAAATGCTAAATTCTGCCCAAGTGCTTTTGACAGACTGCAGACAGTGAAGTGATGGGAATGGTGCAAATAAATTCTGTGTATGGAAATTATTTATTGATCTTCAAAGCACATTGTATTTGGGTCCATACTCAAACAAAGGCATGGGTGTGTTGAAACATCCTAATGATCATACTTAGAACAACAAGAAGAAGATCTGACCATCTGCTAGGACTGAACTCTTGCTAGAAGAGAGAGACTTCCCTTGGCTTTAATTTTCTTTAATATGTAGATGCTTAAAAATATTAGTGTCTTCAAGTTTCATGCTCAAATCCAGGTTTAAGAAGCTCCCTTCTAAATATTTATTTTCATTTCTGCCACTTTTTAAAATTTGTGCATTAATAAGTTAAGATGATAAATTTAGGCACTTAAGAGTCAGTGGTTTACACCTCTCTTCCAACCCCTCACCATGTTTTTGAATGTCTTATACTTTGGAAAGAATAAAAGCTATAATTGAGAAACTATCAAGCTATCATTGGTGTCTCCTGACTGTTCTTGTAAAAGTGTACTTGGAAACATTGGATGCATTAATGAAATTTCTTTATCAGTCTTCCCAAAAAGTTAAGAAAAATCAATCAATATTTTATTAGGCCCATTATAGTGAGAATCTTATTTGATTCTTTCATTCATTTTAGAAATGGAAATCTGACTTATTTTAAGCCAAGTTGTCTTTGTCTGGAATTGAAGTAGTCCTGCCCTGGACATGCTGAATGGTGTTAACATGTTTACTCTGTTAATCAGCAGTCCAGCAGCAGTCTCTTTATTTCTTTAAAGTATAGGCAACTTCCTGCTTCCATGACAAGAGTAAGTCAAATAATGTGCCCTTGTCCACCATCAGGTCAGTCCCAAACACGAAGCCACGAAGGCTTGTCGAGAAATTTGTTATAGATCTCCAGGCCAAGACATTCTTTTTTAATAAGTCTGATTAAGTTTAGGAATTTTTATTGCTAGCACTATTCCCGTTGATTCTAATGCAAATGCACTTACAGACTTGTAGCTTTGTATTCCTGTCACCAAACACAGTCCCTACTATATATCAGAATCTTAAAAACTATACCTTCAAATTAAATTAAAAGAAACTCAAATGAAATTGGGCATAGACATGGGCTGTATTAGCCAGTACAGGGGAGATTATACAACAGGAAAGAAACACCACTGAAATGTCAGTTGTTAACACTGGCCTATTTCCCAGACATATGGTCCAGGCCTCTCTGACTACTAGGATCCATAAAGCTGCTCAGGGATCTGTGCTGACGAAAGTCCAATTGCACAGCTCCACCTTAGAGCTGCAGACTGTAGCTGTAGTCTAATTCAAATTCACCACACAAGGGAGAAAGGGAAAAGGTGTGTTGGAAGGGGTTTTACTTAGAATGAATACGTGTTAGTTTATGCTTAGTCCATTGACCGCAGCAGGCTATAGCCCCACTGAACTGCATCTTAGCTGGGATGTATGATACTTTTGTGAGCCCAGCAGGAGAGGAGGACATGATAGCCACAGTGTTAGCAGTCTCTCTCTCTGGAATAGCATATAAGAGTTATTTATTTCTCATGTTTTTAATATGATTTTTTTTTTTTTGCAGTACTGGGAAAGAACCCAGGGGCATTCTACCTCTGAGCTACATCCCCAGCCTGAGTTTTTATTCTTTATTTTAAAACAGGGTCTCACTGAGTTGTAAAGGGCCTCACTAAGTAGCTGAAGCTGGCAGTGAACCACGATCCTCCTGTCTTTGCCTCCCAAATGCTGGGATTTCAAGCGTGTGCCACCATGTCCAGCTTGTTTTCTTAAAGATAATGCTCAAGTACCATTGGTGGACTTGTTTGGGCCCCCCACTTCACTCAAACAAACAGAAAGGTGTTGTTGTCATAGTAGAGTCTATGAATAGCAAGATCACAGGCCCAACATCTTTAGAGACCTCCCCACGAAGACTTACATTAGTAAACTATGGCATAAATAATGTTCAAATATTGAATGAAAACTTCAGAGAGTAAAAAATGTGTTTGAAGAAGCTATCACATGACAAAAAATGTCTCTAAGGGCATGTGGTTGGTCGTTAAATACTAAATCAAAGATTTGTAGATTTTACCTAAATAACAATTCTTCTGTGGTAGGCTTCAGTATTGTGCACATCTGATGGTTCTGTGGATCTGAAAACCCTCTTATAAGCCAGAAAGGAGGTGTTCATAGAAAAGTACAACTACCCAGCATAGAAGAAGGATCTAGGAGATTTATTTATTTATTTATTTATTTATTTATTGCAGGTCTGGGGATGGAACCCAGGGACATTCAACCTCTGAGCTACACTCTCTGCCGTATTTTTCTTTCTTTCTTTTTTCTTTCCTCTTTCTTTCTTTCTTTCTTTCTTTCTTTCTTTCTTTCTTTCTTTCTTCCTTTTTTTCTTTCTTTCTCTCTTCTTTCTTTCTTTCTTTTTTTTGTGGTACTGGTGTGGAACCCAGGGGCTTTTCTACCTCTGGGGTATACTTCCAGACCTATTTTATATTTTATTTGGAAACAGGGTCTCACTAAGTTGCCGAGAGCCTCACTAAATAGCTGAAGCTGACTTTGAACCTGTGCAAGCCTCCTTTCTCAGCCTCCCAAGTGCTGGGATTACAAGTGTGTACCACCACACCTGGCTTATTCTTTATTTTGAAACAGGCTCTCACTGAGTTGCAAAGGGCCTCACTAAGTAGCTGAGGCCATCTGCAAACCGCGATCCTCTGGTCTTAACCTCTTGAATGCTGGGATTACAAGCATGCGCCACCATGCCTGCTAGGAGAGAGTTTTAAAAATCATTTTAGGCTGGGCGTGGTGGCGTATGCTTGTAATCCCCTTAAAATGAGTAGGTTGTAAGTAAATGGTTAAAAGATATCTATTTAAATATTACAAAGTTGATATGCATTTTTTATAAAATTCAAACAAAATAAGAGGAAAGACTGAAGATTTATTCTCTCTTCCTTTTCAAATGTTAGATTTAAAGATATTTCTAACCTTTCTAGGGTTTTGATGTATATGCAAACACATATATATAAACACTAACACAGTTTATTCACACAAACCTTAAGTATCATAAAAATTTAAAATAGTAATTATTTATTTTTATCCTTTATACCAATAATAGGGCCCAGCACTTTGAAGACATTTAATTAATTATCTGATGAAAAATGACTCAAATTAACAACACATCATAGCTTTCTATGTGAGCTTTTATTATTATTATTATTATTATTAATTATTATTATTATTATTATTATTATTATTTAGTTGGCACATGGCATTGTGCATATTTGTGGAGTACAGTTCAATAAACTGATACATGAATACAATGTATAATGACAAAATCAAGGTAATTATCATTTCATTCCTCTTAAATATTTATGTTTTCTATATGTTGAAAAACTTCCAGCTCTTCATTTCTAACTATTTTGAAGCATATCATAAATTATTGTAGACTATAATTCCCCTACTGAGCTATAAAACACCAGGAATAATTTTTTCTAACGAGCCTCTTTTGATTCCTCTGTCCACACTGTTCCCAGTATTTAATGATTACCATCCCACTATCTTCTTACATGAAATTTTTTTAGGCTTCTATGAATGATTTAAAACATGCATTATATCGTTTCATATGTGGATCATTTTGCTTAACATGATATTCTCCAATTCCATCCACATTGCTTAAAAGAACATGATTTGATTTTTCTTAGGACTGAATAATATTTCATCATGGTTAATTGCCACATAGAACCATTGCTTTATTCATTTGTCTGCCAATGACAGCTTTATTTATTCCATATCTTGAGCTTTGTTATTTTTAATAGTAGTGGTTTTTCGTAAGACAAATATGCCATACTATTTAAAGTTAATTTCCTATTGAGAGATATTTGAGAACTTTCTGTTCTTTTACTACTACAATCAACAATGTAAGAAACATGCTTAGATAAATTTCATCATAAATACATCATTAGAATGAATTTATATACAATGAATCCCTCAAATGGTATATATATGGAGAGAGATGGGGAAGGAAACATACCAAGTGTTTGGTAGATGTATGTTTGTTTCACTTTGAACTTTACTATTATGTATAATTACAACGCACTAATAAAAGTTTAAGAAACATGATATTTAATTTTAAGTCACGGATATTTTTAAGTGTTGATGAACAGTAATAACATAGTTCATTACCTCTGTGGAAGAATCACAGAACTGTTTGATAATGTGATAAAAGTTTGATAATGTGATAAAAGTTACTACACCTTCTGAGGATAAGTTCTACCAGTGTCCTACATAATTTTAGTGTGTACTAGGAGTGATGCCTATGTTATGAACCAAACCCCTGCTTTTTATATCAACTCCTGAGGTTGACTTAATCATAAATACTTTCAGCTTCTAGTTTCAACATGATTTGCCAACTGTCTTTCAGAAGGCACATGTTCTCTGAAAAGAGAATGATAAGATCTTGAGATACTACATTCAATTTGTCTCATGAACATTTTAAGCTCAGCTTATCCAAGTTCAAAAAATGCTTCAGTGTCAGGGCAGTAATATGACTGTAAGGATGCCCACACTCAGTCACATCAAACTTCCAAGTCAAGCCACGTTATCTTATTTCCTGCTTTAAGTTTCCCTGATTACTCCAGCCACAGTGATGCTATCAATTTCTTTTTAGAAAACCAGGGAACACAATCTGTTTGTTTCCAATTTGAGTGTGTCTGATTGAATGAAATGAGAAGTTAAACTTTGCCTAGCCCAAATAGGCAGGCTGTTGGAGTGAGTCATAAGAGAATTACAAGGAAAAGGCAGGGTCTTTCTGGTAGGGAATGCTTGTTCAGTAGACACTCTGAACTTAATCTCCTGGTTATCTAGGATAAACTCATACCAGCCCACCACAGGGTCATGGGTCAAGTGACTCTCTTAAAATTCTTGAGTCAAAACAAGAAATTGCGTGGTGCTTGGGCACCAACACCAGTCACCTGCTTCTACATGCAAACCCTAACTTTTTCTATGCTAAGGATGAAAGGGACGAAGAAAAATTCACTTAATTGATTATGTAGTCCATTTCCGGAGCAGACAAAGCCTGAGTTAGAATAAGAGATGCAAGTTTGAGCTGCCTTTGGAAGGAAGGATGGTTTTATTTAAAGGACTGCAACTAATTTACAAGAGAATAAAGTGCTCTTGTTTTGCACATCTACAAATGATAGAGGCCGGTTGCTCATTTCACATCCAAAAGAAGAACATTTGGATGTAGCAGAGAACTGACTTTGACATCTTTAGAGAGTGGAATCACTTGGCTGGGCTTATTTCCTGGTTCCTGTGTTTTCATAGCACAGTTTCAAAGACAGTGTAAAGCCAACACACACTTAAAATTCTTGGTCTCTATCAAAACAAATCTGCCATTTCCTGCTTTGCTTTTACAGTGAGGTTCATTACAGTGCTAAATTTGAACCTCATTACCAAATAAAGTCTACACCTGCCTTTAGATTGTTTCTAAAAACTATACTCTCTTATTTTAGAGTAAAGGCTACTGTATGCAAACTTGAAATCCATATTTAATATTACTAAATAAAAATGTTGCCAGACCCGAGTTTTGAATTATGAGAGAAAAAAATTAAGCTCTCCTTTTACTGCCCTTTCAAAATCAAACTAGAATTCAACTGAGGAGGAAATGGGTAATGCCACTGAAAATTTTTAATCCATGCCTTTGATATTCAAAGGGTGTTTTTGGCACCAGTTGAATCACTATCATCTGGGAGGTGATTAGCAATGCAGGATCTCCAGCCAGCTCTACCAATCAGGATGTGCATTTTAATGAGATTTCCAGGTGATTTGCATACACACAAAGTTTGAGAAGCAATGTTTCTGGCAACTATCATGAATATGCTTAGAGTGAGAGGAATGCCCCATCCCTTAATACACATCATTGTGAGACTAACATCTTTGACCCCAGTTATTTAGTCCTCAAAATTACAGAGCTCCAGGTTAATTCATTGAGCAGGACAGGTGTGGAAGATTGTGTCCTTGCAGAAATCTAATTGAATTGAATAGACAGTTCTCAACAGAAGAATTACAAATGGACAGCAACATATGAAAGAATGTTCAACATCATTAGCAATCATGAAATGCAGATCAAAACTACACCAAGATTTCATCTAACTCAGGTTAGAGTGACAATCATCAAGAACACAAACAATAAAAAATGCTGGCAAGGATGTGGGGAAATGGGAACTCTTATACATTGTTGGTGGGATTGTAAGTTAGTACATTACTCTGGAGATAATATGAAGGTTCTTCAAAAGACTAGAAATGGAACCAGCATGTGAACCAGCGATACCACTCATCAGTATCTCTCCGAGGAATCAAAGTAGAATACTCTAGTGACACCTCCATGCCCATGTTTATAGCAGCACAATTCATAATAGGCAGATTATGTGACCAGTCTAGGTGTCTGTCAACAGATGAATGGATTATAAAACTGGGGTTTTATACATAATGGAATTCTACTTAGCCATAAAGAACAAAATTATGCTGTTTGCAGGAAAATAGATGGAACTAGAGAATATTATTCTAAATAAGATTAGCCAGGCTTAGCAAGTCAAGGGTCATTTGTTTTCTCTCATTAGTGGAAGCAAGAAAGAAATAGAAAAGTGACTTCAGATAAATGAGGGGAGAGACCAGGAGAATAGGGTAAGGAGATTGGTAGAGAGAGAAAGGAAGGGGAAAAGGAAACTTGAGGAAAGAACAGTTCAAATAATGTTATGTCCATATACAAAGGTATCACTATCAACCTCACTAACATGTTTAGGGAGGGAAAAGAAGAAGAGGAAGGAAATAAAGGAATACCAAAGGAAACTCCAGGTATTATATGAAGGTATTTTTGTCTTACTTTGAACCTCATTATGATGTATAATTGCAATGCACCAATTAAATTATATAAAAAAGAAATCCAATTAAAATAAAAAGTCAAATACACACCCAAGTTTTCCATGGGTATGTTACAATATAGATAGAAAAAACATTAGTGCACAGTGACCAAATAAAGATGGCATGACATAACTAAAATGATTGGTTAGCTTATTTCCTCTCAGCTTTATTTGCTTAAATTGTTAAGTTAATGTATTACTAAGATTAGTCTTCAGTAATTCTTTCATAAATTCAATATAAAAAATACCACTAATTTTGTTGTTCTTTTTTTCTAAATAGAGCCTCTGCAAAGAAATACTAATACTCTATTCATATATTCAATGAATATTACTCAATGTTAGGTACTGCTCTAGGTACTAGAGATATGCCAACAAATACAAATCTTGACCCTTGTGGAGTTTACTTACAATTTTGTTGGGAGACACAGACAATAACACACACACACACACACACACACACACACACACACACACACACAATGGCATTATATATTAGGTTGGAAGTGATAAATGCGACAAAGAACAGGGTAGGAATTTTGGTAGGGGACTACAATTTTATTTTTTATTTTTATTTATTTATTTATTTTTGTGTGTGTGGTCCTGGGGATAGAATCCAGGGGCCTCTATCCCCGGGCTACACCCCTAACCTATTTTACATTTTTTATTTTGAAACAGGGTGGTCTCACTAAGTTGCTGAGAACCTCACTAAGTAGCTGGGGCTGGCTTTAAACCTGTGCGATCCTCCTGTCTCAGCCTTCCAGGTACTGGGATTACAAGCGTGCGCCATCACGCCCGGCTAGAGGGGTACAATTTTAAATGAGGTGATTGTCTGCAAAGTTACCATTTGAGGGATGCCTGAGGAAAGTGAGAGAAGCAAGAGAAAGCAGTGGAAGGCAAGATTCTTTTGGTCAGTGGATGATGAATAACCATCTCGTCTACATATTTACTGCTTTCTACACATACAAATGAGATGGGGAGGTCAGCGACACATTGGATCATTCACTGATTTGCAATGGTGGGAGACACCAATCAAATCTTATACATCTTTCTTTCTAGTTAACCATACGTTCAGCCAGATGTGAACTCAAGTTTTTTTTTTTTTTTTTTAGTTGAATCTGAATGCATAGAAGCAAGTTCCTTATTTTCACTGAAATTATGTTTAGAAATTAAATCCATAACAAGAACTTTATTATGTGCCCACTATGTACAAAACTTAATTTTTTCATCTGATCCTGGAAGGAAGCATTGTTACCCTTATTTACTGGAAAAAGGACAGGGTTTGTGGTGATGTGTCAGGTTCCAGGGTTAGACAGTGTTTTAGTGATTTGGGTAAAGATTGAACTCAGTTGTAGTTGTCTCTGAAGCTGAAGTCACAATCTTTTTATTAAGTTGCCTCTGTAATTTATACTCAGTGTATTATGTTGTGTTGCAGGAGGCTTTGATCCACAGAGAACAAAAAACAGAGGCCAGAGTAGGATAAAACAGGTTTCTTTATTCATTAGTGAGGACTGATTCTGAGGCCCCAATGGCACCATCAAACAGATTGTATAGCCCCAATGGGTAAGGTACTGATTGTATCAATAACAGGCCGGGGTACTGACACTGGAGCTCATCCAGGTTTTATTTCTGCTTCCTGAGCTAAATTTTCTATATTAGCCTCCATGTGACTGGGACTGGGTAGCACCATCTTGGTCTCCACATGTTTTGAAGTGGGTAGAGCCATCTTGGACAACTCTGATTTTATTACAACTTTCCTTATAGGATGAATACACTAATTTCTCACTATCAAGCTTCATACAGTACTTAAAAACACAAAAGAAGGCCACACACACAGCAAATAATCATTTTATGGCAGTTCAATCTCTCTCTCTCTTTCTTTCTTTCTTTCTTTCTTTCTTTCTTTCTTTCTTTCTTCTTTTCTTTCTTTGTTGGTACTGAGAATTGAACCCAGAGATACTCTACCTTTAAGCTACACCCCCAAGACCAACAAGGCCTCACTAGGTTGCCTAGCACCTCACTAAACTGTTGAGGCTATACTTGAGCCTGTGATCCTCCTGTCTCAGTCTCCCAAGTACTAGGATTACAAGTGCATGCCACCAAGTCTGGCATGGCAGCTCAGTCTTTACCCCAAAATAAAACTTCAAGATCCTTAAATAGTCTACACGATAGGACTTTTAGTCTGTCTATCTTTGATATTTATCAGGTTCCACATATTTGTATTTATTTATTGAATTCTTCCTAAGAGTTAGAGATTGTACCATGTATTTCATGTTTATAATCATATTTCATGTTACTTAAGCTATGATAAAACTGAGGCCTATAGATGTTAAAAAGAACTTATGAGCTGGTTATGGTGGTGCATGCTTAGAATCCCAGTACTTGGGAGGTTGAGTCAGGAAGATTGCAGGTTGGCAGCCAGCCTTAGCAACTTAATGAGGCCATCATTCAAAGTAAAAAAAAAAAAAATAGGTGGAGGGTGTAGCTTAAAGGTTAATCCCTGGGTTCAATCTCCAATACTATAAGAAATCAAAACAAAACAACTTGTGAGCTTGGGTGTTGAACCAGTGGTGACACTGATCCGAGTGTGCTGCCAGTCATGTAAAAGTAGAATTCATGCAAGTACACAGAGAACATAATACTGATGATGATAATAAGTGTTGCTCGGTATGCCTTTATTTTACTATATTAGTTTAGAATCTGTTCCTTCTACTTATATAAACCAAGTGTATTGTAAAACAGAGTACCTTGTTTTACCAACAACATCCTAGAATATCTCATGTTTACCACATCTCTGGTTGCATCAAGAGGCCTCAGCAAGGGATTGACGTGTACCATGTATGCATAAGTACAATATAGAATAGTTGCTCAATGACAAAATAGCCCAATAACACATTTCACAGAATGTTTTCCACTGTTCATCTATGCATGACTATATTAAATTGCTTTCCATAGCCAAAGCTCTCTCAGGATCTGAAATGACTCAACGTGCCTTGATCATCATTGACAGCCAGCAAACTGAGATGTAAAGGAGACTAAAAACATCAAACAGCACAGTGTGTACTTCTAAATACAAAATAAGCTATTGATAACAGAAGTCACTAATAATACATTCAAGGAAACAGAAGTATACACAGTACATGATAGAAAGTGTTTCATTTAAAATGGTTAAGCTGAACTTCTCGGCACTTGATCTAGCAAGTTTTATGAACCCTACTGGAGAATATACTTTATGTGGAAGTCTCATTTCCTGACAACTCTGGATAGATCAGGCATGGCTGTGATAATGTTCAGCTCTCTATATTATAATGAAGCTGCCATGGTAACTCTAGAAGTCATTTTAAAAATGTGCAATTTTAAAAGTTCATTTCTTAGAAAAAGATTAGCACAGCTGTAACGCTCATAATAATCTAATGAGACTTGAAAAGAACACTCTGACTTAAAAAAATAGAGAGAGGCTGCTCAGATTTCATAATTACATGGGGCTCCTGAGAAGGACATAGTCTACTCCTGACTTCCCTAATCAATGAAATTGGGGGGGACATTGGGTCAGAAGCTTAATTAAATTCTCACTCAGAGGTGGAACTCATTCAGCTCTTTCTTCACGCTGGACATTCACTAGGTGAATCGCAGAATTGCTTGTGTAGAAAATTGTTATAGACCTGTCATCTCCATAATTTAAAGAGTTAGGTGCAATAAACATCTCCAGCTCTAGTTATTTAGGGATGGGCTGATCACCCCTTTTATGACCGGTCACAGAATTTCAGATTGAGAAGGAAGCAATTGTGACAGTTGGAAATTGAGTTCCTTTGCAAAGGTAAACCCTTCCTCTTCAACTCCACCCACATCATGGTGCGGTGGAGGGGAGCTTTAATCAGTGCTTCTGGTCTCTGAATATTGTTAAGTATTTATATATGCTGGGCATGGTGGAGCACGCTTGTAATCCCCGCGTTTGGGAGGCAAAGACAGGAGGATCATGCAGGTTCGAAGCCAGCCTTGCTGGCTTAAGAGACCCCGTTTCCAAATAAAAATATAAAATATAGGAGTCTGGGAGGGTAACTCGGAGGTAGAAGGGTTTCTAGGAACTCCAGAACCACCAAAAAAAGTATTTATATATTTTTTTTTCCTAAGGGAGATTGTAACTTTTAAAAATGTGACTGTTTATTGGAAGCTAAATTATAGGTGGCATTTAAAATGGTTTGGCGTGTTCGAGAGGCTCCTGTTGTCTCTGGGACCTCCGGGCACCAGACGCATGCCTTCTGGGGTTGTGTTGTGACAAACTCTTGAAGTGTATTTAATTGGAGTGTCTTTTCCACAGCTTTCCTTGAAGGCTTATAATTTAGGATGGCTACAAATTAAATGAGTCAAATTTAATGAACTTATAGCACAAGGCTTTTTTTGTGGTTGTGTGTTATAAAAGAATTTTCATCTACATGTAGAATTCCACATTGCTCAAAAATTGTGCTTTATAAAATTAAGGTAGATATTGACTACTTCACAATCGTCTTTTTAAAAACTATTTTTGGAGGCATTAGAGGTATGCAGAAGAGTGGATTTCATTGATATATTTGTGCATGCACATAATATAATTTGTCCAATTTCATTCCATGGTTCCTACCCTTCCCCTTCCCCTTTCTTCCTCCTTCTCTGTGACATCTTCCCTTAATCTTAATGGTCTCCCCTCTGTTCTAATGAGATACCCCCCTGCTTTTTTTCTCTAGCTTCAGTATATATAAGAAAGTTTATTACCCTTGACTTTGAGTGTGGCTTATGTCCCTTAACATGATACATTCCATTTTATTAATTTTTCTTCAAGTGACATAATTTTGTTCTTTATGGGTGAGTAAAATCCCACCAACAGTGTATGAAAGATGATTTTTCCTGCATCTTCATCAGCATTTATTGTTAAAATTCTTGATGTGATTAGAGGTCAATGAGAGGTAAACTTGGGAAACCCATCAGGTGGGATGGGGAAGCAGGTTGCCTGGACATGGAGAAATGTGTTGTGGTGTGGAAAGGATGGTCTGTTCTTCCCACCTGGACAGTGATGACTTGTATGTAGGTGCCCAGCCAGACTGTGAGTTTCCTCCCAGGAGGATTTCTGTCTTTCAGTGCTGAGGCCCAGCGCTCCTACCAGTCCAGAATGGGGCAGTTGCTACTGATTATGAAAGTCGATAGAGTTTTCCAGCCATTATCAACTTACAAATAAATCAGGGCACAGAAGTAGAGGTGGCTCCACATTCCCTGGTTCTTGCATCAATCTGCTAAGTAGAACTCTGCAGCCACTTAGCATTTAAATTATGGGAGACATGAAGCACCCCCAAAAGTAGGCACAGGCACAGTGCTAATGGAAAATTCAGGTAAGATATGCAGAGACAGAGTGAATGGTGTCTCTGTTCTCTCTTCTGACGAAGGATTAATATCTAGAATACACAAAGCATTCAATTAATGGGAAAACAAACTACATAGACATTTTTCAAAGTAAAAAATACAAATGGCCAAGAGATGTATAAAAATGTTTGATACCTTTAGACATTAGAGAAATGCAAATTAAAAGGACCATGAGATATCATCTCACTCCAGTAGAATAACAATCAATAAAACAGAACAAAAAATAAAATAAGTTTGGGATGTGGTTTGGAGGTAGAATGCCTCTGTGTTAATCTCAGTACCCAAATAAATAAGTAAACAATAAATAAATAAGCAAAGAAAAACATGAAAAAATTAGTAACTTTAATATTATTCACTTACCATATTATTGCATTCTTCCTTTTTGTTTTGTGGCACTGGGGATTGAATCCAGGGGATTCTTCTTCTGAGCTACATCCCTAGCCCTTTTTTTATACTTTATTTTTGAAACAAGGTCTCACTAAAATGGAGAGGGTTTCACTAAGGAGCTAAGGCTGGCCATGAACCTGTGATTCTCCTGTCTCTCAGCCTACCAAGTACTGGGATTACAAGTGTGCGCCACCATACTTATCTTGCATTCTTCTTTTTCCTCCATATCTTGGAAAGATGTACATTCATTAGTTCAATTTATCTAAAATGTGGCAAAACACTAAATGCCATAACAAAAGAAGTAAGAACTATTTACAATCCCAGTACACAACAGAAAAAGCTAGAATGATAAAGGCTTCCATGAGCAGCCTCTGGAGTTAGACTCTAATTTCTGATTCTGGTTCCATCACACAGTCACACAATTGTGTGACTTGGGCCAAGTAACCAGAACCCTCTGAGCCTTTGTTTCCCTTTATGCGAGATGCATTGCAGCAGAGAATTGCTAGGAAAATCACACAGGCAAATGTAGATGGTGGTAAATCACTTAGGAAAACTGGCATTAGTGAGTAAGACTATAAACACTGTAGTGATTTTTATTGGTGATGTGTGTAGTTTTAGCCTTTCTTTATACATATGCTTAAATAGGTTTTTAAACTGGGATCTTGCTGCACTAATTGTTTCAATACCTTGACTTCTTGTTTGACAGCATTTTGTGTCTCTGCTGCTTTATTTTTGCTTTTACAATACTGGGAATTGAACCCAGGGACATTCTGTACAAAGACATACCACCAGCCCTTTTAATTATTTTTTTTTGAAACAGGGTCTTGCTAAGTTTATGAGAGTCTTGCTAAGTTCCTCAGGTTGGTCTTGAACCTGCCATCCTCCTGTCTCAGCCTCCCAAGTACTAGGATTAGAGGTGTGTACCATGTGCGCTGCCAGCCCAGTGAGTCTCCAATTCTCTTATCTTTGCTCTTCCCCAGCAGCCTGGCACATGCACCAGTGCTATGAATCAGCTACTTTGCCAGGGATAAATAATAATATATGATGAGATGTCTCAGGTCTTGTCCTTCTTAAAGCCTCTAATAATGTCTACCTTCCTTCATGGAAATTCTTTTCTCAACTTTGCTGACACTTCTCCATCACCTTTTCTCTCCACCTCTCTTAGTTTCCTTTAAAATGTACCATTTCTACTGCTAAAGGGCTGAACATTCTCTCTTCTCCAGAATACTAGATGTTATGTTCTCCTTTGAGTTCAGCTTCCTTCCTTGAAAACACCACAGATCCTTCACAATTATATTTTAAAATTAACTTTATTTTCTTCCCCAAAGGTCTTTATTCTCTTGTTCATCCAATAACTTTAATGGCATTACCACCTACCCCACTATCTAAGTTATTTTACAAGTTTTCTTTTCCCTTGAGGATAGCCTCACTCAAAGCACCTTATTGCAAGTAAAACTGAGCATATCCACGTCTTCCATACCTTCAAATACATCTCTCACTTCTGTTCTTAATCTTGTCATTTCTGTCTTAGCCAATGCTATTGAAATCCACCTGAGTTTTCCAGCCAGAAACATTGGCATTATCTCTATTTTTAATTCCATGTCTTTTTCCACTCTGCCCACCATGGCTTAGTTTTACTGTGACCTCCTGCTTCTTCATTTATCTCCTCTGCCCTATATCAGAACTTATTATCCCCTGCTTGTGTAACTGCTCTTGCTACTACAGTGGGTTAACTAATATCTCTCCAAATTGCACATTCATCCAGAACCTGGGGATTCAGTCTTATTTGGAAATAGGGTCTTTGCAGATGTTCTTAAGTAAGGATGGAGTAAGGTCATACTGGGTTAGAGTGGGCTCTAATTCTGTTGAGAGGATACTAGAAGAGACAGAAAAAGGACATAAAGAGACACACAGGGAATGGCGCCACATGAAGATACAGGATGGATGCAGCCACAAGAAAGTCAGGGGCCACGGGAGGCCAGAAAGGCTAGGACGGTCTCCCCTGCAGCTTCTGAGGGAGAGTAGCCCTGCCCATGCCTTGGTTCAACTTCTATTGTTTTAAATCACCAAACCTGTGGTAATGTGTTATAGTCACTCTAGAAAACCAATATACTTTCTAACTAGTTTTCCCCCACCAATCTATCTTCTATTTCCTGGCAAAACTCTCAGACCAGACTATGTCTCTGATTAGTATCTTCTAATAAAACACAAATAAATCTCTTCCCAACCTGGCCTCTCTGCCTTTCCCTGTTTTCCTCCTGTGTACCTTTTTATACTGCTGATTACTTGTGACCCCTGAACACGAGTTTTATTCCACATTTAACTGCTTTCTTGATTCTGCTTCTCTGCTTGGAATCCCCTAATTATCTCTGTCCTTGTGCTGTTGGTCCTCCATCAGAACTCGACCCACATGTCACCTCCTCCGTGATCTCCTTCTTCATTCTTCTCGGCCATGATCATGCCTTCTTTTATTCTTTAGTATTCTATTTATTGCACTTTGAAATTAATTGCTAATATCTTCTAATATATCTTTGTCCTCCAATTATTTTGGTAGAGGGACAAACACATAGTAGGTACTTGATATATTTTTGTTGAATAAACAAATTCTTCTTATAAATCACACATAAGGGATATATGTTAATTTCAATTTAAAATCATTTTCAGGTCTTCTTCTCAGTCTTCTTGTGTTGGTTCAAGTCATCATCTCTCCTAAGTGGTTTGTTTTTGATCTGTCATACTCTCTCTCCATTTTTCCTTTTGCTATTAACACTGTCTTTATACAACCCTTCTATGTCATGTCATTCTCTCAGCTGGATACCAGTAGTTTCCTATTAGTTTTAGGATAGAGCCCATTTTTTGTACCATGAACCAGGAAATTGTTGCAGTCTAGCTTATTGAGAATTCTGTGCTCCAATTTTAGTAGATTTCCTACAAATCCTTCTGCCTTTGTCTATGCTCATGTCCTCATGAGCTTGTTCCTCAGATTTTTACTTTTGGTGAAGTCTTCTTCCTACTCTTTCTACTTTTCCAGGATTCTTCTCAGTGGACATAGAGGAGAATATCAAGACTATCCCTCTTTTTCTTCCTGCAGATCTTTGTTCTCAGTTCTTCATTGCAATTCAGTGCGGTGGTAGCACAGCTGATTGTATACATGCCTATCTTTCCCTTCTTCACCTGTGTCTTCTCAAATTATGGGATGCTTGGAGACTTTCCCGTTAGTCTAGAGAACCAATACACTCTCTCAAAGAGACTAGATGGAGTCATAAGTGTTATTCCAGAGTTGGCTTTTTCGTACTAAAGGCTAATTTGCTTCAGCTATAATATACGGATATGTAAACACACACATGTGAGGAGTTGGGATGGCTAATTTTAACTTTGTCAAATTGTTTGAGTCATAATACCCAGATTAGATCAAGTATTGCTCTAGATGTCTCTGTGAAGTTATGTTTGAGATAGAATTAACATTTAAATGAATCATTCTGCTTTGTATAAAGGAGACTGTCTTCTAAAATGTGTGTGGGCTTCTTCTAATCAGTTGAAGGCCTTAACTGAATTAAGACTGACTTCCCAGAACAAGAAGGGGATTGCCTTCAAACTGGAGTTGCAGCTCTTCCTTGGGTCTCCAGCCTGCTGGGCTACACTGCAAATTCTGGGCTTGGGAACTTCAACAATTGCTGAGGCAATTTTTTTTTAAAAGAAATCTCTCTTTTTTTGTTTTTCTGTGTATGGCTTTTATTTTTAATATACTTTTATTGGTGCATTGCAGTCTCTTACATCTCTCTACAGATATACTTCTTTGTTCTGTTTCTCTGGTGAACCGTGACTAATACAATAGTCAGCAAGCCTCTCTCCTAACCTGAAAGGTTTTACTGATCTTCTCTACACAGAATAAGTTCTAAATCACAATAACACAAGACGTATATAAATAAAACTTGTGAGCGTGGATTCAGAAAGGTTTCTGGTCCGTGGCCCGGGAGCCCTGCAGTAAACTTGAGCCTGGGTTCAAATCCCAGCTCTAGCAGCAAGGTGACCTTGATTGAGTTACCTACCCTCTTGTTCTTCTTTGACTTTGTTTCAGAATGGTGTTAGTGAACCTACCTTACGTGCTTGCTGTCATGAGGACTGAATCAATGAAGACATGCAAAGAGCTTAAAACAGCGTGGGGAAGGTAGTGCATGCTTACTGAATGTCAGCTGTCATGGCTGTGAAGCCGCCTCTGTTTGACTAATTGTTCATTCATTTCCCTTAATCTACTACTGAGAAAAATATGGATTGTGTTTTCTTGTCTTCGGTTCCTACAGTCTGAAAATGGACACAAGTAATACATTCTTTACCACAGAGTTCAATGATTAGAGTTTTTCTCGTTGGCATATGCTGCTTGATGTAGCGATACTATGAGTGTATTCCCAGGGTGATATTTTTGTGTTGTTTATTGTTGAAATGAGCTGTCTACCTTACAATCTAATATATAAAAATGTGGAAGGTCCAAATATGCTGGTAAAAATAAAAATGTTTTTATTTACTGAGACTGTAATCAAGACAGAAAGCATTCATTAATTACTGAAGGGAGTAAGAATGTTGTTTCGGAGTTTGCTAAATATTCTTTCCCGCCAAGACATCACTAGAGCCCTGTCAAAATCTAAGGTTCCTTACTTCTAAAGGAAATAGTGCCTCAAAACAATAAATCCCAACATAAAATTTGTTTTGTATTGTTTTGTTTTTCTTTTGGGTGCTGAATCATATGGTTATTGTGGTTGTTGTTGGTGGGGAATTAGTGGATTTATTTTGTATGCATTTCTGTTTAAACCCTAGTGTGACACAAAACTAAAATTATTTTTATCCCAAGCATACTCTTTACTCATTATTGAAGAAAGTGCTTTAGAATAGTGTTAAAAGAAAAAAGTCAACCAGGGAGGGAGGATTTGGTGTATGTATGTGTGTGTGCTGGGAGGGTAGGTGCATTATACACGTGTATGTGTGTGTATTTCACCCACAAATCCCATAAGATACTGCACTGTTTATTACCTTCTGTTTTCCTCTGGTGGCATTAAATTCCTCTTGCCTCTTCTTGACAAAGATACCTGTCCCCAAGGCATGTACTAATATTAAAGAACACACCCTCCTCCTTTGAGTACGTGAAAGATGGATGATGGAGATATTGTCCATCTTCTCTCATGTAGCTCTTCCTTTGGATCATTACTAATCATTTGATAATGAAAGGCACTTGAAGGATGTAGATGAAACAATCTTCATTCTTTTTAATAGTGGTGAAATCGTTTCTGATTTACAAATAGATCATGATTAAATAAGCACACACTTCCCCGAAATATATTCATAACTATCTAAGAGATCTGTAAGTATAAATGATCAACAGAGCATAGAGCCATATAAACTAGAGGGGCCCATACTTTAAAGTTATTTAAGTCATCTTCTGTCTTCTAATCATCCTTCATTAAATCAACACAGATTGATGAGTGTTTATTGCGATTTCATACATTCCAGGAAGGAAGTTGCTTCATTTAAGGGGTAATCATTACCTATGTATGTATATAATAGCATATATCATATGCAATTTAAGAAAATTCAAATCAAGCTTCAACTTAATTTGACATTACATTAAATATTTGCTGCTTTTTAACTTTTATTTTTGTGGTACTGGGGATGGAATCGAGGGGCGTTCTAACTCCGAGCTACACCCCCAGCCCTATTTTTTTTTTTATTCTTTATTTTGAAACAAGGTCTCACTGAGTTGCAAAGGACCTCACTAAATAGCTAAGGCTGTCCTTGAACCTCGATCCTCCTGTCTCAGCCTCCCAAATGCTGGGATTATAAGCATGCAGATATTCTCCATACAATCTGGTGAAATCTATATTTAATCTGCATTTTATAGAAAGAAAACATTGAAACTTAGTCTTACTTACATTTCATAGAGTTAACAAAAATCATATTATTATTATTATTATTATTATTATTATTATTATTATATTACTTTATGGAATACCACATCCTTTCCATCCATCCAAGTTTTTTGAAGAATAAATAATTTCTTACAAAGCTATTTCAAATGGAGGAAAGTTATCATAAAGCATAATTTCTCACACCTTGTCTTTTTCACCACAAACAAAATCTCTAATGTTTTAATGAAAACTGCTTATAAAATCACACTCCATCGATGCAATATGATCACCAACAGATTAACTCCAGCCCTCGTTGTCAGTATTTCTGTATATACATGTCAGTTTGGTTTGAAATCCTTATACTTGGGTGATTGTTTAGCTTGCCGACTAATGTCGATGCAGCTGGTGAGCTTTCACAACTTCAAAATGACTTGAGAAACAAACCCAGATGCCCTTTGGAGGATGAGCCCACTGGGTCCCCAGGTAATTGTCTGATTTCTATGATGAGCTCATTTTGGCTTCATTCCAGAGTCTGGAATGAAAGAAGGTCCCGGAAAGTTCTATCAAGGCCTTATTAAAAATGACCCATCTTACCATTAGTTGCACTCCTTTATCTTTCATGTCCCTGCATTTTACTCCTTCCCCATTCCCATCCCGTTTTATCTCTTTCTCCTTCTGACCTGCTATTAACATCTTGGTATCTGAAGTGGTGTTGATTTTACCAACATCCTTTCCCTGCAGCTGCTAAGCAGAATCTGACTTCTGTGTCTCCTGCAGCCTAATATCTAATCAGGTTTTCCTTTCTGCTCACTCCCCAGCTTTTCCTTTGGTGCAAAAGGAGTTTTCCCTAATATGTTCAACAGATGCTGCTTCCCAATGCCATCTTTGCAGAGCGCCTGAAAGTGCTCTATTGTGGAGCCTAGCGTATACGCTCGAATATACAAACACAGCAACGCTTCTTTTCTTTATTGACTTGCACTGAAATCTGTGACTCTGCTAAATAAAACACTTTCCCATCCCAGGCTTGGGCTGCCCATGTGCTGAGACATTTGTGTCTCCTTTAAATGCATCAGGACTTCCCAGGTTTGCCTCCAACAATATTTTAACAGATAGCATGCTGCCAAAACCCGATCAAATGCTTTCCAAATCTTTTTGACAGCATTATTGATGACAGATGGTGAGCCTCCACATTTCACCAACCGTTAGGGCAGTATTAGAAATAACACTGCCTCGATACGATTATGCAGTAGAACAGCATATGCAATTTCTGTTCTCCTCTTGACCCCTGCTAGAACATAAATATTTAGAAGAGCTCCAAAATCTCGGAAGAGCTATAATTGCACACAGTTTCATGTGAACTGTTTACTTACTGATGCCCTTAGCTGATGGAGAATTACTTGTTTTCCTTTCATAGGAATTATAAGTGTCATTCTACTATATTTATAATGTCCATTCTCAGGGGTTACTAAAGAAAGGCAGATAATTTTCCATGAGTGAAAATGCTCCTAAAATAGATGTACTCAGGGATTGGACATGTGGTTTCTCAGAAGCTCACTGTTGTTTCCACTTAGAAAAATTTTTAACCAGAAATAAAGTGATGTATTGTTTTTCCTACTTACTGTCTTACCCTTTGTGAGTGTAAATCTTTGACCTGTAGGTATCAAGAAAAGTCATTAATATCGCACAAAGCATGTTACTAACGTAACTGCTTATGTAAAAATTTAAAATTGTGAGACAGTGACAAATTTGAATAAGTCTCTTGGGCACCAAAATATGCTATCATAATAAATAGCTTACTGTGAATGCTTGGAATGGTCATCATGTTATTAGTTTCCAAGTATACTCAAGTATTATTTTTCTAGATTATAAACTCTTCGAGGATGAGAATACTCTCTGTTCTGTTCAGTTTTGGAATCCCAGAAATAAGAATAGAGCATGTTGCCATAATAGGTGCTCGAAAAATATATGGTGACTAGATGAATAAATAGATGAACACAGAAATGGGGTGGGTTTATCTAGCACTAAAGCACATTGCAACATTTATATTTTTGTAAGAAAGTAATGCAAGGCGATGGGTATGCATTGTGGATAAAAGCTTTGTTTTAGTTTTGTTTGTGCCATTCATTAGTTTTACAAAAGTGGAAAAATTTTAAACATCTAATTTTAAACATCTCCTATTTAATATGAAAATAATAATACTTTCTATAGCATAAGAATATAGAGGCAGTGTAGTGATGGTGCTAGGCACACTGGCTTCCTTATATTTGAATTGTTTTACCACATAATAACTGTGACCTTGCTCTAGGACTCTGTGAGGATTTGACAATTATGGGGCTTATTATTATTAATTATTTTGTGTCTTTATTAAGCACCTGGGGCTTAGTAAGGACGCAAAATAAATGTCAATTATTTCTATTGTATCATATTTTTTTCTTTCTTTTTTGTGGTACTGGAAATGGAACCCAGGGTCTTTCTACCCCTGGGCTATACTCCCAGACCTGTTTGTTTTATATTTTATTTGGAAGCAGGGTCTTATTACATTGCTGAGAGCCTCACTTAGTAGCTGAGGCTGGCTTTCAACCTGCGTAATCTTCCTGTCTCAGCCTCCCAAGTGCTGGGATTACAAGCATGCGCCACCACACCCGTCTTTTAATTTTTTGCTTTTCACTGTTACTTATTAATTAATTTATTGTGGTACTAAGGGATGGAATATGGTGATATTCTACCTCTGAACTATACCATCATTCCTATGTTAATTTTTATTTTGAAACAGGGTCTCACTAAGTTGCTGAAGACCTCAACACGTTTCTGAGAATGGCCTCAAAACTGTGATCCTCCTGTCTCAGCCTCTTAGTACTGAGGTTAAAGGTGTGTGCCACCACACTCAGCTCTATTTTTAATTTTTTGGTACTGAGAACTGAATCTAGGGGTATTCTACTTCCAAGCTACACCCCAATCCCTATTAATTTTCTTTATTTTGAAGTAGCTCCTACGTTGCTGAGAATCTCACTAAGTTGCAGTCCTCCTGTCTTGGCCTCTTAAATACTGGGATCACAGGTGCATGTATGTGCATTCAGGCCTGGCTACCCTGTGATTAATTTAAAAGACAAAAATCAGTCATTGCAATTTAAAAGCTATAAAATATGAATTCACCAGTTTAGACACAAATGTGAAATAAAAAAGCTTTAGGGCTAGGAAAGGTGATAAAAGAATAACCCATGAGTATAATAGGACTTTCCAGAAAAAAAATATTGATTTGTTTTGTCTAACTACTTTATTCATTAATTTGCTAAACAGCATATACTGAACCCTGGATCTGTGGAAGGTGGTACTCTTCTGAGTGCAGTGAATATGGAGAGCAGCAAGCCCAACACAAAAATCACAGCCTTCCACAGAGCACAGAACTGTATGTGAGTGTAGAATACAGTGATACGCAAAAATGAGTAGGCATGTAGTAGGTTAAATTTCTGCAGCCAATTTGACTTAAAGAGAAAATGGCTCACTGAGAGTAAATTTACAATGTGCTTGTACAATTTTCCTGGAGGAGATAGGATAGTCCTCACTTCACTCAAGGTTTAGAATGAAAGTTCAACAGAGACAAGGGAGGGAAACCCATGATGTCTTTGGAAGGGACAGCCAGAGTGAGGAACAACTGGAAACACGCCTTAGAGGGAATAAAGCTACCTGGCACATTCCAGGGGCATGAAGGAGACTCGTGTTTTCCAAAGCCAGCGATGCTGGGAAGAGGGTATTCAGAGATGAAGTTCTCATAGATACATGAGGATAGACTAGAATGTATCCTGCCTCAGAGGAGTGATTTTAGCTTTCGCTTGTCATAAGATGAAAAATCTTTTGAGTATTTTTAGCAGGAGAATGAGGTTATCTGATCAACATTTCAACAGAAATATTTTAGTTACTGTCTTGAGAACACACAACAGGGATGACACAGGTGCAAATAGCGAGAAGGCTTTTGTAGTAACCCAAGTGAGAGACTCTGTGCTCTCAGACTAGGCTGCCACCCTGGAAATCATAACGAGTGGGCAAATTTAGAAACTATTTGAAGCTAATATTAAGACTATTTAGGAACATATTAGTTGTATGTGTGTGGGAATTCCACTTTACTTGACCTGGAGTCCACCTCAACATTATTTAACCTGGAGCCATTAACTATTTAGGAAGGCTGAAAGAGCTGAAAAAGAATCAGGAACCTGTTTTGGACTGATGAGGATGCTGAGTAGATGACTCCATCTATGTATCTGCAGTTCAGGGTAGAAGCAGGGAATGAGGATGAGCAGGTTAAAGACCTCACTGTACAGTCATTGCAAAGCCATAAGTAAGGATGGCACCACCAAGGGAGTGGGCATAAAAATAAAAGAGAATATGAACTCTGGGGGCACAGTTCTACCTAGAACAGTATTCATCAAATCTCCACATCCCCCCACCAATTTTCAACCTGTTACAGTATCTACTCTAGGTTCAAAATTGCATCTAAATCGTCAACCCAAAAGTTTAAATTCCATCATGGAAATCAGATATGGCGGAGGCTGTAGGCCTGATACCTCCCAAGGAGAAATTTCTTCCTATCTGTGGGCACAAGAAACTCAAAACATGAATTAACTACTTCCAAAAATGCACTGGAAAATGGTGGGAAAGCCATACGACCATACTAACCTCTTAGGAAGAAGAAATCAGAGAGAATAAATGAGCCACCAGTTGTAATATAAGTTGAATCCAGCAGGCCAGTTCCGCTATGTTCTGAGTCTGAGAGTCATCTCGGAGGCAGTGCCCTCTGTGTCTCCTTAGCTTCACGGTCTCTTCCTCCCATCCACCCATGTTGACCAGCACCTCTGCTTCTGTACCTCTTGCCTCTAGTCAATTTTTCTTCCTTCCTTCCTTCCTTGCTTCCTCCGTCCCTCCCTCCCTCCCTCCTTCCTTTTCTCCCTCTTTTTTTTTCTTTTTGTTTTTCATACATGCTTATAGTAGAATAGCTCTATCATCCCATTTCCTGGCTGTAGAATTCATTTTCAGTATTTGTGAGGTCTGGTCCATGGGGGTCACCATTCCTCATGGGCACACTCTTTCAGGGGTCCCTCATAAAACTCACAGTGGTACCCAAGAGCCTTTTCTCTTTGGCACACACTAGTCTTTAACTGCCATTTCCTTAACCTATGGAGACATTTGAAACTTCTCCTCAGCTTTCCAGATTCTTGGCCAAAACTTCAGAACTGACAACTAGTTTATGGTTAAAAGGAGGACTGAATATTATAGTTACCTCTGTTTCTCATTTTCCTGATATCTTGATCTCTCATGTTCTTTCTGCCTTTGTAGATGTTTTTCATCTTTAAGCTTGTTTTCTAAATTATTTTGTTTGGATTTTGTTATTTTGGGCACATTAACCTCATAGTTAGAGATGAAAATATTTTTTAAAGTATAAATGATTTTTAATGTACATACTGTTCTGCTAATTAGTTATTTTTCACTTTAAAATATATTGGAGCATTTCACATGTTGGTTATATAAACCTTCCTTGTACATTTAATGACTACATGATATTCTGTATACAAAACACTCTTAAAAAAGTTTGGCTTGGCATGGTGGAGCATGTTTGTAATCCCAGCATTTGGAAGGAGGAGACTGGAGGATTGTGGTTCACGGCCAGCCTCAGCTACTTAGCGAGGCTCTTCGCAACTCAGTGAGATGCTGTTTCAAAAAATAAAAAGACTAAAAATAGGGCTGGGGTATAGCTTGGAGGTATGATGCCCTGCCCCTGGGTTCCATTCCCAATACCACAAAAATAGATAAAAATTATAAAAAAGAAAAGTTTGATTTTTCTCTATTATATTGATATTATCTATACTGATGCAACCACTATTTATGCATACCTCTTTTTACGTGCGTCTGAGTAGTTCTCCAGAGTCGGTACTGATAACCAAAGTTGCTGAATATGCACATGAAAAGTTCAGCTGATACTTTCCAATTTTTTTCTACAAAGGCAATTTCAGGTAATATTCCCACTAGTAAAGAATGATAGTCGGTGGATGAATACTTATTTCCAAACTCCTCAAGTTATGTACAGTAAATAAATACAGATTTTTGCACTTGGATTAGACCTTGTAATTGTTTGGGTTTAGACCGTCTACCTCTCATGGAAACTAAGTAGCAATGTTAGAAGCAGAGCTTGGTAGGAAGGAGGGGTTCTGGGGGTCTTGCCCTTGGGGATTACATGGTTCCTCCTCCCCTTGATTTTTCTCTGCCTCCAACCTCCATGATGTGAGAGCCGAGGTTTGTTCTTTCCTCTCTTCAATTCCCACTGTCATCCCCTGGGCTCCAGATCTTGACCTCCCATAAACTGAAAATGGAATCTCCAGCCGGGTGTGGTGGCACACGCTTGTAATTCCAGCATTCAGGAGGCTGAGACCAGGGGATCACTGTTCGCAGACAGCCTCAGGTATTTAGTGAGGTCCTCTGCAACTTAGTGAGACCCTGTTTCAAAATAAACAATAAAAAATAGGGCAGGGGGTGTAGCTCAGAGGTCAAATGCCCCTGGGTTCCATCCCCAAACCCACAAAAAAAAAAAAAAATTCTCCAATTTACATGGTCAGTATTTTTTTGAATTATATCAGTGAGAATGTTGATGGAGATAAAGCTCAAAGCTCAACAAAATGTCTGAACAATGTGTATTATTTTCAATTTTAACACTAAGTATCATTCTGTTTACCATAATTTTTGATATTGCACTAAGCAGGCAAAGTCATAGGTATAGAAGTAACATTACAGATGGTGGTGGACAGAAAAACTTTCTTCAACAGGTATATAATATATCTTGATTGTACTGATGAGCCCATCACAGTATATCCGTCAAACTCATAACCTATGAATAGTCAGTGGATACCCACTTGTGTAAATTATACTTCAATACATCTAAGTTTTATACCCCTTTTAGAAAAAAAATATTTTTTGTTATTTTTATTGGAGTGGGAGGAATTCTACTCTAGATTATGATTATTAATGGTTGTTAAAGCTTAGTGGGAAAACATCATTAGGAATAGATGGGGATAAAAAATAATTAGAAATTCTGACCATTTTAACACTGTTTATGTTGAATAACCAGACATTAGATATCATTTGATATTATAGATAAAATTGCCATGACTTAGCCCTACAAAAATATTAGGAATTGAATCAAATAAATATATTTTATAAGAAACATAGAGGATGGATAGCAGTAAGCATTAAAATTCTATGTGAGCCAGTACTCAATAGGAAATAACACAGCTCTTTAACAAATATCATAAAGTATGATGGGAGGAGTATTGATGGCATGGAGGGAGGGGAGTGAGAGGGGAAAAGAGGACAGAGAGAGAGAGAGAGAAGAGAAGAGAGAGAGAGAGAGAGAGAGAGAGAGAGAGAGAGAGAGAGAGCGAGCTGTGGAGACAAAGCAAACATATGCAATGTAGTATGAAGTCCTGAAGGGTATCTTGACCCAAACAAATCAGTTATAAAAGATTATCATGTTACAATTTAAAAAAGGTCCACTGTGGATGCAATTTGAATGTGGATTGGATATAAAATAGCATTAAGAAATAATTGCTAATTTTAAGTGTGAAGATTGCAGTGTGGTTTTATAAAGAGTATCTTTACACATATTAAAATATTTATAGGCTCAAAGTATTAACTGAAGACTTTACATTAAAATGCCCTAACCTAAACAGGAAAATAAGTCAGCAAACAAAAAGAATTTCTTAGCTTAAATATGATTGGCAAAATTGTAGTAATAATTGAAATTGAGCCATTATGTTACTATTTTCTCTAATTTTGTTCTTGTCAAGAGTCTTATGATTATTTTTTAAGAAATTGAATTATTAAAGTTTTACTCTTTTGTAGCTAATCTGTTAATGAACTACATTTCTGAGATATTGTTGATTACTGTATAGTTGTTATGCAATAAATATAACTTCTTGACTAGACAATACATTTTTATGATTTAAAATTCAAAATAATCTGGGCCCGATGGTACATGCCTATAATCCCAGTGCTTTGGAGACTGTGATAGGAGAACTACAGGTTCACATCCAGCCTCAGCAACTTAATGAGGCCCTCTGCAACTTAGTAAAATCCCATTTCAAAATGAAAAATAAAATAGGGCTCAGGGTATAGCTCAGAGATAGAATGCCCTTGGGTTCAATCCCCAGCATGACATAAAAAAACAAAACAAAATTCAAAATGATATTTTACACTTGATCTTAGCCAAAAGGCAGAGAAGCTATAAAAATTATATTTTATAAAGTAAACATTTAGACATACGATATCTGCCTCTGTCCCCACTGACCCAATTCCCCTTTGCCTCAATGGGTAATAACAATGATTTCTATATATTACATCTATTGATGTACTACAACCTTTTTGAGTTCTTCCATGTCTCTTTTTTTGATCAGATAATCAGCAAAAAAGAGCTCTACCAGCTGGGCATGGTGGCACACACACTTGTAATCCCAGAATTTGGGAGGCAGAGACAGAAGGATCACAGTTTGCAGCCTCAAATACTTAGTGAGGCCCTTTGCAACTCAGTGGTATCATGTTTCAAAAAAAAAAGAATAAAAAAATAGGGCTGGGTGTGTAGCTTGATGATAGAATGCCTCTGGGTTCCATTCCCAGAAACAAAAAAAAAAAAAAAAAAAAGAGAATTTATCTTAAGTCCAATTTTTGCAACACTAACCTCTTTCATAACTGTGTTGGTTATGAATTTCAGTATAATGTTAGATGTAATAGAGACTGTGGACAGCCTTACCTTTTAAAAATATAACTGTAGCAGAAATGTCTTTGTTTTTCCCTAATAAAATGGTACAACTGAAAAGAGAAAATATTCTTCATAGTCTAGTCTATTTTTAGGTTGCAGTATGGTATTTGATATAAAGATAATCTTTACTACAGTATTTGCATTGTGAATTGCAATATTTGCCATTGTAAAATGTTTATCTTTTAATCTCTGATCTGATATTAAGATACCAGCTCCAAATAATTTATAGCTTATACTTTCTTTCCATCAACATCTTGCAAATATTTTTTTCTATTCTTTTCTGGCATGAAAGGCAAGACAGTTCTGATTTTCACCCTGTTCTTATTTTTTCTTAAAATTTACAGATGCTCTTGCCTAAGAATTGGTCAGTAAGAGAACTAACCAACTTAAAGTAGACTTCTAGCCGGGCGTGGTGGTGCACGCTTGTAATCCCCACGCTTGGGAGGAAGAGACAGGAGGATCGCTCAGGTTCGAAACCAGCCACGCATGCTGGCTTAGGAGACCCTGTTTCCAAATAAAAATGTAAAAATAGGTCTGGGAGTGTAGCCCGGAGGTAAAAGGGCTTCCAGGAATCCGAGTACCACCAAAATAATAATAATTAATAATAATAATAATAATAATAATAATAATAATGTAGACTTCTCAGCCAGCCCTTATGATTTTAAAGAACAAATGAAAATATTCAGGAGTGAATTTTTTAATGTCTAATAATTTTATTGGGATCTATCTTGGTGCTTGCTGGGTCCAGTTTTTCTTGGTATACATTCAACATGTAGGTTTATAACCTCACGTGGCTCACTTTAAAATGATAATTACATTTTGTCTCTCTCATTTTATTCCCCCCACCATTGGCAGAGCCTTCAGTTACCCATGTAGTAGGTGTTCTTCACTTAGCTTTTATTTTGTTTTCATTTACCTCTTCCTCCTACTTCTTTGTCTTCTTTCTCATTTCGTCAGGTGAGTTACTGCAGTCTCTGTGCCATCACTCATCCTCTTCCTTGTGAGACGAAACTTATTGTTCACTGTTAGAATAATTTTGTATTTTTCTTTTCATGTGTTCTCACTATCCCTTTTTACCTTTTTTGGACTTTGGGCCATCACTTTTGCTATGTGACTTTCTTATCTCAACTCTTCTATTTCTGCTTTGTGGTCTTTCTTCATAACTGCAGAAAATTCAATCTTGTTTTATAAAATTCTGATTGGAATATAGTCTTACAGTTTCTATCTGCTGTATAGTAAGGAAAGTTTAATCAGTAATCCTTTCTTGCTGGAAAACTTCTCTATGATATTTCATAGAGTGCTTTGCTGTTGTTGTTTTGCTTTACCTTTTCCTTTTTGGTCCTTGTATTTAAATGAGAGCAAAATATTCTTGGATGTGAAGATAAACTAGAGCAGGATGCACAGGAATAGCCTTCCTTACAGTTGAAACTGGGACAGTACAGAAACAAATTAACTTAAAGTGAACGTCTCAGTCAGGCATCGCGGTACATGCCTGTAACCCCAGTACTCGGGAGGCTGAGACAGGAGGATGGCAGGTTTGTGGCCAGCCTTAGCAGCAACTTCTTGAGGCCCTCTGCAACATAGTGAGAGCCTGTTTCAAAACAAAAAAAAAATAAAATAGAGCTGTGAGTGTAGCTCAAAGGTGGGATGCCTCTGGGTTTATTTATTTATTTTTTTGTGGTCCTGGGGTTCCTGGAAGCCCTTCTACTTCCGGGCTACACTCCCAGACCTATTTTTTATATTTTTGAAACAGGGTCTCTTACACCAGCGCGGCTGGCTTCGAACCTGCAGGATCCTCCTGTCTCCGCCTCCCAAGCGCGGGGATTACAAGTGTGCGCCACCACGCCCGGCATATGCCTCTTGGTTTAATCCCTAAGTAACACAAAAATAAGTAATAAATAAAATGGACTTCTCAACCGACCATCAGTAATTTTAGGAAACAAATTAAAATATTCAGAAGTAAATTTTTGTTGAAAATCAGCCCTGTGTTAAACACACACACACACACACACACACACACACACACACACACACACACATCCTTCCACTTGAGACATCTCTGTGTCTGTCTATGGGCTTCCTCTGCTTCTCCGAGCCTCATTGGCTTGGGAACTCCTCCTCCTCCACCCTGGCTCCCCGGCTCACTCTCCTGGTGACTGTGACCACAGGGTCTTGCTTTCCAATGTGATCCCTTTACTTTTAGAAATTTAGTCGATTTTTACTGACTCTTGAAAAAATGTCATCTCCACCAAACTTGTGGGAGCAATTTTTAAGTGTTCTTGCTGTTTCTGGTACTCATTTCCAGTGATCTTTCTTAACACCAATCAGAGTATTTCCTCTCAGCCTGGACCCCTGGCCATCTGGAGTGACTATTTCGTTGTTGGTTTTTGGAGCTGACCCCAAAGGGCTACCCTTCCCCATCTTTCCCTCCCACTGCCTCATGGATGCTTTGGGGAATTTCTGCCTGAGTCTGCTGTGGTCACAGATGGTCTTAATAGCTTATATACCTAATGTAAAGTTTGTGCCTTTTCTTTGTCTCCTCTTTTAAATGAAAATGGCGTTTATGTTTTTTTTGTGTTCTTTTTATTATCTGAATGCTTATTCCAAGAGAAGTAGGAAGATTCAATGTTCTAGAATTATAATTAATATAATTATTTTGTTGTCAGGAAATGTGAAGCATATTCCCATTTCAGTCAGGTAAACAAAGAATGGACTTTTCATATGGAAATATGAAACTCTTTCAAAGATGGATCCCTGAGCAGAATATATTCCCCACTGGTGAGTTTTCAAGATGTGCTTTGGACATAATTGAGAGAGGGCAGCTCGATAAGCTTGTTAGATAAGCAAATCTATGCAGAGAGTCTGTCACTCCCTGAGAAATGGAAACTGGGTAGAGGAAAAAACGTCCGATTTACATGTTACAAAAATGCTGTTCTTTATTTTAATCGACAGAATTGGATTAGATGCCAGGGCCAGCATGAATTTCCCATTGTTTTCCTTTTATATTAACTACAGGAGACTCATTAGAATTTCATGGATGTAATTGTTTCTGGGTTACATCCTCAATTAATGACTATAATTGAAAGATGGGATAGGACTGGGATGACGTGACTGTAATTTAAGTGTAAGACGTCTGGGCCTCTATTTACAATGCATTTGTTGTTATATTATAATATATATATATATAATTCTTTTTTTTACCATGGAGGAGTATTTACGAGAGGCAGAAATAAATGCATTTCAAGTAGCAATGTCTCAATCAAAACAATGAGCAGATTGTGTGCTGGGTGTTGTTTTCCTGGGCTGTTTTGTGACTCTGCAGCCCTCGGCGTGATATGTGTGCATATAAAGCACTTGTGCTCAGATCTTTTGGGAGGACTTGGGGGAGGAGAACACGCTTCAACAAAGCGGAGGTGGAAGAGAAGCTCTCTCTGTCTCTCTTTATTTTCTGTGTTATAACAACTGCTCAGAACCCAGCAGCTCAGCTGCACTTGTCAAGGGTTCCCTAATCAGTTTTAGGTGATGTCATGGGGAAAGAAAAGAGACACTTTCCCAATCCCTTAATTATGACTCTTCTTCTCTGCTTCCATCTCCTTATGTCCCCTCCCTCCAAAGCAGATATTAACCTTATTAGCTTTTTGAACAGCACACTGCTGCTTTTTGGCACACAGGCCTTGACAGCAGCTGCAGGGGGCAGCTGAGCAATTATCTGGGCTGAACCGGGTTTGGTCCAGACCCTGGGATCAAAGTCCATAGACGGGAGCTCCTGGGTTCAGGGGCATCTGTTACTGTTCTGTCCAAGATCAGCAGTGCACTGTTTGGTTCATTATGTGTCTCTTTTCAATGATCAAGATATTTTTCCTGAGAGTCTAGTGAATTAGAGGGAATGACTGAGGGAGCCAGAGGAATCAGGGTGTGAGCTGAGCTGCTGAGGCCAAGATGCGGTGGGGCTAAGCCACCATGAATAGGAAAAAAAGTGTACAATGAGATGGGTGTGAATAGAGAGTTAGCGGGTAGAGGGTGGTTAGGGACGGGCCACTGGTTACAGAGGTGCCTTGACAACAGTAATCATAGCTGGACACCCACATGCTGTTTTCATAGCTCTTCTGATGGTATTGGCTGCTCAGGAATAGTTCCTCCTATGGGATATCTATTTCAGAAACACAAGAGAGCTTGTGAGAAGGCCAATCATCAGGTCTCCCCACTGACTTCTGAAAGAAATTTCTGAGAGTAGGAAACATTTCAAAGACCCAAGTGACCCTGACAAACATTGGAGTTTAAGAACAACTGGGATAGAGGCAGCGGGGGAGAAGAAGGAATGGAACGGCAGAGGCAGCAGGGTGCATGGCTAGGTGGAACTGAATGGGAGTGAGATTCTGTAGATGCGTGTGGGTTCTGCAAGTCCCAGTAAGGATGTGCGAATTAGAGGAGTCAGGTAGAAACTTCCAGGGCTGTTTCCTTTGTACCAAGTTTAAGTTGATATGCATAGTAGGAAAGTGCTGGGATTTGGATGGTGGTTTCTAGGAGAAAAGTGGCATGGCTTACAATCCAGGCTTTGCACTGATTTTATGTCAGGAGAGAGAGAGCTTTCAGAATAATGGTGTGGAAGGCCAACTGTGTGCCATGTTCTTTAATCCAGTGTTCTCAGCTCATCTTTGCCCTTTTCCTGGGTGTTTTTTTGTACATCATTACATCTTATCTGTAAAATTACTTTTCTTGTCAAATAGGCACATCTTAAAATTTAGCATGATCCCCACCCATAATATCATAAACCATCATTTTATATGTTTTTTCTAGTATATATAAGCAAATATTCAATAAAAATATCTTAAAAAGTATATCTGGATACAACTTAAAATTGGATATAGTACTTTTACCAATTTTAATCTAATACACATTGATACCTCTGTCCCCAGCCTCCCAGCTCTCACTCTCCAAGACTTATCTGTGTACTCTAAACAACCTTCACATCTATGTAATGGCCTGTGCACTATTGCTTTCCTATGGTGTAGTCTCTCTCTTCCTCCTCTTCCTCTTCCTCCTCCTCCTCCTCCTCCTTCTTTCTTCCGCTCTCGCTCTCGCTCTCTCTCTCTCTCTCTCTCTCTCTCTCTCTCTCTCTCTCACCCATTTTCTGGTTGAGCTTCTATTCCAACTCTTATTTATAGCTGAATTTCTCCCATGTAGTCTGAATCTCTGGCCTTTAGCTATTTTAGCAGCTCCCCTCCCTCTTCATCTACCAAATATGAGCATCTTGCGAGTAGCCTGAAGTCACAGCATCTCTTATCAACATGGTGTGAATAAAATACTCAGTGGACCAATAAGTTAGAAAATGACTTTAAATTATTGCATAGTATATTTTAGGTCGCTTTTAAATATTTAGGTGAAGGGCGTTAAAATGAATGAATATATTAATGTGAACTTCAGACACTGATTATTTGAATGGAGAAAATGAAACAATAAAGTATTAGAGATAGACACACGAGACAGACTGTTACTCTCTATGTAGGTCTGATATGGAGGATCGTGAATGCAGGGTAGGAGTCAATAGTGAGATGATCCAGTTGAAGAACATGAAAGGCAGAGATGCGCGGAGGCAGTGGGATGGAGATGGGCCTGAAGAGCTCAAAAGGAAGGAAAACAAAATCAAGTCCTAAACAAGGAAAGTAAGAGGAGAAGGGAGAGTGGTAGGCAAGAGGGAGATCTTATGGGATCTTAGAGTCCACAGGAGTCTCTAAGATCAAGGGAAGACATAGGAGTGGATTCTGAAAGGAGGAAGAAGGTGCTAGAGAGACTGAAGCTCCTTTATTTATTGTGCAATCCTTTTCATTCCTATGTCATATTTTTCTGCCTGACTCATTCTCCCAACTTCACTTTTTGAATTGAAATTTTTTGTAGCTCATCTTGTTTCTTTTTTACCCTGGATTCCCACTATAAAGAGAACATGATTAACTTCTTTTATCTTTCTAAAAACTTATTTTTGTCCATGCATTTTATGTAAACTGTTATCTTCCTTACAAAAGCATTCTATAGCTTTAAGCCACATCAGTCCTTCTTTTCTCACTTGTAAAATTTTACAGATATTCTTTATTTTATAGTGAAATTGTTTAATGGAGTAAGCTGGTTATAAGTAGTAGGTGGAGGCAACTTCACATTTGATTAATAAAATTTTAAACTATAAACATGCCTACAAGACATTGGAAGATTATATATCAAAATATCAACAGTAATTTTTTTGTCCAGTGATTAAGTATTCTTCCCTTTGATTTTGTGTACTTTTTGAAATGCAATTGTACCTGAAACAAATGAAAAAACAAAAGGTATTGAAGAGAAGAACATTTTCTGAAAGCCAGGAATTAGAAAAGCCCAGCCAGCTCTCCAGGAGTCAAGGTCTGAAACACTATAGATAGATGTCCAGACAGGGTGATAGTGGCTGAGCTGAAAGGCAGAAACTTGTCCTGTCTTTTCCCACTGGAACGCTGTGTATCCATTTGTTTTCTCTACATAGGATGTTTTCTACTTAATTATAGTTCTTGGGACTATTTAAGTATTAATAAGAGCATGATGCTAGGAACTTTGGTTTTAAATTTTTACAAAATGTAACTACTTGATAGTTAGATGCCATACAAAAACAGGCTAGAAACCAAGTGCTCTGGAAACAAAGAAGCCACCTGTTTAATCACTGATGGTTGTTTTTTCTGACCTCTGTTTATTTTCAATTTTTACTTCAAATCTATTTTTTTTGTTTCAGGGATCTGGAAAAGATAATTATTTCCTCACAAGGAAAATAACACTAATGTGTAGGGAGCAGTGTCTCATGACTTGGAGTTCAGTGTTCTGACATTTTGGCCCTGCCTTCTAAGTGCTCTGCAGAGTTGGAAGTGTTTAACAATCTCCAAGTCACTTTGAAATAAATCAAATTAAAGAGAATTTCCACTCTTTCTTTATTTTTTAAAAGATCTTTGCTAAACTAAATGGCAAACAATGTTATACCTATACTAACTAGAGGCTCTAAAATCTATATCCTGTCCCCCTTCCCACAATATTAAGACTGCTAGGGTCACTTAAATAGCAATGGCAAATAGCCCTTAGACCTTACTATTTATTTATTTATTTGTTTGTTTATTTATTTATTTATTTATTTATTCATTTATTTATTTATTTATTGTACTGGTTATCGAACCCAGGACATTCTACCTTTGTGCTACACCCCCAGTCTGTCCATCTATTCCTTCCTTCTTTACTTATTTATATTTTGAAACACAGCTTCACTAAGCAGCAGAGAGCCTTGCTAAACTGCTGCAGCTGGCTTTGAACCTGTGATCCTTCTGTCTCACCCTTCTCCAACTACTGGAATTACAGGCCTGAGCTATCATAGATGGCTCCCTTATATCTTTATCTTAAAACAAAACAAATCAAAACAAATGCTGGGCATTGGGGCACACACTTGTAATCTCAGTACTTGGGAGGCTGAGAAGGGAGGATTAAAGGTTTGAAGATAGCCTCAGCAAGTAGTGAGGCTCTCATTGCCTAGTGAGACTGTGTCAAAATAAAAATGCAACAGGGCTGAGGATGTATCTTGGAAATAGAATGCCCCTGGGTTCAATCCCCAGTGCCATAAAACAAAACAAAGCAAAACAACAACAACATGAAAAAAGAATAAACAAAAACATAAGACAGGCTCATCGTTTTAAATTCAAAATCTGTAGAAGTGATTCCTTTTACCTTCAGCTGCTTCTTAGATATTTCCCCAAATTTCTTTGCCCCTGTCTTTCTTTCTTTCTTTCTTTCTTTCTTTCTTTCTTTCTTTCTTTCTTTCTTTCTTTGGTATGGGGATGGAACCCAGGGGCATTGGACCCTCCGATCTACATGCCTGCCCTATTTTTTATTCTTCATTTTGAAACAGGATCTCACTGAGTTCCGTCTGGTCTCACTAAGTAGCTGAGGCTTTCCACGAACTGCAATCCTCCAGTCTGAGCCTCTCAAATGCTGGGATTACAATCATGTGCCCCCAAGCCCAGCTTTTCTTTGCCCTTTTATACTGCAACAGTTTCAGGAGGGGTTCCAAGCTACCATTTATGATAAAAAAAAGCTAAAACCATAAACACACAGACAAACAAAATGAAACTAAGTGTATTACCACTACCTGGCCAGTGTATAAATCACTTTTAAAGCAAGTTAGTATAGCAATCCATGCCATAAAAATCACCACATAGCAAAAAATTTCCTCAAAAAGAATTGTTTAAACAACAGCATAGATTATTTCAGGGAGCAATTATTTTTTATTTATTTTTTGGTGGTGGTACCAGGAGTAGAACCCAGTGGCCTTCTACCTCTGGGCTACACTCCCAGACCTATCTTATATTTTATTTGGAAACAGGGTCTTACTAAGTTGATGAGAGCCTCACTAAGTAGCAGAGACTGGCTTCGAACCTATGCGATCCTCCTGTCTCAGCCTCCCAAGCGTGGGGATTACAAACGTGCGCCACCACGCCCGGCAATTATTTTTATTTTTGTGATACGGAGGATAGAACTCATGGCTATTCTACCTCTGGCGTACACCCCAAGCTCTATTTTATTTTTATTTTGAAACAGTCTTTTTTTATCTAATACACATTGGCCTCCAACGGGTGATCCTTCTGTCTCAGCCTCCTGAGTACCAGGATTACACATGTGTGCTACCACACCTGGCTTCAGGGTGTGTTTAAAATTAAAATATCCTATAATCACACAAAACAACAAAAAGACTCTAAAAGCTATGAGGATTTAGTTTTCAGAGAAAGGACACTGTCTTCAGAGAGAGAATTGGCTGCTGTCAGGTGATTTCTTCTGAATGGTCTTGAAGAATTTGCACTTGATCCTCTTGGGTTCCTCATAGCCAAATCCACCACCACCTCCTTTCTTCTTGCACTCGCCTTTGCTGCTGTTCATGTCCACATCAATAAGGGGAGGCACCTTGAACAACTTGAGGCAAATTTAAGTTATTAACATCAAAGATCTATTTCAGAGTATGGGAATCATATGCTTATATGTGTGACTTGTCTGCTTCCTGGGCTGACTCGGGATGAAAGTAGTTCTTTTCAATCAATTTTTCAAGGTGAGACTGAATGTCAGAAATTTTAGAGCCAGAAAGGTCAAATTTGTTCAATGGAATCTTGGATTGCATCAAGTAATGAAGGAAATCAATTCTTATGGGCATAAAAATGAACAAGGCATGCCCTCTCCCAAGCAGGCCTCTGTTCTACCCGCACCGTGGCTGTTATTCCTTACACTCAGCAGAGGATCATACTGAATTGTCTAGTCCACTTCACGGACTCCCAGTCCGCTGGCTGCCCTGCCTGTGCACGGCCATTCTCTGAATCTGGATTGCAGATATAAAGGATATCATTGTGCATTTATTTTGCTGCTTTCTCCCATGAAAGTCCAAGATAGGCAAATCAGTGTAGTTCAGCAATGTGTAGTGGCATCTTATGCACTTAAAAGACAAAGAAAGGATCATTTCTTTCTTCTCTCTGTTCTTCTTAGGGAATATAAAGAGGATAGGCATTTATTTTTGGAAGGACAAATAACATTTCTGTTCAAGCAGATACATGGCTTTATTATTAGCTTTAGCATCATCAGCACCAACACACAGGGGCTCCTTTTGCAGAGAATTTCTTGCCACGTCTTCAACTTTTAGAGTTTGTGTAGCAGGAAAAGCCTGGTCTGTCTGTGTGTTGGCAGAAGTTTAACAATTTCCTTTAATCCTTCTTCAAACCCAGCATCTAAGATATGATCACTCTCATCGGGAACCAGATACTGTAGGTTTTTGTACTTAAGCGCTGGGGTAGTCTGCGTATGGTTGAGGGTGTGGAATCATCCATAATGATGTTGGTCCCGTTAGAAAATGTCTGTGTTTCATCAGATCTGTGACTGCCCACAATCACTAACCCGTATGCGAACAGGAAGAGCCATTAGTTCCCTAAGAATACCAGAGTCTGCGTGGCCAGTTCTCTAGCAGGTGAGAGAATAAGGACTCTTGTTCCATTTCTGAGCATCAATGTTAACTTTATAATGAGTTCAACCAAGGGATGAGGAATCCGAGGGTCTTTCCACTGCCATTTTTGCAGCATCTAGAAGATTCCTTCCTTCCCAAAGGGTCTCATGCTTTTATGTCAAATTTTATTCATGCTCATAAAGCCCATTTCCTTTACTCTCCACTCAGTGTTTTCACTGACAAAATTAGAGAAGCAAATGCGGTCTCCTCAAAAGCATCTGTCCAGCCCAAGGTTGGGCTGGGACTGTTCTCTTCACGATCTCCCTCATTGTCTAGCTTCTACACTCTGTTTTGTTTTTTTAGGAACGTTCCTCAGTTTTTGCTTTTTTTGTGTAGTAGGCCTACCTGCTGCTTTTTTATTTTTTTGTCTTCTCCTTCTCTTTCTCCTACTTCTTCTTTTATTACAAATTGAGAGACTGCATTGTTGTATTTCTGCACGGTGCATTATGGTGGAAGCTTGCAGCAGAGGTGGCTACTCACCACAAGAGAGCCAGGAGGAGCATAGTACAATGACTTTCTGTTGATTACCTTACCTATTAGTTAGTTTTTCCCAAAAAAGATCCGGAACAAAAGTGTTAGTATGTTTTCTATTACCATAACAGAATATGTTAGACTTGGTACTTTATTTTTAAAAAAGGTTAAATTAGCTCTCAGTTTTGGAGGCTGAAAGGCTACAATCTTCGGCCTCTGGTGAGGGTCTCTGGCTGAGTAACACATTGCAGAGAAGAAGAAAGAATAGTGGCCACGTGCGCAAGGAGTTAAGTATGTGGGAGACCCATGCGCACAAGATATAATTCACACCACGAGGTCAGCATTGATCACCCTCGAGAGTCAGGCCCTCATGACCTAATTACCTTGTATTAGGTCTTATCTTGTAAAGGTTCAGCATTCTAATATCACCTCACTGGAGACCAAGCTTCCAGCGGCACAAAACTGTGGGGAACACACTTAAATCATATCCAAACTATAGTGCATATGCATTTACATGTATGCATGTACGCATATATATGTGTATGTATATATGTGTAATATATATGTGTATGTACATATACATACACACCACATATGCACATATGTCTATAAATATATAAATATACACATATGTATGTATGTGTCCATGCATATGCACAATACACATACACACACACACACACACACACACACACACACAAACTGGGTTGAGGGAGAAAAAGAGAGAGACTTATTTTGGCTTGGAAGTGTATGGAGGATAACCAGTCCAAAATTTGAAGGGTGAACTGTTAGGCTAGAGATCCAGGGAGAGAAAATATTTCAAGACCACAGGCTGGAGATTCAGGAATGAGCTAATGGTGTCATTAATGTTTGAAGGTCAGCTACTGCAAAATTCCTTCTTACTCCAGGAAGGTCAGTCTATTGTCTTATTTAGATCTTCAACTGATTGAATGACGCCCATCCACATTATAGTGGGAAATCTGCTATAATAAAAGTCCACAAATTTAAATGTTAATTTCATTAAAAACACCCTCACAGAACCTTGCAGAATAATGTTTAGTCACATGTCTGGGCACCATGACCTAGTTAGATTGACATATAAAATTAGCCATCATACCTTTCTTTATAATTTTTGTGGTACTGGCAATTGAAGAAGGGGCATTCTACCTGTGAGCTACAGCCTCAGCCCTATTTTTATTCTTTATTTTGAAACAGGGTTTCACTAAGTTCCAAAGGGCCTAACTAAGTAGATGAGGCTGGCCACAAACCTAGATCTTCCTGTTTCAGCTTCCCAAGTACTGGGATTACAGGTGTGCACTATCATGCCTGGCTTCATACCATTTTTAGAAGACAAGACTGAAAAAAGAGCACCACTTTTTACAGTTTTAAATGTATTTTATGCATCCTGTTAAAGGCAAATTTGGACATATGCGTTCTTGGTGCTTCTAGTAAATGAGTAGCCATAGAGTTAACAACCTCTTCCCATTAATCCTCATGAAACATTTTCTGAAATAAATGTTCAAGACATAGGTAGTCAGAGAAGATATAGGTGAAGAAGAATAGCCCCAGGGTGAAAGCATAGACTTAGTCAGGCTAAAAAAACTGAACGAAAAAGATGGAGATGAGTGTCCTGATGAGATTTCCTAGTAATAAAAATAAAACAGTAATTACTAATCTAAGTTTTGCTAACATAGGGCGCAAGAATGTTTGATAATGATTTTTTAAGAGACAAGCTTTAATTGATCAGCTCTTTATGCAAATGAATGCTGTAGGTGAACCTTATCAGCATGCTGTATAGAAGCTTACAATTATTCAAATTGCACAAAGCCATCAAATGTGTGGAAATCAAAACAACAGAAAGAGCCCCATTCATCCTCATTCTATCCTTAGTGTTCCAGGGCTTTACTCGCGTTTGTGATGCGAAGACACGTCAACCTTGAAATTAAACGGAGCACACGGTGTAGCAATTTAGTCACAGGTTCACCATTTAATTGTTTTAAAGGTGATCTAGGCAAATGTATGACATTGAAATATGCACATTTTGAGTGTGTAGTCCAATTCTATTCATGTCTTGCATGATGGATTTGGAATTTCAGATAACTGTACTCAACAGAAAATGTGTTAATTAAGGTCAGTTTAATAGGGACGTTTTTAGAATATTTAAAAATGTTTAATTCAAGTTCCACTTTTTCTTTCTGAAAAGACAGGTGACTATAAAGTTTTTATGTTGGCCATGAAACACCTCCTAAATATATAATTATTCATAAACTGAAATTCTGTGTTCTTTAATTTGAAAAACAAATCTGCCGTTCCACAAAAGTCTATATCCTCATTCTCTCCTGGCCTTCCTCCATCTCTATATACATCTGAGACCTTGATAAGTTAATGTCCATCACCCAAAATCCTGGAACATTATTGTGAAGAGCCCACAGTTAATGCAAATTCTTTCTTTAGTTTTCTGTTTTGTTTTGCTTTTTTTTTTTTTTTTTTTTTTCTTTTTTGGTGCTAAGGATGGAAACCAGGATTGTTCTACCACTGGTCTGAACTCCCAGCCTTTTGTTTTATTTTGAAATAGGGTCTCACTAAGTTACAATACACAGGCCTGGAACTTGCTATCCTTCTGTCTCAGCCTCTTAAGTACTGGGAATACAGGTGTGTGCTACTGGGCTCAGTTTGAATGCAAACCTATTAATCTGGTTAAGAAATTCAAAGGAGAAGGATGTATTCCTTCTTCCTGTTGACTATAGTTCCATTGTAATGTGGCCACTAGAACTATTTCCTATATGTGCCAATTATGTCTCCTTTAAAGATGCAGGGGAAACAACTTGATAGTCACAAAAGAAATACTGGGCTAAGAGAAATGACAGTCTGGGAAATTCACTGTGACTCCCAAGCTGTTTTATCTAAGGAAATGCATCTTCATCTGTAAAATGGATACAAACTATTGTTTACTGAAGTTGCATTATATCCTATGCACTTTCTCATAATTCACCTCCATTAATCTTTAAAACCACATTAGGAGGTGTGCATAATTATACAGCCATTCTTCCCTTTGTAGAGGAAATAACTGATACTTAAAGATGGCAATTGTTGCCCAAGATCACAAAAGACTCAGAGGCAAGACTGAGAAGAAAACTCTCTACAGTAGTTGACCTTAATTACAGCGCTGACTACCAGTATGATAATTAGCACCTACTTCATAATATTGTTCCTAGGATGAATTTATATAATACTTATAAAACACATAACACAAGTACCTGAATGTGGATGCTAGCTTTAGCAATAACAACAAAGGATTCTTAGGTAACCCTTTTATTAATCCTCTTCCAAAAATCCCTCACTTCCCTAAAAGTGCTAATGAATCAGGCCCATCTAACAAGTATCTATGCATGTAATCGAAACCTTGTAATTGTTCCCTAATTATGTCATGAATGAATATGTTGTCTCTATAGTTTCGATTGCTCTAGGCAGTGTGGGAGAAGTAAGGAGGAGCAGGTTCTTGGCTAGGAGGCCAACATGGATTCTTAACTCTCCCATTAGACATTGAGGGAAACCCTTCAGAAGTTCAGTCTATCATTTCTGAAAATGGAATTACAATAAAGGGTGTCTAGAGTGTAGGAGAAGGGACTTTTCACACTCTTATATTAACCAGCCTTAGATGTGGGATGCCTCGGGAAGGGACCATAGCTTCAGATGAGTTGACTGTCTTCAGACAAGATTGATTTCCAGAATGGATTGACAGTCAGAAGGGGATTATGTTCTACACAAATGGGAGGTAGTGCTAATTTACCATTTGACCCAACAATACCACTTCTGGGTAACTATTCAAAAGAAAGCAAACCAGACTACCAAACTAATCCATGTGTATCTATGTTCATAGCTGCACAACTCACCATTGCCAAACCATGGAACCAGCTAAGATGCCCATCAACAGATGAATGGATTACAAAACTATGGGATATGTACACAATGGAATTTTACTCAGCCATAGAAAAACAAAATTATATCATTTTTAGGGAAATGTATGGAACTGGAGGACATTATGCTAAGCGAGGTTAGTCACAAAAAGTAAGAAAACGGATGCTTTCACTAATATGTGAAAGCTAAGGTATTAGGTCATAGGAACTCCTGGTGAAAAAGGAGATCCTATAGAGGAGCAAACAAGGCAACCTAAGTGAGGGGATGGGAGGGGAGAAGAAGGAAACTCTCTAAAGCACATTATGTACATAAAAAACATATCGATGTTAATCACTAAGCCAAGCATGGAGGGAGGGAAGAGGAGAGAATGGGATGGGGAGGGGGTAGAATTTAATGGGGTGATGTGTGCATGTATATCTACACAAGCTTTTTATCCCATTAAGATGTATGAAGTCAATACACCAATAAAAAATTAAATTTAAAAAGTGGCATTCTAATCAGTAGGCAAGGAATGACTGTCTAAAGAATGCATTATCACAACTGGCTATACATTTGGTGGAAAAACTAAAAATTATATTCCATTTTCCATTATACACAAAAGTAAAATTGAAAAGAAATAAAATATTAAAAGAAAACGTTAACATATATTTAATAACTCGAGGACAGGGAAAGTATAAGTCGTAAAAGTCAGAGCAATTTAAAAAAATTGAAATGTTTGATTAGATAAAATTAGGAGCTTCCATTTGTTGGAAGGCATTATAAACATTATGAACTGTGGCACACAAAGGTCTCCGTGAAACTGATGATTCTGAACTATGTGGAATGTAGCAATGACAATTTCCTGGTGTTGAGCGTATACTAGGGTTACACACGATCCTCCTATTGGTGGAGGCAGGGTGAGGGGTGCACAGCAGCTCCCAATGTATTTTAGGGAGGGTTGGTTTTCTGTGATCTATAGTTATTTCAAAATAAAAGTTCAAAAATAAAAAGGGGATTATGCCTCTTAGTCCTTAAAAGGACCCCAGGCAGCATATGACAGCACCCACTACAGATGGTCCTCCATTACTAGACCCATATATGAATTTCAACTGCAACCACCTGACAATTGCAGACTCAGGTTAGTCATTACCTAATGAGTACCTCTGCCCAAGTTTAGATCGAAATAACTCCTATTACATTGAATTGAGGGTTATATTGTTATAATCTGAAGATAGATTCAATGAACCTTTGAATAGAGAATATTCTGAAGAAATTCTACTAGCAAGCTCAACCAGGCATATGGAACAAAGTGAAGCAAATATAATGCAGGGGACTCATAACTGTTTGCTGAGGGATAGATAGGTGTATAAAAGCAAGGGCTAATGGCTGCCTCATCTAAGCTCTCAGCCACAGTTATTTCAAGCCCTGAAAGCTACTGTTTACTGAATATCCACTACATATTGGACACTGCACTGTGCATTAAATAGGCTATTTGATATCTCAATAACTCTGTAGAATGGGCATTATAAAGTCTGCTTTTATAAATGAGGAAAAGACTTAGATTAATGTATGTATCCCAATGTCATATGATTAGCAAATACTAAAAATTAGAACACTTTCTCATATGAAAATGGTAGAGAAAGAACATGACATTTCACATTATAATTTTTGTTCATCTTCCAGGTATTTTCCTCTCTTTGGTACATGTTTTATTTCATTTGGGCTGCCTTACAAAATATCCAAAACTGGGGAGTTTAAAATAACAGAAATGTATTGATTCATGGTTATGGAGGCCAAAAGTCAGAATTTAAGGTCTTATAAAGATAGATTCTTTGTGGAAAGTTCTAAGGGAGACTCTGTTCTATGCCTTTCTTCTAGCTTTCTGGTATTGCCCACAGTCTTTGATATTCCTTGGCTTGTGGTCAAATCTCTTCCTCCTTCATCATATGGTGTTTGCCTGGTGTGTTTGCTTACATGGTTCTCTTTTTTATATGAGGATACTAATCATTTTAAAATAAGAATGACTTGAATATGATCTCTACAACATCTACAAATATTCTATTTCCAAACAGGATTATACCCATAGGTATTAGGAGTAACAAGTTTAAGTTATCTTTGTAAGGAAATCAGTTCAGGCAACAACTCTGTGTAACTGCCAAAAACATTAAGTTTCAAAAGAATATCTATTTAATTGATGGATTTTTACATACTTACATGTCTAGTGCTGTGATAACGACTGAAGGTACAATGTTTAGCAGACAGACTTTCTATAAATCAATCAATTAATTATAGATAATTATTAAGCTTCTACTATTTGTCAGTCACCAGAATAAGAGCTGAGGATACAGCAATTAGTAAGGTAAATTTTTACTCTCAAGGAGCTAATTTTTAAGCGAGATGGGGTTTGATATTATCAAACAGAAACATTTTTAATACCAAAATGTCCTGGGAAAAATAATAGGGATGAGGAAGAGTGACTGGGGCAGGTTAGTAAATTTTATCCAAGGAGTCAGGGAAGGTGACATTTGAATTAAGAATTGAATGACTAGAAAGAGGATGTCATCCAAAGATCTGGGAGCAAAGAACAAAAGCAGAATGGCAGCCAAGGGCAAGAACATTGACTGAAAATAAATTCAGAATGTTTTAGAAAGAGAATGAAAGTCATTTTCCCCAAAGGGCATAAACTAAGGGGAAAATGTGACCAAAACTATTAGGAAAGTTTGTAGGTAAGAAGTTTAACCTTTATCATTAAGCTACTTTGAGAAATTTGTTAGGGAAACAAGAAACACCCCCCTCACTGGCTGCCTATACTGTCAACTGTAGAGGGTTCTGAATGGAATCAGCAGAACTACTTAAATGGTCTAAACAAAAGATGATATATCTTTGGGTATGAGTTTAGTGGTGAAATTAGTGCGAAGGATTTGGAACTAAGATATATTTTAGAAGCAGAGAGGATGGAACTTTTCCATGATCTAACTCTAGGGCTTAAATAAAAAGAGACATCACATGTTAACATCTGTTCATCAGAGAGCTTAAAGTATAATGGGGGGGGGCATCACAGAAAGGAGTTATTTTAATTAACTGTGATAAATTCTACAATCAAAATAATCCCAGATAGAATTCTCAAAACCATTTGGAAAAGCTTGAAGGGAGGTTACATTTTTCTCAATATTGGTGGGAATGTATTTTTTATAGATGATCATTTGTTGTGTTCTCATTTCAAAGGCTGGTATGACTATGAAAAACACAGGTGAGATATGGTTTTCTGCACAGAGAGGACTCACATCACTAAACTATGAGTTGATAAAGACTCCTATTTTATGTGTCATAAAATATAAATGTCTGCCAATTATAGTATTGGGGAGTATTTGATGGTGGAAAAAAAATTTTGGAAACAGAAAATGAGATTGGCCCAAATTTCCTCTCTCTGACTCTAGAGGAAACCAATTTCAGGCAATGGGATGCTGTTCTTGAAAGGAAGGCCATGAAAGTACATAACAGGGAGATAAACAGTGCATTCAGGACCAGTCTCATAAGGTAATATATACTAAAGAAAACTGGGCCTCAACTGTGCTATCAGAAGCTCTCCATGTAACTCAGAGTGGGGATTGCGTGTCTTCAGGCTCCAAATCACATTTCTGTAGATAACCTACACTACATCAGCAAATAGCAAAACTATCAATAGTGCAGAATTTAAAACTGTTCTATATTAATTTTAGTAGGAAAGAATCAGCCTTATGATTTTCAAATCACCACAAAAATTTCTGCAATATCTAATTAGATTTCATCTTTGTACATGCACTCACTGACTGTGCTAATCTTATCTTTCAAAATTGAGTTTGATCTTAACCTGGCATAGGTAGCTTCTTTTGTGGCTCTTCTGGGTTTCTAACACTCATTTGTGGTTGTTTCTCTTGAGGATATTCTTTTTAAATTTCTCTCAACAATGATCAGCCCCCTAATGCACTACTAGGGTTCTATTCATTTTACCCACCTATACAATAAGCTGTTGTAACATGTATTTTGTTAGTGTTTTATTTAGGGGATGGTTTCTGGAATTTATCTTATGAGAATCTGTTAAGTCTTCCAAACAAGCCATGACCCCTTAAAACTCTGCCCCAAATTTAAATTGTTGTCACTGGATAGTGGGTGTCTTGGTCAACATTATTGCTGCTATAATACAAAACAACTGCCCAGACAATTTTAAGACCAGAAGGTTTATTTGCTCACAGTGTTTGGAGATTTCAGGTTCTGTCCACTTGAGGCCTGGATCAGCAGATCTCAGGGCATCGTGGCAGGAAAAAGAGAAGAGCACAAAGGCTCTGATCTCACATCATGAAGACCTGAATCAAAACAAAACAAGCAAGCAAAGGAATTTAAAGACAAAAGCACAGCCCCTAAGGTCATGCCACCAGTGACACACCTTCTCCAGCTACACTCCACAAGCCTAGGTACCACCCCATAATCCATATGGATTCATCAATTTATGAGATTAAAACTTTCTTGGCTTAATTACACCAACTTTGAATATTAATATGTGAGTTCTTCAGGGGATATTCTATATCTAAACAGAAGAGTGCGTTAAATATCATTATTCATTTGCCAAGTGATAGATTAGGAAGCAAGACTTAAAATAAAAGATATTATCTAAGCCAGGCATGGTGTCACATGCTTGTAATCCCAGCATTTTGGAGGCTGAGACAGGAAAATCTCAGTTTGCGGACAGTTTTAGCTGCTTAGTGAGACCCTTTGCAACTCAATGAGACTCTGTTTCAAAAAAAGAATAAAAAATAGGGTTGGGGGTGTAGCTTGGATGTTCTATCCCTAGTACAGAAAAAAAAAGATATTTTCTTATTCAAGTGTACTTTTCTATAAACCTAAAACCTCTGAATAAATTATTCAGCATAACTATTAATTAAATTAAGAGGTAATGTAAAGATATTAGAAAAATGTAAAATGTGGTATTTTAAAAATTATAATTGGGTAAACAAATACTGGGCACATTTACTTTACTATCAATCAAATATATGAGTATTTATGTATATAAATATATAAATATATATATGAACACACACAGATATATATATATATATATATATATATATATATATATATAGTCTCAGCTGTAATTTTCACATCTGATACCCATTCAAAGTTCATAAGCCTTTTAGTATTTTGCTAAGGAGCTAGTAGCATCGGAACATTTGCATCTCTTTGTATCATTTTCTTTAAAGATGTATTAAGAAAATTAATATTTATTACTTTTTCTTTCTTAGCATTAATTTAAGAAAACTTTGTATGGTCTAGTTATCTACTCATTGTATTAATTTCTGTTTTTACTTTCCATTTCTTAAAAATTATAGGCAACCTTTTTTTGTGTGTGGTGCTGGGGGTGGAACCCAGAGGCTTTCTACCTCGAAGTTATACTCCCAGAACTATTTTATACTTTATTTGGAAACAGGGTCTCACTAAGTTGCTGAGAGCCTTACTAAGTAGCTAAGGCTGGCTTCGAACCTGTGCAATCCTCCTGTTAAGATACTGAACTCTTTTTCCACAAAACTTTGTATACATCCTTAACAAGTCCTTTAGCAACTAGTTTAAGTATAACCAGAGGGTGGCTTCCCTCAAAATGGTAAATGGTTTTGCCAGTAGATGTAAGTATTTCTTTCAGTTCAATCCAGTATAGAATAGAAATGAGTATCTCCAAATTAGAGCATAACCATAAATATAGTATAGTTGTCTTAAATCTTGATAATGCAGGGGCAATAAAATAAAAAAATCAAATAAAATGAAATGTGCTATGGAAAGGCACCAAAGCCCATTCTGATTCATTATAGCTTTAGAAAACGAAACAACTTCCATAAGGGTATGAGGAATTCAACTGTTTTTATTAATGTTCAAGACTTACTTCGGTGAAACATCTAATTGACCTGAAGAATCTGGGAAGGGGCCGTAGCCAATCAGAACAGCCAGATTCTCCTAGATTACAGAGGCTGATTTACACTAGTTTGATTTATGGTTTTTCAACTTTTTGAAAGTGCAAAGATGATGAGCATTCAGTAGAAAGCAAACTTTGAATTTGGAATTTGGTTCTTTTCTGGAGCTAGTGACATGTAGAATGATATGCTTTGATGATGATGACTCCTACAATGAGCCACAGCACCCAGTCAGCCTGGAATGTAACAACCCACCTTCAACAGATCCCTGGGTGCACTGCGTTGCTAAGCTATGACATTTGGTAGGCTGGAAGTATTAAATGCTTTTTCAGATTAGTGTGAGTTTGTCAGGGTGTGACACCATCAGAAGTCGAGGAGTATAAGATTGCAACATTAATGCCTAGCAGAGCTAAGTGCCTCCATTGGTCCTCTTCCACCACAGTTCTCTGGAGAAGAGAAACTGTGGGTATGAGCTGGGAGAATTGCAAAATTGTATCATGAGGAAGGTCACCTAAATAAGTCAGGACTAATTAAGAAACCACAATTAAAAATAAGTCACTGTAGTATTTGTTTACTTTCCTGCTACATTACCTCCTAGATAATGCATCATGTCTAGTCTCTTTCTGCAGATGCTGTGCTGGATGACTTTTAATATTAAATGGGAAGAAACAAGAAATATTCCTCATGGTTACCTGGTAAGTTTTTCAATAATAAACATGATTTGAAGAATAATGATATTCCCATAGCTATTTCCTCTCATATACTGCTATAGTACAAGTAGTATATAAAACATGTACTCTTATATATACACTACTTTGTAAAAGTAGTATATAAAGTAAAAGGGCTGATATTCTAAATATGTTTTATATTCATGACAACAGATGATGATTAATTACGATGAAAAAATATATATTTGGAAAACATGTTTATATATACATATTATTACAGTGGTGTCATTCAAAAATTTGAGGAAAATATGTTAATTTTATCTTAATTCAAATGTTTGTCTGAAAGGATTAACTTTTAAGTAATTCAATATTCCTTAGTACTGGGTAATATTTTCTTTTAAGTAATTAGACAAAAATCCAGTTAACATAATTATATCATGGATACATTTATTGTAGTTAGATACAGAATTAATTCTGTCTGCTGTATATTTTTTCATTTTGTTTTTAATGACTCATTACAAACTAGTATTGAGGGACATAATTAGAGCTGTGCTAACTGATATTATTTGGGGGCATTAACTATCGCTGTTGGGGTTTTTGATATTTGTGTAACTCGCATTTGTTTTAATGCTTAGGTAGATAAGCTTCTTAAATATTATTAATACAGATACAAAAAGTGATAAGTATCATAATATTCTTTAACTCTTATGGAAGGATTAGATTGACATGAGGATACTCAAGTGTGAAGGAATGTTAGGTAAAATGTAGAATAATTGGGAAAAAGAGTCATATCTTTTGCCAATCACACAAAAAAAATTCAAAAGACAGCTTTACTTTGTAACAGTGAAAAAAAGATTTTTTTTTTTTTTTTGGTACTGGGGGTTGAACCCAGGTGCATTCTGCTTCCAAGCTACACCTACAGACTTATTTTTTATTCTTTATTTTGAAACAGGGTCTCACTGAGTTGCAAAGGACCTCACTAAGTAGCTGAGGCTAGCCGTAAACCAAGATCCTCCTGTCTCAGGCTCCCAAATGCTGGGATCACAAGCATAAGTCATCAATGCCCAGCTCAAAAGAGAATTTTAAATAGCCGTTTACTTCGGTATCTTTACCTGTACCATGCATCAGTATTTGTGTGCATTCATTGAACTACTTAAAGACTTTGATTTTGTAAAATGAGGAAAATAGTGATTTTGTTAGAGTAGCGACAAAAATAGGTGGAGGAGAATTTTGTAGCTCTTGTTCCCTCCTATCTTATGATTTTGTTGTTGATTTTGATCACTTAATGTTAGAAAATCTATTTTGATGATGGAATAGAATTTTGTGTGTAATATATTTTGTTTTGGATGGAGAGACACAAAACTAGCCAATAAATTGGAGAAGACATTTCTTACTACCTATGCCCTAAACCTTGTAGCTTTGATAGCATTGAGTGTATGTTCTATTATCCGAGGTGCCAGCAATAAAAAAGGTCTGTATGTGACTTGTTGACACTATCCTTAAAGAGAAAGCCAAAAAAGAGAAAAAAAATATGATGTGTACCACAGATATACTAGAGTTGGCAGTTTGGTGTTTCAAACATACGTGAAGCATTCTTTTGGAGACTTCCTAGAAAACATATGGGTGTCATAATTAGTTTCTGGTTCTGCACTCACAGGTAACAGTAAGAGTAGACATTGATTTATTAATTTTACTCCATAGTAAAATTCATTTGTACTTTATCAGATGATATAGCCCAATATGTAGATGTTGTACATTATAAAACCTATCTCAGTTTTAATCCCATGTGTCATGATTTGGTTATAGAAAATTCCCTGAATAGCTCATCTATAAAAGTTCAGATTTGATATAAAGTCATGAGGGTTATAATCTTATTAATGGATGTGCCCATGGTGATGGGTTTACTGGGTGGTACCTAGTCAGGTGGGGTATGTCTGGGGAAGGTGCTTCTCTGAGAGTGTGTCATTGGGGGCTGTGCTTGTGTCATTGAATCTCCTTGATCCCAGCCTTCATGATGTGAGAACAGCTCTGCTTTTAACTTCCTCTGCCTCTCCCCAACATTCCATGAGCTCCACCAATAAACCCCATCTTATATGATTTAAACCCTTGAAATCTCCAGAACTGTGAGCAAATAAATCCTCCTTCCTTTAAGTCGTGTGTGGTCTCAGCAGTAAGAACACTGACTGAGACACCATATCTCTGGGCATGGAGGACAAAGCCTAGATCCTCAGCATCAAAGGATTAGGTTACTTGGGGCATATTGTTTCAGTAACATAATACATGGTGATTTGCTTCTTAAGCATGTGAGTATGATGCAGGTTGGGCATCTTCCACATTGAGCTATAAGACCCAACAATTACAGTTACATTTTTGTAACTCGTCACTTGAAAAGAGATGCTGTGTAGAACTATTTTAGTCTGCCCTTAACAATTGGTTTAGCTAGTTATGATTTTGAATTTTGTGGGGAAACCCCAAATTTCTTTCCTGATGGTTTTCACAAGTGGTTCTAGGAAATACAGAGAAGCACATAGAATTCTTAGTGAGCCCTAGTAATCTCAGTATGATACTCGACCTCTTAAAATTGAAAAAAGCTATGAAAATCAATGTTATCAAATCTATAAAACCAATCAGACACTTTTACTTTGGGGTTATATAAGGCAGTTTTTATTTGAGGTTCAACATAGTAATCTTTGTCAAAGTTTAGAAACAAAACAAAACTGATGTTTTTACGACCCAGTTTGGGAGGCTTTCCTATTGATCCTTCCCCTTTCATAGATTCTCCATCCTTCCTGGCTGATCTGCAGTGGCCATTTCCAGAGGGATACTCAGACATTTTTACAACAAAACATGTGTTAATTAACCAGAAAGTGACCCAGAAGCTGAAAGTTCACAGTCGACTCAATTATCATGCAGTCAATTCTGAGCAAGCGTAGACAAGCCTTTTACCATCCACCAAACATTATTTTTTTTACTAAAAAAGACACAAAACTATCCTACCTGGAGTTATTCAATCATTTACCCAAAGAACATGGTGCTGACTTTGAATCTCCCCAGTCAAAACATCTATCAGATAGATGTAAAGTTGAAGAAATCAGACTGTCTTTTCTACCCATAAATATTCTTCCAGACTAAGCCAGATGCTAGGCATTCCTGAAAGTTTCTTATTTGTCCTTTTTACCAAACCAAATAAAAGTAATTAATGGTAATGGCAATGATAATAAGTTTATTAAACAGACAGCTGAGAGAGAATAGATGTAAACTCCAGAAGGAAGGAAGAAAGGGGAGTAATTAGAATTCTACTAAAGGGAGAATTTTACTCCCAAGTACTTAAAATTATTTTCTTCATCTTTTCGTACTTGTTTAATTATCCAGAAGTTTTGACTGTCAGTTACCTTCTAGTCTAGGACATTTTAGAGATACAAAAAAAAAAAAAAGCTGGTAGCTTTACTCAATTAAATGACTTAATTAGACTTATGCTTATCATCAATGAATGAATCAAGTCAATTCTCTTTTCTAGTAAGTTCTCTTGGGATTAAAAACACACCATCTTAACTCCATTAGCATACAAGGGGAGGTTTTGCCCACTTACTCCAGTATAGTGAATCTGGTGTGAGGTACTAAGTAGTTATCTAGTCCTTCTTTATTTTAAATTTGTCAGTTAGGCAAACTCAGGCAATACTGCAAATATTTTTGGCACATGGGAAGATGTATGGAGTAAATGTATGTGTATCTTGGTTGGTATATATATATATTTGTATGGAATTTGATGTGAACCAAGATTGAAAGTTGGTTTGAAATTAGGCACAATCAAACCCTCAATTAAAATTTTCATTTTTTTCTACTCAGCTTGTACTTTTTAAAATTTCTTTCAACTGTGTTTACTTTAACTTTGTTCCCAAGGAATGCAGTTGATAACAGTATTTTGTAACAATACACAATTTCAGTCAATATGTTTGTGGTATGATCATTTCCTCCAGTACTCTGCTTATCTGCTTTGATGTTTCTGACTCTGTCCTTAGATAGGATTTCTTGTTATTTTCTTCTCTATGATCAAAGAAATGTCACAAAGCCCAGGGATTTCATATCTTATTATAAAGAAAATTCAAGGGTATGAAGGTCAGGAAAATTTAAAAGAAACATCTGAGTAATGCAACTCTGTGTAGCCTGGTGTTTCTTGCAACTTTACATTGTCACATAGGGATGATATAACTCAGTCTGGCTCCAAAAATCACAGTATTATTTCTTTAGGATTATGGACACTTAACAAGAAAGCATTCCTATATCAGCTCATGTTATATTTATAGCAACTCCATAGAAAGATGATATGAACATTTTTATTCTTATTTTACCAACAATAAAATGAGGGTTAAGATTTGTAGTGTGAGTATTTTGGCAGTGGAAATGATTAGAAACCATACATATACACATACTCTGTATATCTTCCTATATGCCAAACATATTTGTAATAAAGTATATAGTCCTTGGTTTGCCTAACTAATCTATTGTATTTCTTTATATTGGCACGGTGTAGTCATACATGATAATAATGTTCAGAGTGATAGTTACATACATGCACACAACACTTGCCGTGTTTCCCTCTGGATTCCACCCTGATCCCTCCTCTGTCCCATTCATAATACTGAAATTTGTATTGATAACTTCATACATGGACATAGCCTAATTTGAACTGTTTTCTTCATCAATTCTCCCCTTTTACTGCTCTATCTTCCTCCCTAAATCTCCTTCAACTATTCTACTAGTATCTACTCTTATTTATCTGAAGTTAATTTTATTTCCAAACTTCTTTCTAGCTTCCACACATGAGTGAGAACACATGACCCTTTACTTTCTGAGACTGCCTAATCTTGCTTCACATTGTATTTTAAGCATCACTAGTCTAAGTTTACAAAGGCAGAAAGGGGAATAACAGACTCCTATGTTACTAGCCCAAGTTCTTGAGAAAGAATGGAGATTCAACAACTGGAGAAAACAAATATATCTATGGGGTTTAAAAACTAGATTGAGATAAAAAATAAGCAGTAGAGTTAGGGGCCAGAATCATCTAATAAGACTAGAGTGACCTCAACAAGCAGAGGAGTCCTGGGCCACTGTGTAAAAGCATTAGTAACTCTGAATTAAAAATGTGTGAGTCAGTGGGTCATGTTGATAGGAAGGTTCAGGGCCAGAAGAGACAATGTTGTCTCTCTCTACAAAATTTCTAGGCTATGAAAGGAAAAGAACTTGATCAGATTCACTCTGTCAAATCAAGGTTTGACCCTGACTGACTCTAAAAAATGTGTATTGGGGAAGGAGTACTAGTAGTGACTCAGGGATGGAATTTGTATAGAAAGTATAACTCTCTATACAATCTTATACCACTGGTTCATGGGCAAAATTAGGTCTCCAGGTGGTAATAGGCACTGACAGAGTGCTGGAGCACTGGGCACTCAGATGTGGCCTCTGGGACTTTACCTGCATGAGATAACCACAAAGGAAAAGCAACCTGCCTTTCAATATTCATCTCCAAAATGCTTCTGATGTCAAATGTGGAGGGGTGTTTTCCAGTTCTCCAGTTATTAGAGGATACTGAGTCGGTGTGCTCCAAATGAACTCAACCTGACACCTTAATAAATCATTTTTGGTAGCGAGAGACTGTTTATTTCTATCAAGGAAGTTTCAATATCTCTTTAGAGGTGAAGTCACATATTTGTAGGGATCTAGCAAAATATTTTGTTAGGATCAATGGTAAACAGTTCTGTAGAAGTAACTGGTCAACAACCTGTCTGCAGGGGAATAGAAAATTGGAATTAGAATTTCTTGCTATCTCTGTTAGTTGCAATCATGGGGCAGACTACTCATATCTTGGAGAAAAAATGCTCTTGCCTGAGATGACAACATTTATTATCCATGAAGTATAGGGATTCTTTCTTTGCTGCTGGTATAATGAATGTGTGACATCAGGCCTCTGAGGGCACACATTTTCATGGTGCATCAATATTCTCTTGCTTTTGCTGTTGCTGACAGGAAATACATAATTGGCCTTTCCTCATTCACAAAGCTTTATCATTTGCCAGATTTCAGATTTCAATAAGGTATTTGATTGATAGGGGAAAAGTAGACTTTGAGGGAAATGTATAATAGATCATCAATGATGTGAAATCTTACAATATTTTCTAGCAAAATATGATGGATTCCTTCGAATAAATTCAAACCAAGAAGAAACAATACTAAATAATGTTAAATATCGCAATGGAGTTTGGAATACTAAGGTTGATTGGACTATTTGTTTTGTGATGTTCCCAAGGGTTATTTTGTTGAGAGTTTTACCATTAAGTGGTCTAATTGTGTCAGTGGATGGGGGCCTTTTCAATTTGCATAATTTCCTCAAGGGACTGCAGCTGCTAATTTGGTGATTAATTATCCATATTACACATTGTTTATTTGACCATGCCTAGATTAATTTCTTTTTCCAAGCAAATCACATTTAGATATAAATTTGCATATCTTGATTACATTTTAATGTCTTAGCTATCATTGTCTCTTCCCTGGACACCTCATGAGATTATAGAAGTGTGCTCAAGCAGAGAATGATGGAATGTCGTAAATGACATTGCACATCAGTGGACAGATAATGCACAAGACTTATTTTTAATAAAGAATGTGCTCTTTTGTAATTGAGTTATGATATGTAATGTACAATATTGTATTTTGACTATTTCCATCTTATCATTAAAAACCAACCTTAAAAATAGTCATTATTAACTTTGGAATATTACTATAAGTATGTTTATCTCTATATATGTACAAATATTTTACTTGTCTGTAGTCTTGTATTTTGTTATTAAATATGTGTAAGTTGTGTTAATGTTCAATGTCTCTAATTAGCTAACCTAACCTAGGTTTTCTAGGCTTGAAAACTGCTCAGATTCTGGTAGCACTCTATCACAATGCCCTTGGAGTCAGGGATTGTGCCTCATTTATTTTTTCATTTCATTTAATAATAAGGTGTCTTTACGATTAACATTTTTTAAAAAGTAGTTAATCATTAATATTCCTAGCTATACTTTGTTGAGCACTATTTCAATTTCACATAGCATTAAAGATTTATCTGCATTTTCTCCTTTAATTTTTAAATCACCTTATCAAAAAATTATTTTACTCATTATATGGTAAGATTATACATTTTAGAGACAGAGAGAATGGAAGTTGTTCCAAGTAAGATAACTAGGAGATATTGGGGCCCAAATTAGGAACTGTCTAATAGTCACCTTGTGCTGTTATGAATCCAAAATGCTAAGTGATAAAATCAAGCTCTTAGCCAACAGTGAATGAGTGTCCTTAATCCAGGAAGTGGAAGCAGAATAAAGAATGATTTAATTGTTTCATTTACTTATAAATGAATGTTTATCATAAAGTGTATGCACTTAGAATGTTTAGTCAATGAATGAATGAATGGTTCCCATCTTCTTCTAATGAGGATGCAATCATATAAAGAACTTTAACTTCAACCTCCCATTCAAATGTCAAGGTAAGTACAAACAGGTTCAGATTTAAGGCTTCCCAGAAGTAAGAGACTGACAGATTTGAAATAACTAGTAGGCTATTTTCAATCTGCTGGGGCAGGACTAAAGTACTGTTCACCTCTCCCTCTGTGTGCAATTTTCTTTAACTCCTAGATGGAACGCAGGAACTGAGTTATCAGGTTATCTGAATAAAATGTGCCCTCTAGTCCACATCTTGGTTTTGATATTTGCAGGTCAAGTGTCTGCCAAAGAATCCTGCTGCACAACATGGGATGAGCTTCATGATGCACCAGCTGTGTCATGCACCAAAAGCTCATTCCCACCTACAAGACAGTTCTAGGCTTCATAAGATGGCTTTAAAATCTATATACTTAACCACCATATCCCAGCTAATTGAGGATGTTCAGCAAACCACTTACCTTCTCTTCACTTCAACTTCCTCACCTAAAAATGGGAATCATAATCTTAATAGAGTGTAAACACATTACTTATATGTAATTTTAAATAGAATTATATAACTATAAGATTAATTTGCCAATAATATAAAGTATTTATAAACAATACTAATATTAGAAAGTTATTCTAAAAGTAACACTGCTTATCAAATATTTGTACTTTTGTACAAACATTCATTGCTGTAGAGGCTATTATGTTTTTGTTGTATGCTTTTACTAATATGATGCTCTGGCAATTCATACTTAAACTATCAGTTTTCAAAATTCAATTTTACCATGTATTCTTCCTTTTTGTGTGTGAATTTTATTAATGCTTTCTACCATTTGAAATAATACTGTAGTTCATATATTTAATAGAAATTTTCTGTATGTGACCTCAAATCTAGTTGCAAAATCGGTAAACAAGTAAATACAGAATATACTTATGATGATTACTGTTTAATTTTACATGTCAACTTGACTGGACTCAGGGATGCCCAGGTAAAATTATTTCTTGGTATGTCTGTGAGGATGTTATCTGGAAGATACTAGTTTTTGTAATGGTGAGCTGAGTAAAGAAAGTCAGCCTTCCCTGATGTGGGCAGGCCTCATCTCAGCTCTTTAGAGTCTGAATAGAATAGAGAGACAAAGGAAGGATATATTCACCATGACATCCTTTTCATGTCCCTAGATATAATAGCTCTTGGTTTGTGAACCTTTGGACTCTAAAACTTGTACAACAGATTTTATCTGGTCTTCCAGTTTAGACTGTGAGCCAGTCCATTGGGGCCCTTGGCTCTCAAGGACTTAACCTTCAGCTGCATGGCACCACTGGTTTTTCTAGGTCTTTAGCATGCAGATATCACATGATGGGATTTCTTGACCTCCACAATCTCAGTAGCTAATTCTCATTTTACTTTTGGTTTTTATCTTATTTATTTGGTACTTATAGAAAAGTTTGTTTCTTGCTTATTTAGCAAGAAGTTGGCTTGCTAAATAAGCCCACTTCTGCCTTAAACTTTTATTTATTTATGTATTTATAATTTTATTGAAAATAAATGGTATACATAAACTGTACTTGGTGCCCTCTTCTCTCACCCCCATTTTCCCTTCCACCCTCCCAACAAGGAGGGTTCAGGGTAACGATGCTATATTCATACTTTTACACATATTTGGATGTAGCCCCTCATTAATCAAGTTCAGCTTTCTTCTTCTCCTATCCTTCCATTAAAACTTTGCTAAGATTTCCCTTCCATCATCTGGAGTCCCTCTGGTATCCCCAATGCTCCCTAGTTTGGGCATATTAGAAGAAACATAGGTCTCTTCTCTTTCTGTGCTTGGTTGATCTCACTTAACATAATGCTCTCCAGGACTTTCCATCTTCTTGTGAATCCCATGATTTTGTTCTTCTATATAGCTGAATAGAATTCCATTGTGTGTTTCCCATAATTTTGCAATCCATTCATCTGTTGATGGGGATCTGGGTTGGTTCCATATTTGGGCTATTACAAATTGTGCTGCTATGAACATAGGTATGCATATGTTGCTGTAGTTCTCTGATTTCAACCCCTTTGGAAAAATACCCAGGAGTGGTAGAGCTGGATCATATGGTGGATATATTCCCAGTTTTCTAAGGAATCTCCTCACAGATCTCCATAGTCTGCCTTAAGCTTTCAAAAGAAAGTTTTTGAGTGTCATGCTAACGTGAGAACTGAGGCAAATTTTTTAGGAGCATCTTGCAAGTGAGTAGTCTCCCAATCTTTCTGCTTCTTCTATGTGTTTGCTGGACATGTTGGAAAGTAGTGTTAGGTTGATGAGAGAGAAGGAAGTGAACAAAGTATCTCAGAGCCATCCACTGTGCTAGTGAAAGAGCTAAGCTTACAGTCGTAGAATAGACGTATTCCTTTCCAAAGGATCTCGTTAAGATTTTCTGACATATTGAATGTAGGTAAAGAGTTATTGTGAATGGTAGAGAAAGTTTCCCCCTTTTTTTTTTTTTTTTGGTGGTACTTGGGTTCCTGGTAACCCTTCTACCTCTGGGCTACACTCCCAGACTTATTTTTTTTTTATATTTTTATTTGGAAACAGAGTCTCTTTAGCCAGCACAGCTGGCTTTGAACCTGCGCGATCCTCCTGTCTCTGCCTCCCAAGTGCGGGGATTACAATCCCGCACCACCACATCCAGCATAGAGAAAGTTTTGAGTAATGTCTTAGTTAATTTTGGGGAAAGGGAACAATGAGGCATTTCTAAACAATAAAAATATTTTCCTTTACAGTCTAGAAATAATTTCTCCCTATGCCTGTCTCTGAATTCGACAATTTATTATTTATATTCCTGTTTTTTTGAAGAATTATATGTAGACATCAAAACCAGTTGTGTCATACATATGGAATGTGAACAAATATGCTTCCTTCCTGAGTTTTTGTGAAACTCCTTTGCGAAAGTTCTTGATAGGATACTTCTTGTTGTATGGGCATGGATGTGTTATGAGCTTTTAGTGAATTTCACTACATATTATGGTAGACAGGATCATTAGTGGAGGACCACCAAACAGGTTTGATCTTTACTCTGCCTTCTATAAGCACATACCCATAGGCAATTAAATCATTTCTTCAATCTTCATTTTCTTTACCTATTAAATGTGATAAAAAAGTATTTTGTGGAGTTTTAATGAGACTCAAAAGATTTATGTGAATATAGTCTGTAATTTCTAAGGCCTAAATAAAAACAAAATGTAAAACTGCCTAAAGCAATGATGCAAAATGGGTTGAGTGTGTATATGGTGGAAGAGCTTTGGAGCTGACAGGCTCATTGAATCATCTCTACTTTGATCTAAACCTGGAAGTGTAACTCCTTGAAACATTGACTTTCTTATCTGAAGCTTTAGTGTGTTTTAAATAAAAATGTATGTAAAAGCATTGAGTACACAGTGTTAAAGGTAGAACAGGGCTCCTCAGATCTTCCAAATAGTTCATTCTATCCACAGAATCTTAAATATTGGTCCATAACTTTTGTTGTACATTTCTGAGAACATTTTCATTTATTTCTCAAGCACCTCTTAATCATGTTCCAAGGTTCATTCTCTTAGTTGCTCAATCTCAACTATTACTTTAAGTCACCCTATGCACTCCAGGTGGACTCAGCTTCCTCTACATTAGCTCTTCTTTTATTTTATTTTTTATTTTTATGTGGATCATATTGAAAATGGCATACATTCAGACTGTGCTTGGTCCCCTCTCCCCCACCACTTTCCCTTCCCCCTCCCAACAATGAGTGTCCATGTTGACCATGCTACATTCATACTTTTATACATATTCGCATGTAGCTCCTCCATTAATAAACCTCAGCCTCCTTCCTCTCCTATACTTCCATTCTAGCTTTGCTGAGGTTTTCCACTCCATTATCTGGAGTCCCTCTGCTATTCCTAATACTCCCTAGTTTGGGCATATTAGAGAAAACATATGTCCCTTCTCTTTCTGTGCTTGGCTGATCTCACTTAACATAATGTTCTCCAGGGCTTTCCATTTTCTTGTGAATGGCATGTTTTTCTTCTTCTTTATAGCTGAATAGAATTCCATTGTGTGTATTTCCCATAATTTTGCAATCCATTCATCTGTTGATGAAGACCTAGATTGCTTCCATATTTTGGCTTTTACAAATTGTGCTGCTATGAACATAGGTATGCATATGTTGCTGTAGTTCTCTGATTTCAGCCCCTTTGGAAAAATACCCAGCAGTGGTATAGCCGGATCATATGGTGAATTTATTCCCAGTTTTCTAAGGCATCTCCATACTGATCTCCATAGCGGCTGAACTAGTTTGCACTCCCACCAACAATGTAAAAGAGTCCCTCTTTCCCCACCTCCTTGCCAGCATTTGTTGTTATTTGACTTCTTTATGCTTGGCACTCAGATTGGGGTTAGATGATAGCCAAAGCATTCCTCAACAATAAGAACCAGGCTGGAGGCATCACAATCTCTGACTTCAAATTATACTATTGAGAAGTATTAGTAAAAACAGCATGATATTGACACAACAACAGGCATACTGACTAGTGGAACAGAATAGAAGAGACAGAAACAAATCCACACACCTATAGCCTTTACAACAAATGGTGCTGGGAGAACTGGCTGTTTGTAGAAAGATGGAACTAAATCCTTACCTCTCACCATGCACAGGAATCAACTCAAGATGAGTCAAAGACTTAGAAATTAGACCAGGGACTGTGAAGTTATGAGAGGAAGGCATAGGCTAAACACTCCAACATATCGGCAGAGGCAGTAACTTTCTCAACAAGACCTCCGAAGCACAGGGAATTAAAGCAATAATTAACAAGTGGGATGGCATCAAACTAAAAAGTTTTTTCCCATAAAAGGAAATCATCAATAACCTAAAGAGAAAGCCTACAGAATGGGGGAAATTTTACCGGCCACCACTCTGATAGAGGGCTAATATACAGAATATAAAAAGACTTCTACATTAGCAAAACAAATAACCCAATCAAGAAATGGGCAACTGAACGGAATAGACACTTCACAAAAGAAGAGATACATATTGCCCATAGACACCTGAACAAATGTTGTACATAATTTGCCATCAGGTAGATGCAAATCAAAAGTATATTAACTCTTCTAATCACTAACCCTTTTCAGTGCCCAGGGCTGGTCACCACAGAAGGATGGTGTCACAGAATTGTAAAATATTCTCTATATTTTTTGTACCTTTAACTTCATCTATGTTTCATAGCTTATTAACATTTTTATATATATTTCAACAATCACAGCAAATGTTTTAATTGTCTTATAACTCATTTGCCTTATGTCACATGTGTTTCTTGATTATACATCTTATAGGTCAATTCTATCTTTTAAAAGAGTTTTGAATCCCCTAAACCTGTATTTATTTTCTTAACAAAAGGAATCAGCAAAAAATCACACACACACACACACACACACACACACACACACACACAATTGAGAAACAGTAGATGGTAACTAAGCTGTAACTAAGTTACTTACCCTGTAAGATTACGGTTTCTGCTTTAAGAAATGGTAAAAATTAGATGGTTCCACTCAGCTCTGAGGACCTGCTTTGGGGATTGTATATATGTATGTATGTATGTATGTATTTGGAAATGCCTGTGTACATAACATTAACAACATCGTGACAAACAAAGTGGACAAAGTACTTGATTAGTTGTTTTAGTTGCTTGAGAACCACATTTCTAGGTACAACTCAGGCATGAAATGGGTTCCATTAATTTTTCTTGTTCTACCTCAGGGAACCTCACCTCTAAAATGAAGACATTGGTCTGGATGACTGTAAGGACTTATAGCTTAATACAGCTTGTATCTATTATCTATGATGTGGCCATTGGATATATGGCCTCCAATGGATGGGTCAAAGTATACAGAATAGATCTGAAGGCACTGTAACTGTCTTCTGGGAAGAGTTTTATTTTAATAACTATTAGGACAATAGGAACATTGTGTCATTTATTAAATTTGTCTGTTCCCTGGTGCTGATAGTATCTTCTGAATATAAATTGTGCAATAGAATATAATAAAGCACAGTTTAGAATTGTTTCCATAATAGTACATGCCATAGAACTAGGCCATAAAATAAAAACTGAAAGTACATCTTGTTCTGTAAATTCATAATTTTCAGCTATCTAAAAGCTGAGTGTAAAAGAGGAAATTAATAAGACAAAAACATTTCACAGCATGCATGCACAGCTTAAAAACCTATGACTCTTTTTTGTAGAAAAAAAGCAGAAACTTCATTCTTTCAGAATTTACTGACTTAAATATTTCATATATTTTAATCTTAGGTTTTGTGAATAATTATCACTGCCTTGTTTGTTTATTCACTTCTTCTTTATTTTTCCTTACTAGCATTTGTTTGACAGTTACTGTGTACTCAGTTGTACTGTAATACTAGCAGACAGAAAGGTTCATTGGACCTCAAAAGAAAAAATGGTCCCAGAAGTTTGAAGTACATGAAATTTTACAATAAGGATAAGAGAATGTCTAACTGAAGTTGAATAACTTAACATCTGAGTTTTTCCTATCCATAAGATTACTTCAAAAGTGATTTATTCTAGCAGTATTGCTCAATAATCTTTGGGAGATCACTGGTCATCATGGCATATGAGAAAGATATTAAGGGAGTAAATAGTATGCAAAATGCAATGGCCACACAGTTCTGCTAACTTCCTTTCTTTGTCACTGTTACTAGAGTCATGGGTTTGATTTTTGGCGGATTTAGATAATCTAATAATTTTATGAAATATTACCCTTTGTACAATTAATCATGCCATGAGTTTCATTCTTTTATAACATGGCTATCATTTCACTATATTATGGGTAGGAAATTAAAAAACGCCATGTCATTGTTCTCATTGTTATAGATGCTAATGAAGGTGTTTCACAACAACACTGGTGTGTGATAACTGCCAAGATGTCGTGTTATGGAAGCCTCTAGGGATGGTAAGTAGCCTAGCCTTTGAGGAGTTACATGAAAGACTTCATTACTGTACATCTTTACTGCTTAAAATCTTTTGTCATAGATATTCTAATTTACACTATGCAGATAAAGAAAATGAGACTAGAAATAGTAAGGACAAAGCCAAGATCATGCAGTAGAGATTTCAAAAGCTGAAGCTTAAATTCCTACTTTTAAAGCTCTTGCTTGTCTGCTACAGATTGTAACCTTGTCTCATTTTCAGATGCTTACCTGCTGACTTTATAGAAAAAAAATGGTTAAGAAAATGTGCCTAGATCAACTAAATACAGACATACAATGATCACATGCACATGCATATATATATGCATATATAACAAATATGTATGTAAATATACATATACACACATATATACACACTTATGCACAATACATATATACACAAATATGCATACACACATATTTTCCTTCTTTTGAAGAAGTAGACACATCCTTATGCAAAAGCCATATCCTGAAATAATAGGAAAAAATAGGCTTTTGAAGCCAGACAACTGGATTTAGGTTTTGTCACCAATATAGGCAGAGTGAAACTGGCTACTGTTCTTTTTTCAAGCTCACATCCATATCTGTAAAATGATGTTAAGAGTGATAGTATTTACTCTTGTCCTATGTTAAATATTGTGCATTCAATGCTGTATTTGAAACCCATTGTAAACTTAAGGGCTTTACAAACATCAATACTTTATTTTAAAGATGGTGGGTTTGTGTAAAATTGTCTAATGTTAACCCACCAGCCACTATGCTCAGAGTCTAAGGCAGCAATATAAATAATAAAAATTAAATGAAAAATCACATCATTTTTCGTCATGATATTTTTAGAACTTCACATTTAGAGCAATACTTAAAGTCAATTGGAAACATAACCCTGTTTATGCAGAAGACTTACTCTGAATGGATAGAGTTGATGGTCATTTCTCAGGACTCATCTTACCTATCTACAGCTTGACACAATGATTACTTGCTGTTGGGAAATGTATTTGCCACATTTTCTATTTGTATAGACATTCCTCAAATATCCTTTATGATTTCTCAGCATTTCCTTATTTCCTAACTGTTGTGGATTGTGTTGTTGCTGGATTGATGAGATTAGAATCTTCTCACATAAATGACACAAAGTTAGTATAACTTGGGGGAAAACAAGGTGATTGGGGAGAGGAAAGCTCTCCTGTCCTCCTTCATCAGTATCTTTTTTTTTTGAGGGTTTTAACCAAAACATTGTAAAAAAAATGATAAAAGGGGACAGCAAAGCAGTCATGGGATGAGTCCAGAAAAAACAAGGTAGCCCCAAATAAATTAGGGGAGAGAAAAGCAAACAGGGAAGATGTCAGAGTCCTTGCTTATCAGTTCTATTTGGTCCTTGGAAACTTGTCTGCGTGCACATTTTCATTTTGATGGGCAGATTATGCCCCTCTAAGGTGACCTCAGAGCTTATGACTAAAAAGGCTTTTAATACCTAAAGTCTGCAGTGTTCCATGGATCAAGCCATGAGTCTTTTATCTTTATGATTTACATTCATCCCCTTAGTGATCTCATCCACTTTTACAGCTTTCAACATCATTTGCCATTTTCAGCCTTACCATTTATTTATCATTCCAGCCATACGTTTTTCCTGAGCACCAGAATCATATCTAATAGCCTATTAAATATATTCATCTAGCTATGAACAGAAAAATCTCAAACTTAATGTGACCCAAACTGAACTAATATTACTACTGCTCAGTCCTGCTTGTTCTTTGATTTTTTTTTCCTCATTGAAATTAATGGAACATTATTTCTTCAGTTGTTAAGGTCACTAACTTTTGTGTAATCCTCAGCCCATTTATTTTCCTCAAATGTCATCTGAGGCTGATTGATGTATTTGTTTGACTCCCTTTTCCCAATTCGACTCTTTCTTAGTTCCAGTTGCTGTCTTTAAAGCTATCGCCAGCTCACAAGCTCACACCTGGACTATATGTAAACCTCCTACCTGCTGCCTTTGTTTATCTATCTATCTGCCCTACTTTGTAGTCTATTTTCAATATAATAGTCAAAGCGATTATTTTAAGCCATTATTTTGATATAAAAGTCAAATCATATGTTCAGGTGTAGACCCTCATTAATCAAGATCGGCCTTCCTCCTCTCCTATCTTACCATCCAAACTTAGCTAGTATTTCCCCTTCAATATCTGGAGTCCCACTGGTATCCTTTGTGTTTCCTAGTTTGGGCATATTAGAGGAAACATATGTATCTTCTCCTTCTGTGCTTGGCTGATCTCACTTAACATAATGTTCTCCAGGGCTTTCCATCTTCTTGCAAATGATATAATTTTGTTCTTCTTTATTGCTGAATAGAATTCCATTGTGTGTATTTCCCACAGTTTTGCTATCCATTCATCTGTTGATGGTGATCTGGGTTGGTTCCCTATTTTGGCTATTACAAATTGTGCTGCTATGAACATAGGTATGCATATGTTGCTGTAGTTCTCTGAATTCAACCCTTTTGGAAAGAAGGGAAAACGGGGGCGGGGGGGAGAGGGCACCAAATATAGTGTAAATGTATACTATTTGTGTTCAATAAAAAATTGTAGAAAAAATAAAATTTTAAATTACATATTATAATAAAAATATTTATATATGTAAAAAAATAAAAATAAAAGTCAAATCATGCAACTTCTTTGTTTAAAACTTTCCAATGATTCCCTACCCTATTTAGTATGAAAGTCAAGTTCCTAACTACAAGGATTACAGCACACGTCCTCTCCCTCTTCCACTTCTCTAGACCTTCTTTTCTATTTCTTCAGTTCACTCCAGGTCCATTAACATCTTTCTTGCTCCCTGAAAGCACAAGCACACAGTTAGGAACTTACTTAGGTCTTGTTGCTCTCTTCTACCTGGAGTGGGTCCCCCAGGTATTTGATCCCTCATCCAAGTCTCTCACGTTATTCAGGCATTTACCAAAAGTCACCTTCTCTTTGAGATTTTCTTAGGCTGTGTGTGAGGACACTGAGTTCTGGAGGATATGTACATCAAGAGTTCACCTTAGAAATGTTCATTTAAGTGCAAGATATCTAAGCAGTAATATCAAATGGGCAACTGTATAGACGAGAGCAAAGTTCAGAGAAGAGGTGGGCTGCAGATTACAATGCTTGAAGATGTCAGCGTATGGAGAAGAGAAAATTGTTAGTTAGGTACTCCTTCCAGGCTCCAGATACTTCATAAAATCCAATAAAAACCAGAACAGATCTGTCAGGTAAAGGGAATTTTAGGTCTGATGCACTAGGTTCTTTTGTAGACTCGTTGTACTGAGTCTTTGACACACATGCTAAAGAGGGTAGCAGGCTGCCTCCAAGTCTCACCCTCAGTACCTCATAAAGCATGAGGCCCTTGGCATGGAACCAGTATTTGATAATAACACAATGGGGTTGGGTTATTAAGCATGCACTTTACACAGCACCATACATATTGGTTATACAGTCCTTGTCCACTGAATCAATTATTTAATGATAGGAACTTTTCCCTAGAGAACTGAGATTCAATATTTCCAATGTCTCCTTAGTTTCTCTCTCTCTCTTTCTCTTTTTCTCTTTCTTTCTTTCTTTCTTTCTTTCTTTCTTTCTTTCTTTCTTTCTTTCTTTCTTTCTTTCCTTCTTGTGCTGGGGGGAGAACCCAGGGGCTTTTCTACCTCCGGGCTATGCTCCCAGACCTATTTTGTACTTTTGTGGAAACAGAGTCTCACTAAGTAGCTGAGAGCCTCACTAAGTAGCTAAGGCTGGCTTCGAACCTGTGTGATCCTCTTGTCTCAGCCTCCCAAGTGCTGAGATTACAAGCGTGCACCACCACACCTGGCCTCCTTAGTATTTTAAAGCATTGATTTACCCAGATGTGATGGTGCATGCCTGTAATCCCAGTACTTAGGTGGCTGAGACAGAAGGATCACAGGTTTGAGGACAGCCTCCACAATCTAACAAGACTTTGAGTAAACTAGTGAGAACCTGCTAAAAAAAACCAAACAACCAAAAAATAAAAGGAAGGGGCATGGGTGTAGGTTGGCAGTAGAGTGCCCTTGGGTTCAACCCCCAGTACTATAAAATAAAACAAAATATCAATTTAAAAAAAGGAATTAGACTTAACAACATAAGTGGTTCCTTAGACACTGGTTTGATGAGTGAGGAGGACATTTTCTTTTGATATTTTGAAATTGTGCTAAATTCTTATGTCAACCCATTTTCTTTCTTAAGACAGAAAGATGTTGTTGCCCTAAAAATAGTTTGCTTTGATATCTAACTGATCCTCTTCTTCAATTTTAAATAATGTTTTAAGTGGCTTATATCCCCATGGATTCACTGGGTTTTATCCTGCAAGTGTGCAATCAATCATTTATGTGCTTTTTTCCCTTTGCAGCAAAACTTCCTCCCAAGCTTTCTTAAGGCATAATTGACAAATAAAACCATATATATATATATATATATATATATATATATATATACATATATATATATTTGCTGTACAATATGGTGCTTTGATATATGTGTACTTTGTGAAATGATTAAATCAAGTGAATTAGCATATCCATCATCTCACATACTTGTCATTTTTTATGATGAGAACATTTAAGATCTTATGTGTTAGCAATTTCAAAGTATACAAATATTAACTATAGTCAGTATGCTTTATCTTAGATCTTTTTTCTCTTGTTCAATTGAAACTTTCTGTACTTAACTTGATCACCAGTCCACAGATCTTGGGGACCAGATTTTTCTTTGTACAATTTGGACTTTTTAGATTACACATATAAGTGAGATCATGCAATACATGTCTTTCTGTGTCTTGATTATTTTATCAAATACAATGTCCCTCAGTTTCATGTTATTATAAGTAACAGGGTTTCCTTCCTTTAAAAGTCTGAATAGTATTTTATTATACATGCATATATATTTCATTCATTCATTCATTCATTCATTCATTCATAGTTTATTTCCATGTATCTCCTATTATAAATAATATTGCAATGAACATGAAAGTACAAATATATTTTTTAAATACCAAGTTAATTTCTTTTGGCTACATACTCAAGAGTGGGATTGATAAATCTTATAATAGTTCTATTAATAATGTTTTGGATGGCCTCCATATTGATTTCCATAGTGGTTGCATTAGTTTATATTCCCACTGATGGGCACAAAGTCCTCTATTGTCCCACAGTTTCACCGGCACGTGTTCTCTTTGGCTTTTGCAATTCAGAAATAAGTCCTACATTCATTATATATGATCCATTTGATGTGCTATTGAATTTGGTTTGCTACAATGTTGAGGATTTTAACATTTATATTCATCAAGGTTATTGGCTTCTGGGTCTTTTCTTCTAGTATCCTTATTTGGTGTTGTGCCTAGGGTAGAGTTGACCTTATAAGATGAATTTGGAAGTGTCCCCTGCTCTTCAATTATTTGGAAGAATTTGAGAAAGATTGGAATTAATTATTTCTGATTTTACCTGTAAATCTTTCAGCTCCTGGGCTTCTTTTTTTTCCTGAAAGTTTTACTGATTTACCATTGTTGCTTATTGGCCAATGCAGAGTTTTTGTTTCTTCAAAATTCAGTATTGGTAGCTTGTATGTTTCTAGAAATTATTCCACGTCTTTCAGTGTAGAGTTGATCACAGTAGTTTCTTTTAATCTTTGTATATCTATGGTTTCATTTGCAGTATTTATATTTTCATTTATAATTATATTTATTGAGGTCTTTTTTTCTTAGTCTATCTAGATAAAAGTATATAAAGGTTTGTCAATTTTGTTTTTCTTTTCAAAAAGCCAACAATTATTTTCCTTGATTTTTTGTTATTATTTTACTAGTTTCTATTTATTTATTTCTTTTCTGATCATTATTAGTTACCTCTTTCTGATGATGTGAGGTTTAGTCTCTTCTTTTGCTAGTTCTTTCAGGTGTAAAGTTAAATAGTTCATTTGAAATATTTCCTTTTTTCTTTTTTTTAAACTTTTTTATTGGTGCATTGTAGTCATACATCTTAAATTCATTGCGGTAATCTTCCATATTAGAACTGCTTTTACTGTATTCTAGAAGTTTTGGTGTGTTGTGTTTCCATCTTTGTCTTAGGATATTATTATTTTCTTTTTGATTTCTTCTTTAACTCATTTGTTATTCATGATCACATTGTTTACTTACCATGTATTTGTGAATTTTTGTGTGTGTGGTACTGGAGTTCCTGGTAACCCTTCTACCTCCAGGTTACACTCCCAGACCCATTTTATTTTATTTTTTTGTATTCTTATTTGGAAAAAGGGTCTCTTAAGCCAGCACAGCTGGCTTCAAACCTGCTTGATCCTCCTGTCTCCGTCTCCCAAGGGCTGGGATTACAAGTGTGCTCCATCACGCCCGGCATATTTGTGAATTTTTAAAATCTTTCTCCTATGATTGTTATCTAGTTTTATATAATTATGATCAGAAAATATACTTGATATGATTTCAACCTTTCTAAATTTATGAAGATGGTTTTGTTGCCTAATCTCTAATTAGTATTAGGCCATACCCTATTTAAACAACTATATATTTTACTGCTTTTGTTATTTTTTTCTATTGTTTTGTTGAAGTTTGCTTTTACTCATTTTTTTATCTGAATGATCTATCTATTGTTGAAAATTGGATATTGACATACCCTAGCATTATTGTATTACTGTCCATTCTTTTCATCAATTCTATTAATTTGCTTTACATATTTAGTTGCTCTAGAATTGGGTACATATGTTTTTATAGTTGTTATTTCTTTTTAAGGGCTGACTCCTTTATTATATAATGGCGATTTTTGGTCTTTTATGACACTTTTGGATTTGAGATCTAATTATTTGAAATAAACATAGCTATTCCTGCTCTCTTTTGGTTACAAGTGAAGAAATTTTCCATTCCTTCTATTTATTTTTTTTTTAATTTTAATTTTTTGGTGGTACTGAGGTTCCTGGAAACCCTTCTACCTCCGAGCTACACTCCCAGACCTATTTTATATTTTTATTTGGAAACAGGGTCTCTTAAACCAGCAAGGCTGGCTTCAAACCTGTGCGATCCTCCTGTCTCCGCCTCCCAAGCACAGGGATTACAAGCGTGCGCCACCACGCCTGGTGCATGCCTTCTCTTTAAACCTATGTATGTCTTTAAATCTAAAGTGAGTCTCTTCTAGGTCAGACTGGCACTGCAATGGGCATGAAGCCTGGGTCAGGCTTGGAGTTTGGGTCCACAGTGTAGGCCTGGTACTTGAATCTGTGAGTTCTGGTTTACAGCCTGTGACTGTGGCTGGCTGGCTTGGAGGCTACACCCATAGGGATTTTCCTGGAGCCTGGGTCAATGGGTCTCAGCCTTGAACTGGGCCAGGCCTAAAACTTGGGGAGTGGAGGACCATCATGCTACTTTGGTTCCTGGCGTGGTACTGGGTTTCACTGAGTAAGACGTGCTGGAATCTACAGTAAAGTCAAATGACCACTTCATTCTCCACACAAAAGACAACTCTATTTATACTTCCCAGGACTGTGGAAATGATTTGGGTAATGCAAAACTTCCATGTTTAATACATCCTTTCTTATTTACATACTAAAAACAAGTGTTATAATCTCTTACCTAATTCCTTAGCTCTTTTGAAATTTGTTTGTAATGAATGGATAAGTGTTCAATTTTATCTTTTTGTGAGGAGGTTAGAGGTGGAAAGTCCTATCTTATCATCCCAGCTAAGTCAATTCTGGCATGAATTTCTTTCAATGAGTGTCACCTGTTTTAGTGGAAAGAAAAAGATTTTTATATTAAGATTCCGAAAGATACCATCTGGCTGACAAACTGTGCTCCTAGGCTGCTATTACCCAGAGGGAGAAACTTTTTTCCCCCCCTAATTTGCAGCCAAGTATATTATGGGTCACAGGTGGTCCTGAGTATCTCCTTAATTTTTAAGTTACAAAAGTAACTAGGATTAAATTCAGAAAATCTAACATAGGTGTTTTACTCTGAATTGCTATACAAATAGCAACAATAGGAACAAATTCTCAGGAATCCAGATGTCCAAGAATTGGCTTGAAAATGTTGAATTTCTTACCCCAAACATTATCTTTTTAACAATAGTTTATGTGAGCATTTCCACATATCATAGGTAATATTTATGTCAAAATTTCTTTTCATATTCATATGGTTTTTATTACCATAGTGCAAACATTTTTAGGTATAGTTATAATTTTTTTTTGGAATGAGATTTTGTTGTTACTTTACCCAGACTATGGCAACTAATACTTTACATCATTTGATTTTTTGTTCAAAAATTAAAAGTTTATGTCTAAAAATCATGGAAAATTGATCTGGTTCCACTGATATGGCTTTACTTGAGTAAGTTGATTTTATGTACAAAGTATATTAGTCTTATTAACGCACATGATGAGATTGGATTACAAAAAGATTTGGGCTTCATTTGGCTGATATCTTCATGTTTGTGAGAGTAGATACAGACATTAAAATGTCTTGTTTTATTTTTAAAGGGCTTTTGAACCATTACTGGGCTATTTCCCCTGGTAGTAACAAAATCAACTTTATTAAAATATTTGCCAACCATACACTGAATCTGTAGACAGTGTGTGTGCTTTATATTAAGCTACTTCAAAGCCTGTGCTAATAGAATCATCCAGACTCTCCAGTGAGGCACACTGTACTTGTAAATCGCTAGTGTGTCCTTTTATCTTTCAAGATCTTCTGATGTGGAGAGTGGATAAAAGTCTGAAGCCATTTTTAGAGATTCATTTAAATTTTCATCCATGCAGAGGCAGATATTATTTGTATTTCTTTCACTTGAATGCCTTTTTTATTAGATTAGTCCAAATAATATCTGCCTTTTAATCTATTCCATGCATTTACATTTTAAATTTGGCTCACCATCTTTTGAAGTACAGTAAACATGTAGCCTCTAATAATCAGATCCCATTCTCAGACCAATAGATCAACTACTGAGAGAGATTAAAAGGTAGAACCTAGCTACCCTTACTTTCTCCTAAAAGTCTACTAACAGTTTTCCCAGAGAAAGAATGGCAGATCTTATTCTAACACAATTTAAATAAGGAATAACATTTATTAAAGCATAGTAACTCTAAATATTTTGCATGTATTTTTTTCTTGTGCATCCCACTCTACAGATGACAAAACTGAGGCATAGATTAAGGCTAAAAAAACTTGCATAAAATCAAATGGATTTGAACTAATTAGCTTGGTTTACCTCTCATAACCATTATGCCATACTACAAAGAAAAAGTTTTCTTTAGATAATGTAGGGTCCACATTTAATCATGTTTTCAGAAGACAAATGCAATTTAATGAAATGAGTGTTTCATAATCCTCCTATCCTTCAACTTTGTGCTGATTTTAAGACTCAGTCCTATTTTATGTTTGTTTTGGTTAAGTTAAAGAAATATCACTAGGTCTAATTATTGTTTTGTAGCAAATATTACCTTGAAGAGATTGGCTATAATCAATGTGTCTTAAATAAAACAAATATTTCTTACTTAATGAGTGAGAAGAGAAAGAAGGATGAATACTCAAGAATTCAACTACAGTATCTTCAATTCTGGCACAAAAATGAAACTGAAAGCATCTAAACTCCATAAGGGAATACTAATTCCTTTTAGTGAACCTTTCTAATTCCTCTCTCAACCTTTATGGAGTCATTTTTGGTTAAATTATAACAACAATGACAGTAGTAATAGCAGTAGTGGCCGTTGCTGTTGCCACAGTAATAGTAGGAGCGTGGACATTAGAATCAGATCTGTCTCCAAAAACAGGAGTTTCCACTCATTAAGTGTATGAACTTCTAGAAGTTAATTAATATTTGCAGGCCCAACTTCCTTAACTATAAGCTAAGCATAAAAATATCTATCTTACCTGATAGAAATAAGTGAGATGATTGATGTAATCCTTTAGAATATATCCAACACATAATAAGTTCTCAATATCAGGACTGGTAGTTTCTTCTTATTTTCCTCTTCGCTCTTTTGTCATTTAATTTTTAAAAATTGGAATGGAAATATCAGAATGTCAGATGGCTTGCAAAAGCAAACTGCATTGGCAAGGTGCTGCTGCTTTTATTTCAAATGTAAACCACTCTCAAATCTAAAATAATCATTAATGGGTACGATGTTTTAGTTAGATAGGAGGTTTGAGTTCTGATGTTCTGCTACATATGGGGTGAGGATAGTTAAAGTATATTTCCAAATAGCTTAAAAGGAGACTCTTGAATATTCTCACAAGCATATTATAAATGTTTAAGCATATGTATATGTTAATGTTTATGTTAAGTTAAATGTTTATGCTCATCACCCTGATTGATCACTACACAATACAGACATGCAACACAGCCTCACACTGTACTCCATTATTATGTCAGTAAAATATAAAATAAAAAAAAAATTATGAACTGCTTTTTGTTGGTTAGGTATGATCTTTCTACTGTTCCTTAGTGAGTCTAGATGTATGTAAGGATTGCCTTGCAGTAAATATGTTTAGTTTCCTATTTTATTATAACATATCATCATGGATACCAAATTTTAAGTTTTGTTAGTAGGAGCAGAATGTATTAGGCCTTCTATGCCTAATACTTTTATTCTTACTAATGTTCTATAGAGATTCTCACTCCAATATTCATCTTTTTCTCAACTTAAGTAGAAAGGCATTTGTTTCTTTTTATTTAGATTCTGAGTTACAATGTGTATTAGGGATAGATCTGGCAGGTAGTTATAAATTTTGTCAACTAGTCAAAGTCTATGATAATCTTTATGTTGTTTGTGTTTTTACAAAAGACCAATCAAATAAGTCAGTGAAATGAATGGTGTCAACACAATTCTAATTGAGAGCAGTACCTTTTTTGACCACACACAGTCTAGTCAAGGTGGCATACTTCCTCAAGCTCAGAGATAGAAATATCAGAGATATCAGCCAGACCCTGGTGATGATAAGCAACAGAAAGTAATTCTAGCTAATTCATCCAGAAAATAATGATATCAGCTAGCTGGATGATGAGTAGAGCAATGGGAACGGTAATTAGAAGGATGATGAGAAAACTGGAGAATCAAGATCCTAAAAAGATAAGACTCAGATGAGCACAGTGCCACTTTCCTGTAAGCCCAGTGCTTGGGAGGATAAGACAGGAGTGCAGTAGTGGAGGTTACCAGCCTTAGCAACTTAGTGAGACCCCCAGAAACTTAGTGAGAGTGTATTTCAAAATCAAACATAAAATAAGGCTAGGTGTATAGCTTGGAGGTAGAATGCTCCTGGGTTAAAATAAGTAAGTAAGTAAGTAAGTAAGTAAGTAAGTAAGTAAATAAATAAATAAGAAGAAAGAAAGAAAGAAAGAGGTAAAACTTAGGAAAGATCTATTAATTTAGATAATATGATCTGCTCAGACTGAATGTGTTTTAACTGATAATTTTCCTACTCTTACATCCTTCATGATTTAAAGTCTTCAACAAGAGTAACTGAATTTATCTTGGCTTATCAGGTAAAAAATTGGACCCATTGAGTAAGAGTTCCACCATATCTGTCCTCCATAGAGGCAAAGTAATTCCATAAATTACCAAAAGAAGAAAAGTGGATGTTAAGCAAGCATAAACAAGATAACATAAAACAAAACAAACAAATCTAATATGGAAGACAGTTCATGAGTTCTTCCTGGGAATCAAATATATATATATATATATATTTGGGAAGGGCTTTGCTTAGTAGCTGAGGCTGTTTGTGAACAGCAATCCTACAGTCTCAGCCTCCCAAATTCTGGGATTACAAGCATGTGCCAACATGCCCGACTCAAATTTTTATTTAAAATTGTCCCTTTTCAACAAATGGTGCTGGGAGAACTGGCTATTCATTTGCAGAAAGTTGGATCTGAATCCTTACTTCTCACCATGCACAGGAATCAACTCGAGATGGATCAAAGACTTAGAAATTAGACCAGAGACTGTGAAGTTACTAGAGAAATTCATAGGATCAACACTCCAACATATAGGCACAGGCAGTAACTTTCTTAATAAGACTTCCAAAGCACAGGAAATTAAAGCAAGAATTAATAGGTGGGATCTCATCAAACTAAAAAGTTTCTTCTCATCAAAGGAAACCATCAAGAACCTAAAGAGGAAGCCTACAGAATGGGAGAAGATCTTTACCAGCCACCACTCTGATAGGGGGCTAATATTCAGAATATACAAAGAGCTCAAAAGACTCTACACTAGCAAACAACCCAATCGAGAAATGGGCAACTGAACTGAATAGACATTCACAAAAGAAGAGATACAAATGGCCGATACATGAAAAGATGTTCAACATCACTAGCCATCAGGGAGATGCAAATCAAAACTATGCTGAGATCCCATCTAACCCCAATCAGAGTGGCAAGCATAAAGAAATCAAACAACAATTGCTGGTGAGGATGTGGGGAAAGAGGAACTCTTTTACACTGTTGGTGGGAGTGCAAAGTAGTTCAGCCACTATGGAGATCAGTGTGGAGATTCCTTAGAAAACTGGGGATGGATCCACCATAACATCTGGCTATACCACTCCTGGGTATCTTTCCAAAGGGGTTGAAATCAGAGAACTACTGTAACATATGCATACCCATGTTCATAGCAGCACAGTTTGTAATAGCCAAAATATGGAACCAACCTAGATCTTCATCAACAGATGAGTGGATTGCAAAATTATGGGAAATACACACAATGGAATTCGATTGAACTATAAAGAAGAATAAAATAATAGCATTTGCAAGAAGATGGAAGGAACTGGAGAACATTATGTTAAGTGAGATCAGTCAAGTACAGAAAGAGAAGGGACATATGTTTTCTTTAATATGTCCAAGCTAGGGAGTAGTGGTAATACCAGAGCGACTCCAGATGATGGAGGGGAAATCTCAGCAAAGCTAGAATGGAAGGATAGGAAAGGAAGAAAGAGGAGGTTGTTCAATGGAGGAGCTACATCTGAATATGTGTAATAGTATAAATATAACATGGTTAACCTAGACACTCTTTACTGGGAGGGGGAAGGGAAATGGGGGAAGGGCATGAAGCACAATCCAAATGTACACCATTTTCAATATGTCCCACTTATAAATAAAATAAAATATGGAAAAAAGTGTGAAATTTTCATCTGAAAAGTTTTATGATTTTTAAAAATAATGTATCATTAGATTTAAAGTAGAATGATAGATCATAAAACTTGCTGGTTAAGCAATGTTTGTTAGCCATTTTTAACCGGTAGGAGTAAAAACTGATTTCTTTTTTTTTGTTTTTAAAAATATTTATTGCTGCATTGTAGTCATACATCTTAATGTGGTACATGATTGTAGAGGCATACATGCACATATCACCCAATTAGCCCTTACCCAATTCCTACCCATTCCCTCCCCCTCCCTTCTTCCCATTTTTGGCTTAGTGATTGACTTTGATATGTTTGTTAATGTACATCATGTGCATTACAGAGTTTCCCTCTTCCCCCCTCCCATCCCTTCAGTTGTGTCGCCTTATTTGCTCATCTGTAGGATCTCCTTCTTTGTTTAGAGTTCCTCCTATGACCCATTTTCTCCCTATCTTCTGCATATTAGGGAGAGCATCTGATTTATTTTTTTTTTGTGACTGACTAATCTCACTTAGTGTGATCTTCTCCAGTTTCATCTATTTTCCTGCAAATGATGTAATTATGTTTTTCTTTATGGCCAAATAAAATTCCATTGTGTACATATTCTCATAGTCACAATTTTGGTTCTACAACCAACCAAATACATTAGTTTGGGCTGATAATATTACTTATTTTTACATGCCCAATTATGTGTGTATTTAGAGTAAGAAAATTGGGCAAAGATCTCTTTAAGTTCTCAACTCTAGTATAAGAGTGATCCCTGGGACTTCACATCCTTTCCAACCCTTTTCAAATTCACTTGGTCAGTTAGGTTATTACTATGCTTTGAAGCTTTGGCCTTAGTGAGCTGGATTAGCTTTTCTTGATTAACTCATCTTGTTATAATTAAAAAAAGAGGTTCCATAATTATTCTCGGCAAGCATCCAAAAATATGCCTCACTACCCAGTTCCAATTAATAATGTGTGACTTGTTGAAAACAGATTTTGTTCATTTGAAGGTTTTAATAGCACCCAGTTTCAACTTAGTTCTCTTGGGAAAATATTTAGCATGCATTTAACTAGCTTGACACATACAACTAATTAATTTGTCTAAAACAAAATATTATATGAATCATAAAGAACCCAAAATTGAAATAGTGCCAGAAATAAAGCTTGTGCCCTATGATTAATTAGCCTTTGTTGTTTTGCTGTTGTTTTAGTCCTTATTTATATTTAATAAGGTATTCAAAATAATCTCCAGATAGAAAACACATAATTTACATAATATATGTATGCACACATATTTATATATATAAATACAAATGGAAGCTTTTTACATATTTTTCAGAAGTTGATAGAACTTTCAGAAATTTGACTTTTAGTAATGTGTTCATATAATATTGTGGCAATATGTGAAGATATTACTACCAATTCCACTAACACATGTAAGGAAGAAGAAGGAGGATTCTGGGTGGGGTGGAAAGGAAAATACACCAAGAGCTACCTGCATGTATGCTCTTATTACATAAAATTTTACTATATATATGATTGCAATGCACTAATAAAATAATAAAGATGAATAATGATTTACATATAAAATATAATAGGAACAAATTTAATATTACCAAAACTATAGATATGTTTAAATGACACAGATACAAAAAACAGGGTATCAAACATCCTGTGAACCTTTCCTTAGCCCAAACCTGGATATGCACAGAAACAAAAGAAAGGTTGATGGATCTAAATAGAATATTGATATTACCAAATTTAATTCATATTTTAAAATTTCTATTTGGACCTATGGGTATACATTAATTAAATCTTCAATGCTTTTCATCTTTTGGCATGGCAATACTATTACTGTGAAAAAGTCTTGGGGAAAAGGAGTTGGCTGTGTTCTAGTGTGAGGGAATAACAGTTCCTCAAAGTAGAGAGGCCTAGGTGCAATGCATGGGGAGAGGTAGAGACAGGTTTTTAGTTGTGATCCCTCCTCCCACTTCTATGTAGCTGAGCAATATTGCCTTAGGAAGATCATTGCCCAATTAGCAATAAATGCAAGATATAAAAACAGTGGTGCCATTTCAGCCTGGGGCAATGGGACAATATGTGGCTGGGATGATGTATAAATAAGAAGTATACCTACTCTGTCTGACCACTGACTATGATTATTTCTTCTTCCTACTCTTTCTCGAAACTTAAAGGTGAAAGAGTTATATCCTGGGAACAAAATATTGGTTAAGGGTCAAGGATATTACTTATAGGATAAGTTGATCTGAGAGGGAGGGTCTGTAAAGCAAGAAGCTCTTTGTCTTGAGAAATATCCATCCCCAAGTCCTAACCTTGTGTGTGTGGAGGGGGGTAAGATGATACTGGGTTGTCTATTTTCATTGCTTCCAACCATTGATTGCTGTTTGGTGCTCTACAGGACAGAACGCCACAGGGAATCTACCAGCTTACTTGAGAAGACAGTTATAGCAGAACACACACTGCATATTCAGTAGCTTGTACTAGAAAAATAGAACCACTTGATCAGATAGAAAATATATCTTAAAAAGTCATCACCAAGGAGGTAAAGATGTCCAGATAGCAGGACAAGATATAAAGAACTAATTTGAAATTTTGTATAAAAGGTACATAATTTAAACAAACAAGCTAATGAATGTGTTGACTAGATGATAGAAAGCAACCAAAAAATAAATGAGTGGGCTAAAAGGTCAGGTTTAGAAAGTTGAAATAAATCTTAGGAAAGGATCAGTAAAGGATCCGGAGATGGGAAATAAAAATGGAGAGGTATGCCACATGAGAAGGAATTAAGTCTCAGAAACTAGACAGTGAGTTATCTTTTTTTTTTTTTGGTGGTGGTACTGGGGTTCCTGGAAACCCTTCTACCTCCGGGCTACACTCCAAGACCTATTTTTTATATATTTTTATTTGGAAAAAGGGTCTCTTTTAAGCCAGCGCGTCTGGCTTCGAACCTGCGCGATCCTCCTGTCTCCGCCTCCCAAGCGCGGGGATTACAAGCGTGCGCCACCACGCCCATCTGAGAATTTATTTTATTAGAAAGAATGGGAATTCCAGGAAGATATGAGATGTATGGAATCAAGGATATGGATAAATAAAATAATAAAATTTAATCTAATCTCTCTCTCTCTCTCTCTCTCTCTCTCAGATTGAACATAGGGGCATTCTACCTCTAAACTACACACTCCCAGTCCTTTTATTCCCTCCACTTTTTATTTGGATACAGAGTATCACTAAATTTCTGACACTGGCATCAAAACTGCAATCCCTAAAATATAATATAAAAATAATATAATAACATTCTATAGCTAAAATTACATAAAATTTATATCAATAACATTCCAGAACTAAAATTTAATAACATTCCAGAACTAAAATTTAATAACATTCCAGAACTAAAATTTAATAACATTCCAGAACTAAAATTTAATAACATTCCAGATCTAAAATTTCTACAGCACAACCATAAGGTAGGAATAGAACACAAACTAAATATATTTTTCCTGGGAAAGATATAAATTTAAAATGAAATTACTTATTTAAAGTAATAAACATAGATAACGGGTTTGAATGAGGTATTCGCTGTATTTTTCATATCCTGTAAATCGGGATATGAGAAAGCAGAAATAAGGGGTGACCTTGTAAATATGTAAGATGAAATAAAATGGCTGGGTATGTTAGAATTCATCTGTAATTTACAATGTGGGTTACATAGAGCCTATTGCTTCCTAAAGTATGTCTCATCTAGAAGCAGTACCTCCATAATTCCATTTTTTTCTTCCCTGGAGTGTATACAAGAAAAAGGTTATTGGGACAAACTGTAGATGCTGCCAGTGTAGCTAATCTTGGGACCACAGCTGATACTCACCTCTTCCTGCACACCTCCTAGGTGTGTTACTAGTTCATGGAGCACCTCGGATAGGTGGCACTGATGGTTTTGTGGAGTCTAGTCCCTGGGTTAGTTTGAGTTCAGACGCTTGCTGCCATACTGCCTCACTGGTTGCCAAAAAGGGTAATAAGAACTGTTACAGTGTATCAGTGGGTCTCAAGTATATTTTGTTCAGCCTATTGTCGTCACCTCCTCCTGGTGACCAATGTCAAAACCTCCCACTAGGATGGCATATCCTTTTCTGGTCAGTCGGTTTTATGACATGAGGAACAGAAATAATTGGGAGGCAGCTAGCCACAGTTTAAAATTTCATGGAAGGATCATGGTATCCTATGGTAAAAGGCTTCCATCTGGGAACCAGAGCTTCAAACAATAGAGCCTGAGGCTACAGAAGTGAAAATCATGTATTCCCCAAGTGGATCATTACACATAACAGCAAGCTCCTATTTCTTCCCTTTGATTCTTGGATTTATTTACTTTATTTGTTGGGGTCATAGAAGCAAAGAGCCATTACTAATTTGGATGAGATAATCTGGCCTAAAGATGAGGCCCTATCCCTTTCTGGGTATCCTCCCCAAAGCTGGATCCTCAGTTTGTGGGTGGTGCAGTATGTAGAGGGATTTATGGGTTCCATGGTAACATTTCATTTCATTTTAAAAATAGAGTTTCTCAAACTGAAATGATACTGTGTGAAATACCTTGCTGATAAAACAAACTTTGTAAGTCTTCCTAGAGTGATGTGAACTACAACCTTGTAGACAAAGAGTCAAACCCATATGAAAAATATGTGTCCAAAGTTTAGAAGGGTTTGCTACCCCTTGTAGGGCAGAAGGGGTCCAGTGTAATTAACTTACTTACAAGCAAGTGCTAGCTTGTTTCAATGAGAATAGTACTATAGGCAGGGCTTTGCTTCTGACAAGATAGACATCCTGAAGTAGAAATGCTGAAACTGAGTTTGGTGAGGGGAGGCCCAGACTGTTGATCTTAGATGGCTTCTGTGCCAGCACTGGGATTGAAAAAAGACAGATTGACATCAACTGGCCAAGGTATTTAATTGTTTAGTGCCTCTTCCATGATAGTCTTTGGTAGGCAATCATATATGCATAATTCCTCATGCTTTGTGAGATCTCTTAAGTATCCATCCATGTGCTCCCTCTCAAAGCCTCCTTGTCCTAGATCTGTCAATACTTTGCATTTAAGTCTCCCAGTGAATCTTCCAGGCCATTCACCATTGCCTGTAGATTGAAATATATTCTTACCTTAGGCTAGTTTTCATTCCATACAAAGTGAAAAGTCAGGTGCATTGCCCAGAGCTCTGTCCAGTGGCAGGATTTGTCCTCAATTCTCTCTTGTACCCAAATAATGTGGGCGAGATGTAGGGGTAGTTTAATTTGGGCCTTCATTAACATATTGATCCAAGCCATCCATGAGTCAAGTTCAATTTTCTTTATTAACTGTTTATAAAATTTTCTTTTTTATATGAGGAATTAGTATAAAGAGAAAGAGATAGGGAAGAAGAGAGAAAGATAGAGAGAAGGTGACATGGAGTCTGGGCAACCAGCTCCTGAGCTTACTCATGCCCTCTACTGCAGTCTCTCCTGCAGTTTAGTTTTAAATGTGCATACCATTTCTTTTTTTTAAACATGTCTCAATTATTACAAAACTACCTAAGCTTACTTTCATTTTTAAAATTTTTAATGTATTGGTGCATTTTAATCATACATTATTATGAGGTACAGAATGGTAGAGGAAGCTGAGGAGCCCACACAGCCTGATCTGCTCTCTGATTTTCCTGTCACTGCTTGCTATAAAATGTACAAGACATCTTTTCCATCATAGATACCTTTTCTACCATAGATTTTGCAGCTGCATGGCCTATGAGGTGGGCAGGTTTATTCTGTATCTTGGACTTATTGCAAAGTCTATTCCTGGTCTGGGCCCAATTCAAATTTAACAGGAGCAGCACTTGGTAGATTTTTGTGTTTGTTTTTAAATGATGGCAGATATGAGATTCAGTAAGTTCTCTTTTACTTTGAAAGGGATATTCCAGTATTTCCTAAACTAGCATATTCATAAAATATTCATGGCTGTGTAGGCCCTTAAATCCTCTACATCATGTATGCCCAGCACCTCCAATGTTCTAGCTTATTTCCTGCTTATCCAGTTTGATTAACATGATGCCACCATTCTATTACAAAATTTTGTAAAATGTCTACATAATTCAAGTCCCTTCCATCTCTATTATTAGAGAGGATGGAAGAGTTGACATACGTTGTTGATCCCATGTGTGAAGATAATCCTGCTTCTGGCCCTGATTCCCAAGAAAGATGAAAAAAAATTCATTTGCCAAATAAATGGCTGCACACCATGTACCGAGAGTACATTAATCTGTTCCAATAACTTTCACTGCAACTTTAATAACATGATTATTAAAGCTATGATTTAGTAGATTTTGGGTAGTCTATTATGATTCACCAAAATCTATCTTTTGAAGGGCCTAGACTAGTGAATTGATTAAGATATAATATGACTCGTTTTCTTGCATTGTTTAGCTCTTTAAGGGTAGCACCAATCTATGCTTATACCCAATCACCACATTGCTTTGCATTTTTGCATTTTTTAAATTATGGCCAGGTTGTGGGGGCATTTTTAGTCTCTCATGGACTTTCCTACTTTGGTAGCTTTTTCCCTACTGCAGTTCTGCCACCCAGCAAGTATGTGCATTCTACTTATTTATTTAGTAGATGGGGAAATGGCTCAGTGGATAGATCTACAAGTTTAGTGAATCTACTGCAAGCAGAATCTTGACCAGAATCTTGTTAGTTGGCTTCATATGTTCTTATTCCAACAGGGATATCATGATTACACTTCACACGCCCAAGTATCAGCATCAACTCAGAGCAGGTATCCAACATATTTTCTTATGTTTAAGTAGCCTGCATATTCTCCTTTTCCTAGTGTGTATTTATTTGCTTTACTAGATATAGTTCCCTTTGGGGAAAGACAAAGGGAATAATTACAATGCATCCTCACAATGAGGTTGCAGAGCCATTCCTCCTGAGTGTACAACCTCTTCTTCAGCCATTCAGATTTGGGTCTAAAACCTGATTCAGATCTATAAATCAGGATGGGGTCATGGCTTTATTAGAGAGGATGCCCTCAGATTCCTGATCATCCACCGCTGAATAATTTTGATTGGAAATTATTTTGATTTGTATAAATTATATAAGTGTATAGATTGAGAATCACCCTCCTGGGTTACACATTCATCTTGCCTCTAGTGCACTGAGTGATATAATAAATATATCCAAACTTTGTGCATGTCAGCACCTCCTGCCCCATTTCCTGAATGCCATACAGACTTTGCTCTTGTTTCTACAATTGCAAACACATGCCTCCTCACAGTGAGCACCACCAGCTGGCCTCTACTTTTGAGACCTTACCATGACCCACTGTTATCAATTCTATAACAGCATTTTTTACCACCAGGTGGCGAACTTCTCAGTGATACTGATGCCATGCTCAGTGGTGCATTCCTTAGGATTTGGAAAACCAAATGTCTTGGTTTTCCCATGAAACATTTCAGGTTGGTAGGTTTCCTAGCCATTCTGGTTATTATTGGAATAAGCTAAGAGCTGACAGGGGCATGTCATGGCTGGACAAGGTGCCAGGTACTTCTAGTGAATGCAACAAATCAAGGTGAAAAAAAGTGAGCTGGGCATGGTGGTGCACACTTATAATCCTAGTACTTTTGGAGGCTGGGAAGGAGGATCACTGGTTAATCAACAGTGTTATCAGGTAGTGAGGTTCTCAACAATGTAAGAGAGACTCTGTTTCAAAACAAAAATAAAATGGGGCTGAGGATATAGCTTAAATAGGGCTGAGGATATAGCTTAGAGAGAGAATGATTCTGGGTACAATTTCTAGTACCACATACACAAAAAAGGAACAATAAAATAATCTAAATGGACTTTGCTCTTCAATAAACGGGTTCTATTTATGTATTTATGTCTTTCTTTCCCTTAGCTAGTATATGCACAACTGACTTTAACCCAGTGACACTAAAAAAAAAAAAAAAAATTAGTAAATAAAAAATAGAGGTTGCTTTGATGTTTTTGTTACTTTTCACCTTATTCAAAGTCACAAATATTTTCTCTTATAATTTCTTCTAGACATTTTATAGTTTTTAGTTCCACATTTAACTTAAATATGTTTTGAGTTAATTTTCCCATATATTGTGAAGTATATAGTAAATTTTATTTTGCTTCTTTGATACTCAATCGCTTCATTGTCCTATGTTGAAAAGATCATAATTTTTTTTTTACTAAATAATCTTCTCCCTTTTGTTGAAAATCACATAAAATGTTTATGATAAATATTTTTTCTGGACCTTATTTTGTCACATTGGTTTATTTATCTAACTTCCCATTAGTACTACATTGTTTTGATTACTGAAACTTTAAATCAATCTTGAAATCAAGTACTGTAAACTCACTAACTTTTTTATTTTTAAAGTTGTTTTGTCCAGTTTAAGTTCTTAACATTTTTGTAGTACTTGTAAAATCAAACTGACAATTTACACACACACACACACACACACACACACACACACACACACGTAGGTTTTCATTGGGATTACACTGAATATGTAGATCAATTTGGAAGATTTGATATTTTAACAAGCTGTCTAATCCACACCCCCAGTCGTATTTTTTTATTATTTATGCTTTGAAACAGAATCTCACTAAATTCTAGAGGGCCTCACTAAGTTGCTGAGGCTGTCTGGAAACATGCAATTCTTTTGTCTCAGTCTCCCAAGTACTGATATTACAAGCATGCACCACCATGACTTGCTATCTATTCACTTATTTAGAACTTCTGTAATTTATCTTAGCAATGGTTTGTAAACAGGTATTGCATATCTTTTGTCAAATGAATCATTCATTCAACATTTTATGGTTTTTTGCTGCTATTATAAATTATATATTTAAAGGACTTCCAGGAAGGTGGCGACTGAGGAAAGCAGTACATACCAGTCCGGTTGACATCTGATCTCCATTGCCTTAAAAACAGCATTCTACAAAAGCCAGAAAATACCATAACTATTCCTGTGCAAACACGGGCTACAAATTGTAGCGGTGGCGGCTTAGCCCACCACACCTCCAGAGATCCAGAGTGGTGCTCAATAACACCAAAAAAGAAACCCACCTGCCTTGTGGCCATGGGTGCCATGGCAGCGCCATCTTGCCTCATTGCATCCAACTCCAGGGACGAAGAAGAAAACAATCAAGGATGTGAAGTAAGTAGCTGCAGATCATTGGAATTGTAAAATAAAAGTAATAAAATGAATAATTTATGATTAGTAATACATAATAATTTATATTAGTACTGATATAATCAAGATAAAATAAATATTAGCAATTTAACATCTTTTTCTTGTGCATTTGTTTTAAATTCATTTATTTAGTCATTGAGTCAGTTTCTTAATGCACTCACAAACTTAGTTATTCCCAACAATCAATTATTGTAAAAATTGTATGCAAATCAGTTTTCAAGGTACTGGAAACTTATTGGGAAAAAAACAAGTATAAGAATACAAATCAGAAAATACCAGATGACCAGAGATTTTGATAAAAATGGAGCCAGGTGATAAGAGAGATAATGGTCTAAGGGGTCTGCTTCAGATTGAGAATTCAGAGAGGTATTCATATGGAATTTAAGTTGAAGCCTCTTGATAGAAATGAATTTGCCACAAACAAATTTAATAGAGGAAACAATTCATGAATAAGACATGATACAATAAACTGGGCCTGTCTGAAGATTTCTGAAGCCTTTGAGGCTGGAGCAGATTGAGGGAAATACAGCCAGAGGAATGAGAAGTAAGGGAGGTAGACAGGATCAACACATGAAGTCCAGAAAGCCAAAATACTTTAGTGTAGAGAGGGATCCACAGGCAGAAAATTGTCATTCTATGGTTGATAAGCCAAAGAGATGAGCCTATGTAGCCGGCTCAGACAAGAGCAGAAACTGGCAATCAGACCGAAGATGATGGTGTTTTAGAATAGGGTGATGGTAGCAGAAAGCAAGCCACTGGAGATAACATGCTGCCACCTTGAATAAGGACCTGGGGAGCATTTCCCTACAGTTTATTTTCAGAGTTTTTGGCTTCGGCGATGGCATGTGATTTTGTCGTTTTCTGAGATATGAAGTAGTAAATAAGAATATTTAAGGGAAAGTAAACTAAAATGTCTTGTGGATGTTTTAAGTTTGAAGTATTTAATGGATATTCAAATGCAGAGATATACAAATGCAGAGATCAGGGGGAAGCTATTAATCAACGCATTGGATCACTACAAAAAAACTTCTAAAAACTATTTATAGGTTAGTTAACTGTCCTGGGGATGGAAATATTGATATAAAGAAAACGTGAGATCATCCTTTATTTATTTATTTAGAAATCATCCTTTATTTTAAAGAAGGTTGCTTTTGCCGGGCGTGGTGGCTCACGCTTATAATCCCCGCGCTTGGGAGGCGGAGACAGGAGGATCGCGCAGGTTCGAAGCCAGCCGCGCTGGCTTAGGAGACCCTGTTTCCAAAAATAAAATAGGTCTGAGAGTGTAGCCCGGAGGTAGAAGGGTTTCCAGGAACCCCAGTACCACCAAAAAAAGAAAAAAAGAAAGAAAGAAAAAGAAAAACAAGGTTGCTTTCTAGTGGGAGAAACAAGCATACTAGTACATGATTACTATGAAGTAAAATAAATACTATAATAAAGGAGCAAAGAAATTCAAATATCAGATGACGGCAGTCATTTCTGCTTGAGGGAGTTGAAAAAAGACTTAGTGCATACAAAGTGACATTTTAAGAGTTGCCAAAAATATTAAAGTTGATAGTATTTTATCTTTAGTACAAATATGATGCCAAGTTTTGAGAGTAGAATTTGTGAAAATAATCCTGTAAATGTGCATGTGAGATGTTTGAAAGCTAAGCTTAATCTCTTCAGAAAGACACTACAGGGAATTATCCTCAAATACAAATAGAGACAAATAGAAGAATCGATGAACTGCATGTTCTGAAAGTCACACATCTCTCATATGTTATGATTTGTCTGATTAGTTTTATCACTTCTTTTTGATAGTACTATCCAATGAGTAATTCAATGGACATCATTTTCTTTTCTATCTCTTTTAATATTTTCTGGGCAGGTGAGATGTTTCAAAGTATATTTGAAAAATAAGTGCCCCCATCTCTAGGTAATTTCTTGGCAACAAATACATAACAAGTCTTATTTTTAAGCACTTACTTCTTTATTGCTTACTCTACTTAATTAAAGAATTTGTTGACTTATCTTACCTGTCTGCTTCTGCTTCACATATAGCTTTGAAAGCATCATCTTTACCTACTTGAAACCAAGAGTTTAATTACTTTCTGTGATGCCCTGGAAGCTGTGATTCTGTAAGGAGGAGATGTATAATTAGGTAGATAAATGTCCTCTGTTGGGCAGGTTATATGTTCCAGAAGAGAGTAAAAAAAACAAAGAAGCTCTCCATGGAGGAGATGGGAGTGGAATCAGAAAGAGTGGAGCTCTTTCTGATTCCTCTTTAGATGTGTGGGGTAAGACCTAAAATTAAAGGCTGATATTATGTGTTGAGTTGACACTCAGAGGAACAGGAAGAGCCTCAAATGGCCTAATCCTCCCCACTCCACTCCACTGCTGAGTTCCCCTAGTCAAACAATTTTCCTTATTAAGGGAACAAACATAGTGCCTGCTTATTCCTGAGTAATGGGTTTCAGTTCCTGATGGACTAGGAAAATTTCCAAATAACCAATCACATTCTTCCATGGATATGAGGCTCTTCCCACCCTCTTGGTGTTACAAGGCTGCTTGCCACAGACTGTGACTGCTCACTGTGTTCTGGAATGATGCAAAGCTCATGGCTCGTCACTGTGTGATGTCCTCCTCCTCTGAGCTGCGAGACTGAGTGACTAATATACTGCTCTCGATATCTTCTGCCCAGTGTTGGGGGCTGTAGGTTCAGCCGTCTCTGTCACCCTAGGGAAGAAATTTTTCCATCACCATCAGAGTGAACAAGAGAAAATTAAAACAAGTTTACCTGTTAATACATACAGGTATGGGCCCTGGCCAGGCACTGAGGCTCTTTAAGAACAGGGAAGGAGTGCCTTTATTCTAAGAAGGGTGGATTGGTGGCAGCTAATTTAAGATCACAACTACAAATAATTTTCTATTTTTGGCATCTTCACCTTTCCTAAATAATTTGTGAAACTTGATATTGCATATTCAAGTCTCACACTTTCTTATGCCTTCTTGTTTGCACTTTCTTTATACCATTTTGGTTTAATCTTCACCTCTATCATGGTCTTAATTCTCAATCCTGCATAGATGAATCCTTTCCTAATTGTACTTTCTTTTCTGGGTGGCAGTCTTTCTAGCGTATACACCAGTGCTTTCACACTGTGATGCTGAGGGTGTCCAGGTGCCCTCTCGGATCTTTCCTGTCTTCTTGTGTCCCTTGGTTTCTTCAACTGTGATCCTTAAAGTTTTGATTGGAGCTAATTCTTTAGACATCATCAACTTCTGCTCAGTAATTAAGATGCTCCCATATGTTGTCATTATTCTGAAGGGAGTGTTATGTCACCGGACAACTTTCCTTTTGAAAATATAAAAACATTTCTATAAATTCAAGCACAAGTGATAGGTATTACTTATATTTCTGCTCCTTGGATCTGCAAGTTGACTAATATCTATTATCCATGTAGGTTTGCCTGTGAATATTTGCACAATAGGCTGGGACCTGGTTGCATTTACCTTCAGTGTCCACATATATGGACTTTCCAGGAGTAAGAATTAATAGCACCCCACTTAGTAGCTGTTTTCAAATACATGGGTAGCGCCTCTGTAGTCAACTGTAGCACATATACATTCATGCTCACCCATGTCCCCTTTTCATGCAGACAATTTCTTGTTTATTACCCATCTCTCTCCCTCACTGCAAAAATATTCCATTTCCATTTGGCTCTGATGGAAAATGTGCTCCCGGTGTGAAGGAACACCTGATTGTCTGATGAGCTGGAGCTCAGTTAGAACACATTTCGAGTTGCCAAGGAGGAGGAGGAGATTGATTTCTGCAAATGGAATCAAATGGCAATAGAAAGTGAGAGCTGTAGAGCTGTCTTCCTCTCGTCTGACATTGATCTTGGCTCCATGCACAAGCTCATTATCTTCTGGGCAGAGGGGAATTGCGCCTCAATGTAATTTGCAGCTGTTTTGTGAGGGGGGATTGGGAAGGCAAGACTGGAATGATGCTCTGATTGACAGAGGTTTGTAGCCCACAGGATGGCATGAGATACTCAAAGAGGAAGAAAAGTATTTTCTAAATTTATACTTAAATGCCATGGAGATCATTTTTTAAGTGTTAAGAAACCTCACCTTAAGCAATTCTAGTGCAGGCTTGTGTTTAAAAGAATAGACTATAGTAATAAGATATTTCCCAGATTATACTTTGGCCTGCTTTGCAGCTCAAAGATAATTTAATCTTCCAGTTTTTTTGTTTTTTTTTTTTGTTTTTTTTTTTTTTGCAGTACTGGAGGTGGAACCCAGGGGCATTCTACCTCTGAGCTGCACTCCCAGCTTGTTTTTTATTCTTTATTTTGAAACAGGGTCTCACTGAGTTGCAAAAGGCCTCACTAAGTAGCAGAGACTGACCTCGAACCATGATCCTCCTGCCTCAGCCTCCCAAGTACTGGGATTACAAGGGTATGCTACCATGCCTGGCTCCTGTTTGAACCTTCATAGTTGCTTGGGTGCATTTCCAATGGCAGATTCAAGATAATTCTTGGGTTGTGGACTGCATAACTGTTACTCAAGTTAGGATGTAGTAATTGGTATCAATGAATAAATGTATTTATTCTGAGAGGGTTTGGGGATCAAATGGGTCTAATGAAATTATCTTAAAAGGGTTCTTCCCAGAGTTTATTAAAAGTGTCTGTAGCCCCATCAATTTACATTAAACATTTTTTCAGCTTCCTGGAGAGATAAGTGTAGATATTTACTTTTGATGATATTGAGTGGCCATGCCTTCTATTACATGGGCTTATGTGTATCCAAGAGTGCTCTCAGTCTTTGTCCATCTCAAATGTTTTGCATTAATACTGGAGATAATATAATTTTAATGGAACAGGAATAGATACTTCACACTGAACAAAAATATCCTCTTCTAGGGAGAGTATACTTAATAGTACATTAAAATACATTCTAGCATTAGCACATTCTGTAGGCATAGATGGAGTTTTTAAGAAACTGATGCTCCTTGTCTTGTCATCTGATATACATCTTACTTAGATTTTAAACCACAGTTGCATTTCCCTTCCTGTTTTCTTTCTCTGACTTGTCTGTTCCACATCCATGATCATTATTCTCAATAAATAACATTATCTCTGGGGTTTGAAAAGATGTATAATGAAAGATGAACGGATAAAGAAAACATGGTGTATACACACAATGGAATTTTACTTAACCAAAAGAAGAGCAAAATTATGTCTCATTGGCAGGAAAAAAAAAAAGAGATGGAACTAGAGCTCACCCAGTCTCAGAAAGTCAAGGGTCTTCTCTTTCCTATGTGGAATCTAGAGAGACAAGAGGGAACAAAAGGTACTTTAGATAAATGAGGAGAGACACCAGTAGAATAGTGGGAAGGAATTGAGGAAGAAGAAAAAGAATGGAAAGAAACAGTTCAAATAATTAATAAATCATGAATGTTATGTCCATATAAGAAAATGTTGCTGCCAATTTTCACTAACATGTACAGGGTTGGGGAGCAAGGTGGGATCCAGAGAATACACCTAGTGCATTGTGAATGTATGTCTTCATCACTTTGAACTTCACTACGATGTATAATTACACACACACACACACACACACACACACACACACACACACACAGCAACCTTCACAAGTCTTCACTTCCTTAACAGAAGTTTATGAGGAGGGGACAGTACCATACTCCCCTCCTTCTTCCCTTGTATATTCTCCACCTATGATAGCCAAGCTGATCTACTGAAAGATTCTCTCTGAAATCAGCAATGACTTTCTACCTGGCAAATTAAACCACCCCTTTCCACATCCCACATCGCTCTCTTTGATCTTGGTGGCATTTTATCTTGAGTTCATTCTTCCTTTCTCTTCTGTTTAATTCTAATTCCCAAAGACATTTCCTTTTGTTTTGGTGTGTTTTTCTTATATCTCTGACAGTTCCATTTCTTTTAGCTCCAGAGAGTTTTCTTTTGTGTGGTTGGGACAGAGGCGAGGGAGGTGTCTGTTTGGCTCCCAGTACTCTTGAAGTCAAGCAGATCATTGGTGGCTCCTCTTCTTTGCCTTCTGATACATATGACTGCATCCTTTGTTACTATTTTCCCTGCAATTATCCAGCCAGCTATGAAGATGGAAAGTGTTTAAACTGATATTAAGCATATAATAAGTGTTTAATTAAAATCAGTTAATAATAGGTGGATTTAAATTATCTATTATAAATATCTTAAAATATAATTTACTTTTGTCATTAATTCTGAATAATGCTTCTTATATTTATTTAATGCAGTACTAAGGATGGAACCCAGGAGCATTCTATCTCCAAGCTATACCCCAACCCTATTTTTCATTCTTTATTTTGAAACAAGGTCTCACTAAGTTGCAGAGGGCATCATTAAGTAACTGAGGCTGAGAACCCATAATTCTGTCCCAGCCTCCTAAGTACTGAGATTACAAGCATGCATCACTTGCCCCTCTTTAAATTGATTCAATTTATATATAAATTTAAGTAATCCATAAATTATACTGTCAGTTCTCTCATTTTTCCTCTGTATTAAATCACTTATTTCAGCCGGGCGTGGTGGCGCACGCTTGTAATCCCCGCGCTTGGGAGGCAGAGACAGGAGGATCGCGCAGGTTCGAAGCCAGCCGCGCGCGCTGGCTTAGGAGACCCTGTTTCCAAATAAAAATGTAAAAATAGGTCTGGGAGTGGAGCCCGGAGGTAGAAGGGCTTCCAGGAACCCCAGTACCACCAAAAAAAAAAAATAAATAAATAAAAATAAATCACTTATTTCATGGGCTTATGTCAATAACTCTTTACATATTTCATTGGGTTCCAGTAAAGTCTTTCAATAACTTCTTGTATAATTAAAAAGATATAACTACACAGAACATGAGTCATATATTAATTTTCTTGTATTGATGAAATTGAAATTTACATATTTGCTTTGTTTAGACGTTTGGTTATTCTAAAAAGTGCTTTAGCAGGAGAAATCACCATGTGAAGTATTTGTGGATTTAGTTGTCATCTAAGAGACAGGATGTACCTTCAAATAATTTGCAAAAGGTTATTAATGAGACTAATGTGCCATATCCTCTGACTGGTATGAGGAGGTGATAGATATAAAAAAGAAAGAAAAAGAAAAGAAAAGAAAACAGAAAAATTGGGCATTGGGAAATGGTAGAAAAATACAAAAGACCCGGATCCAGTTATGTTTGCAGCACTCATAGCTGGCTGACAACACATTTGTTGTCTCTAAATGGGATCCTCTCAGTTGGAAGGAATTTTCACCTCTTCCCAAGTGCTGAAATGTTCTTTATGGACAATAGCTTTTATACAATATAAATGATTATTCAGACTACCTTGCATCCAGTGAGTATGTTATCCATCCACTACATTGAATCGAACCACAAAAAGCTTGATACCCTTTTTCGTAAAAGACAATACCCTAATAGAACTCTGCTGCTGAACGCAGGTCACTCTTACAGTATTAGCTGTTATTTTAGCTCTCCGAGTTTTCTTTTGTTTGTTGTTGTTGTCCACTATAAAACCAAGACCTCATGAAAGAGTAGTAAGGACTAAGTTGAGATATTGCATGCAACTGGTTGACAGAGTAAAAGTCAGCATCTCTGCTTACCTTTCTGATCCCATTCAACAATTCTTCCACATGATCTTATGGAATTTCTTTTTTTTTATATACTTTAAAAAATTTTTGGAAACAGGGTCTGTTAAGCCAGCAGAGTTGGCTTCGAACCTGCACGATCCTCCAGTCTCCGCCTCCCAAGTACGGGGATTACAAGTGTGCGCCACCACGCCCGTCATCTTTTGGAATTTCTGTACTGCCCTGTGTTCTGTGCTACAATGTCATGTTCTCTTATGCTTGCATGTTTTTTTTCCCCCTCATAGTCTTTCCTCTCTAAGGAACATTGTTCCCTCATCCTCTTTTCTGTTCACATTTTTTTTTTCTGCAAAAATGTGTGCCTCAGCTGGACATAGTAGTACATGCCTATACCTGGAGTACTTGGGAGGCTGAGATAAGAGGTGCCACAGCAACTTAGCTAGGCCCTCAGCAATTTAGCAAGATCTTACTTCAAAATAAAAAGTACAAAAGGGTTGAAGGTGGAACTCAGAGTTTGAATGCTAGGATCTATGCCCAGTGGCCCCCCCTTGCTAAAAAAATAGAGTACCTCTGTAAGACCATTCACTTTTCTTTCTCCTACCCACTAGCCATGTAGGTGAGAACTAGATTTCTATTTTGAAACTGACTCTAGAATAATAACTTCCATCCTAAAACAGCATGTGACTGCTTTAGCAATATACTCACTATTGGCTTTAAAAATAATTGGCAACGTAGGGCATTAGGCAACATTTGTCACAGTTCTTCCACCTCTATTTTCTAGGTCATTTCTTTCACGGTGTTAATGTTTAAAATATATATAAAGTACTATAAAAATAAAGCAATATTTTAAAACAATGGCTAGTCATATGCCACTACAAATATCTAAGGAATACCAAGCTCCAGAAAGATGGAAAATTGTTGCGTGAAGAGTCCAATTCTAAATTGCAATGTTTTTGTGTGTGGTACTGGGGATGGAACCCAGGGGCATTCTAACTCCAAGATATACTCCTAGCCCTATTTTTTATTCTTTATATTGAAATAGGATCTCACTAAGTTGCAGAGAGCCTCGCTGCCCATGAACTGGGATCCTCCTGTCTCAGGCTCCCAAATGCTGGGATTATGAGTGTGTGTCACCACACCCAGCTTTATAAATTGCTTGGGAGGCTGAAGCAGGAGGATCGCACGGGTTCGAAGCCAGCCTCAGCTACTTAGTGAGGCTTTCAGCAACTTAGTGAGACCCTGTTTCCAAATAAAATATAAAAAAAGGTCTGGGAGTATAGCTCGGAGGTAGAAAGCCTCTGGATTCCACCCCCAGTACCACACACACACACAAAAAAAATTAATAGATTTTAATCGTGTGTGTGTGTGTGTGTGTGTGTGTGTGTGTGTGTGTATGTGTGTGTGTGTTGTACTGGAGATTGATCCCGGGGCATTCTACCTCTGAGCTATATCTTCAGCCCATTTTTTTTTAATTCTTTATTTTGAAACAGGGCCTCACTAAGTAGCTGAGGCTGGCCACGAACCTGTGATTCTTCTATTTCAGCCTTCCAAGTACGGGGATTACAAGTGTTTACTATCACACCTGGCCTTCATCATTTTTTAAGTGTACAGTTCAGTAGTGTTAAGTGCATTCACACTGTTGTGTGGCTAATCTCCAGAGCTCTTTTTTGCCTTACAAAACTCAAACTCAAACTGAGCCTGATGGTGCATGCCTGTAATCCTGGTACTTGGGAAGCTGAAACGGGAGGAGTTCAGGGACAAGGCAACTTAGGGAGGACCTCAGTAACTTAGTAAGGCCCTGTTTTAAAATTAAAAAATGAAATAGAGCTGGGAGTGTAGATCAAATGTAGAATGACCTTGCATGCAAGCATAAGTACTGCAAGGAAGCAAAATAACTAACAACTAACTAAAGCTCTATATTAATTAAACAAAAACTTTGTTCACCCACTCTTCCAGTCCCTGGTAACTAGGATTCTACATTTTTGTTTCTTTGAATTTGATCATTCTAGGTGAATCAAATAAAAGGAATTATGTAGTATTTTCTTTTTGTGGCTGGCTTGTTTCATTTAAGTTTATTCAGATTTTCTTTGTTTTTTTTTTAATTAATGCATTGTATATTCAGATTTTCTTTACTTTCAGTTTCTAGTCTTGGATGGTTTTATGCTTTTAGGGATTTTTTTTCATTTTAATTTCTGTTATCCAATTTGTTGGTATACAATTGCTCATAGTTTTATAATTCTTTTTATTTCTATAGAATCAAGATTAACATGACCACTTTTCTGATTTTAGTAATTTGAATATTCTCTATTTTTCCTTAATCCATCTAGCTAAAAGTTTGTAGATTTAGTTGTATTTTTCAAAAGCTATTAATTTCATAGATTTTTTTCTATTTTTCTCTTTCCAGTTTTATCACTGCTTTAATCTTTACTAGTTTCTTCCTTCTATCCTTGAATTTGTTTTTTTTTCTTGTTCTTCAACTTTTCAAGTTGTTGATTTAAGATGTTTCTTAATTTTTAAATAAGTGCTTATAATTATAAGTTTCCACTTTAGCAATATTTTTTGCTGCATCTTGAGAGGTTTGCTATGTCATACTTTTATTTTTTGTTTTCTAACTTCCCCTATGATTTCTTCTGTGATCCACTGAATTTTTTAATAGTGTGCTGTTCAATTTTCAGAAATTTATGAACATTCTAGTTTTCTTTCTGCCATTGATATCCAACTTCTATATTCTAAAATCAGTAAAATTTAATTTGTGACTTAATGTTCATCTTATCCTGGAAAATTTTCTGTGTACAGTTAAGAAGAACATTCATTGTTGTTGGGTTGAGCATTTTGTACATGTTAGAGCTGGTCAGTTTTTTATATTGTTCGAGTCTTCTGTTTCCTTATGTATCTTCTGTTTGTTCTATTCTTTCACTATTGAGTGGGTTATTAACATCTCAAACTATTACTGTAGAACTGTCCATTTCTCTCTCCATTTGTGACTATTTTTGTTTTCTGTATTTTGATGGTATGTAATTAGTATAAAAGTGATTATATTTGTTATATACTTTTGCTGTTTTGAGAATTTCATTCTTCTATGATGACCTTCTTTGTCGCCTGTAAACTTTGCACATTTAGATGTGTTTTGTGTTATGTGAGTGTAGCCACCCTGTTCTCTTTTGATTACTATAAAAAATCTATAAGAATATAATGGATTTTGTGTGTGTGTGTGCATTTAATATCCTAAAGTTATAACATATTATGCCTTAACTTAAAAAAAACATACTAAGTGCTGCTACATTAATGGCTTCCCCTCTTATTGTTTTAACTGAAAACTACACATTTATACATCATGTGACTAAAACAATAAGCTAAAGTATTTTTAATGCATTAGTCTCTTGAAATAATTAGAAAAGAAAATGTAAGGTTAAAATGAACATTACAAAAAAGAAGCTTCAGGACTAATAATTGTTTAAAATAGTAATCTCTTCAACTTATTAGAAAGAATTGGAATTTCATACTATTGTTACAAGAAAACAGTTTTTCATAATTTTTCATTAATTTACCTGTATTTATATCTTTATTTCTCTAGGGAATGTGTATTCAGTATGTATTGTCCTTTCATTCCAATCTGCAAGACTTCTGTTTATCATTTCTTGCAGGGCAGGTCTAGTTGTAACAAACTCTCTTAGCTTTTGTTTGCTTGAGAATGTCTTAATTGGTTCCTCATATTTGAAGTTCCTAAGAATGTACACGATAGCGTTAGGATAAGAATATATGATTTTTGAAGGACAAAGGATATAGAAATCTTGGCTGACTTTTTTCCTTAGCATTTAAACAAATCAGTTCTTTGCATAATGTCGCCCAAAGTTTCTGTTGAGAAGTCTGTTAAGGATATTATTTGGTACTCTTTGTTGTGATGACTCATTTCTACTGTTCTCAAAATTCTTTGTCATTTGACATTTTGATTAAAAATCATCTTAGTGGAGATCTCTGAGTTAATCCTACTGGGGATATATTGACTTTCTTGGACATTTGTATTCGTGTCTTTCACAAATTTGAATATTTTACATTATAAAACACAGAAATTATAATAGTTGACATTTTCATAGAAAAGAAAATTCACAAAGTTGGATATTCAGAAAACTTTGTCTTCTTTCAAGTAAAGGACTGTGGATTCATTATCTTGTCATACCTATAACACATTGGCAAAACGTGAGTATAGCATACAGCACATCTGTTGGAAATCTCTTATCCACCATAAAGCTGAATTGCTATTTCAGGCAGATTAATATAACTTTCTATTCATACAGTTTCTCTCGGTACATAAAGAGATTTTTTTAGAGGAAAATCTATTCATTATTTTACCTCATTTATCTCTGACCTATTCTCATGCTAGAGACTTAGTAGTTTCTCAATAAATATATTTTAAATATAATAAAATTTAAAAATTCTTTAATGTTATGGAATGCTTTTTTTTTAAAGTTCTGAAGGGTGTTACCTTCTGACTCAAAGCATTTGCTTATTTTCTTCTTACTTAGAAAAACATCTTGAGTCAGTTTTCATAGCCCAATTCTACTATTCCCCAAAGCCTTCCTCTAGTCTCACCTTGTTCTGTGAAATTCTTATTTTTTTAATTTAAGTCACACTAACTTATCTCCCTCTCTGAACTTCTCTGTTATTGAAAAAAGGGTCCTTTATTGCTTTCATGTCCTTTGTATATTTTTCAGCTAATGACCTAGCTTTTCCATGTGTTAATATGCTAGTTATATTTTCTCACTGGCAAAATGTTGTATTTGAATATTTTAATAACCTATTTCATGCCACTGAAAATGTAAAAATTGATGACAAAAATGGAAAAGAAAATATTATTCAACTAAACAAAACTAAAGTACATAAAAACTACATTTTTAAATGGAGTTTCCTCTAGCTCAGAGGTAGACTGCCCCCTGTATACAATTTCCCATACCACAAAACAAACACGCAAATATCCTGCCCGAGATAACATGGATCAGCTGCAATTTTTTAAACTATAAATCTAGTAAAGTTAAAAATATCAAATTAGTCAGAATCTTCCTGAAGGAAACACTAAGATTTTTCAGGACTTCAGAGTTCTGAGAATTACACTTAAGACACTATCCTTTGTCCAAAAATTTTAATGGATTTGATGAGCATGTCAGCTTATAAAAGACTTTGTATGGTTAAGTAGAATTAAAGTACTATAAATTACTGAGCATTTAAATACTTAATGGCTTACAAATGGACTTGATTTGGGGTTGTACTGTTTGCATAACCATTTCAATGTTAACATCGGCATTCAATGTTGAAGGAGAAGTAGTCCATTAAGATATATTTAAAACTGAATAATCACTTATCATTGAGCAGAGATAGTTTATTTCCCCGAGAAGTTTGCCCATGGTTAATTTGGGGTGACTTGTTTTGAAGGTTTGTTTTCACCATCATTGAAGTCATTTAAAAGGAAGCTCATAGGGTTTGTTTACCAGCAATACTGCCACATGCATCCAACTTGTAACTGTTTTTGAATTCAGAGCCATAAGGCTCTCTGCAGGTACAGCTTTCAGTTAGTTGTAAAATACTTAAACAGATGGAGCATTGTTATTAACATGGATAATATATTTTCATTGTATTAGGGTTGAAAGTGATTTTCAAGATAATGGCTTAGACAAATGTTTGTGGAATCTGTCCAGTTAATGTACCAAAACTGCAGCTTGTCTTTCAGAAGAAATTTTACTTTCATTGAATGTTTGTAATGAAATATTTAACTCCTATGTATTTCTTACCACACTTTTTAAGAACCTTTGTTAATTTCTTTTTGGAATCTTTGTTATTGTATCATTTAGCCTAATAGTAACCTCCAGAAACACACTTTAAACTTAATAGCCGCATGTGTTATATACCAGTTGAATTATTTTAAAATAACATCATCAACAATCTTTTTTTTTATTCTTTTCCAGTTCTCATGGCATGAATGTCAAAGGATTGTTGATAATTATTAGATGACAAGACCAAAATTATCAGCTCACCATCAGCCTAGTACTTAACTACAAAGTAGTAATATCATCTATTTCTTCCACTAACAGATTGAGCGTCTCTTATGTAGTATTTACTATGTGAGGGGCTGGGGACACAAAAAATAGAGAAGACGATTCTTAAAAGTAAATGACAGAAATTTAAAAAGTATAACTTCAGCTTTCTCTAATTAGGGTTACTGTGGAACTATAATATTTAATAGCTGTGTAAAAATAGATAAATTACTTGGTCAATCTCTGCCTCAATTTCCCTATTAAGCTGGGGATATTGACAATGTACATCTCCAGAGTTGTTAGAAGAATTAAATGAGATATGGCCACCTAGCATAGATGTAAGCTCTATACAGTGAATAAAACAAGCAAGCCAGGCATGCTGGTACACGCCTGTAATCCCAGTACTTGGGAAGGTGGGATAGGAGAATCACCAATTCGAGGCCATCCTCAGCAACTTAGACAGACACTCATAGATTTAGGTATACTGTTTAAAAAAAATTAAAAGGACTGGGGATGTAACTCAGAGGTAGAATGCCCCTTGATTCAATTCCCCATACCACAAAACAAACCAAAAAAACAAAAGTTTTGAAGAATTGGTATTCATGGTATTTAGATGTCACTTATGTTCTTCTTAACATTTCTCCACTGATAAATACCTTAGGAGCCATTTATGTGCTGAATTTATTATTTCTCATATTCTCTGAGATTCTTAAATTGCTATCATCTTGTTCATTGTTAACAACTGTATGAGAACTTGGGAACATAGCTGCTCTTTGGGTTGGGAGACTTCCTATACTGGTATTTTGCCTATCTTTGATGTCTTGACTGAATTATGAAACCTATACTATAAACTCCAATACTCCTTCACCAACCATCCAACAAATATACCACAAAAGTAGCTGTATTTGTTTCAAATTGTTGTTGTAACAAATTACCTTCAATTTAGTGACTTAAAAGAATGCCAGTTGACTCCTGTACAGTTCTGGAGATCTGAAGTGTAAAGTAGGTCATCGGGGGTGCACTCCATCTGGAAGCTCTAAGGGAGAATTCAGGTCCTTGCCAGGAATCCACTCCTAGAGGCTGTCACCTCCCAAGCTCTCCTTTTCTTGCCATATTGCCATCTCTGCCTCTTGCCTCACATTGAAAGAACCCTTTCATGATTATAATAGACTTACTTGGATAAGCCAGGTATGCTTGCATCCCTAAACCTTAATGTAATAACATCTATAAAGCTTGTTCTTTTTGTTTTTTGTCTTATAACATAACATATTCATAGGTTCCAGGGATTACCACATGGATATCTTTGGGAAGTCATCATTGTGCCTACTGTGATAGCACAGGAGGATGAACATGTTTCATAGTTTAAAAATTTACTGGGATGGCTAAAAATAGACTAAGCACAGACAATGAAGAAATATGGCCCTTTCAATGGACATGATCACATTCCATTAGGACTGAGGGAAAAAAATCAAACATCAGTAAAAAGTGTGTTATAGAATTTTGTTTGTAAAAGCAGTATTTTGGTATTGAGTAGAAAAGAAAATGACTAAAACTAAGCTAGCTGGAAATGGTCTAATAGACATTGTTAATAATTTTATTTCAGGAAACAGTGGAGATAATTAAAAATTAATGTATGGATTCAGAATGAAATAATGATATTCTTTTTATTGTAATTTGATAATTATAGAGAAATTCCTTGGGTATTATTTTGTTTCTGATACTGTGATACTTTTATAGGATAGATGAGAAGCCATGAGTGGTGGTACATGACTATAATTCCAATATTTGAAAGGCTGAGACAGGTGACAGACTGATTGCAGGTTCCAGGCCAGCCTCATCAATTTAAAAAGACCATGTCTCAAAATAAAAAAAATAAAATAAAAAAGGCTGAAATATAGCTTGAAGGTAGAATCCCCTGGATTCAATCCTTATTATACCCTCCCCCCAAAAAAGATAGATGAGAATGTATTTTGAACTTTATATAACTTATAAGGACCAAGGCTCAGATACACTCAATAAGGAGCTTGAAAGCTAGCTGAGGGTCTGTGTGGCAAAGGTCAAGTGTGTGAACTTTAATGCCTACAGGTACCTGAATCCATTTTATCTTTTAAGTAGCTGAAAATTCCTTTTCAAGTGTTTTATATACTGTAGCATTCTCTTGGCATTCTGAAGTACCCAGCCCAGACTGCCGAAAAGTTCACAAATAACATCCTTCTTTTTCTTTATTTATTCCTAATAGCACCTTTCATGTGAGATTCCTCACATTCCATTTCCAAACCGTGACAAGGACCAAGTACTTTTCATCACTTTTGAAGATAACCGCCATGCAGATACTCTGAGGAAGTATACATCACGGCTAATAACAAACCACTCACAGCTGCTGGGCCTTGGAGCATGCTCACTAGAAACTCCTCCAGCACCTCTGTAAAAGAAGCCTACAGATGAGAGGATTTGCTGGAGGCTTCATGTGGGGCTCACTGTACATATGTCCTCTGTGTTCTCCAGTCTGCTTCACAGAGAGTTTCCATGCAGAGGAGAGATACTTAGATTCCGGTGCTCTCACTTAACAAATATTTTTGTGACCCAGAAAGCCAACATTTCAAATCAGAACAATGTAAGCACACTCTTAAAATTTGGTGCAAAAATCTTTAATTTTATCTGGTCTAAAAGATAACTTATGACAAAATGGGGACTTCTGGGAAGATGGCGACCGAGAAAAGCGGGGCTTAAGAGCCCCGCTAACAACCAATCTCTATTACCACAAAATCAGCGCCTTTCATAGCCAGAAAACACCATCACCAGAGAAACAAAAAAATCACCAGCCCCAGAGAGGAGGGGGTCTCATAACAGAGCTCAGAGCCACAGAGGAGATACGCCAGCCTCACGGCCAAGGACGCAGCAGCAGCGCCTTACTGCCGGCGGCAGCGGCGAACTCACAGGACGGCTACGGCTACAGACCAACGCACTCAACAGCACACCAGCCTCCAGAGAGGAGCGGCGGACAGCGAGCCGAGGTGAGCCACTGTGGAAGAGCCCGGCGGGATTTGGCAGATTTTTTGGCGCGGGAACATCTAAAGTTCCCAGTGGCTGGGCTCAGCACACGCTGCAGGGACTCAGAGCGGAGTTCAAAAACAGAGAAGAAATACGCCAGCCTCAGGGCCAAGGGCGTGGCAGCGGCGCCATATTGCTACCAGCGGCAGCAGCAGCAGCAGCAGCGAATTCACCGAGTCCACTACAGCTCCATCTGTGTATTCAACAACAGTGAGTCAAATTGCGGGCCCCAGAGGAGAAATCCCAGTACTGACTCCCAGGGACTTGACCCAGTGGGGGAGTGGCAGTGGCAGAGATATCACACCATAGGAGAACGCGCAACCTGGCACCCCCCCATAGTCTATAAAGCAGCCTCTATTGACTCCCTGGGTCTGAGACTTTGCGATACAACCCAGTAAAGGAGTAGTGGTGACTGAGATACCACAGACTCGAGATCCAGAGCACCTTAAGTGAAGTCATAGTGACCCAAGGGAAGAACCCAGAGAAGGCACAAACTCCCGAAATCATGGGAAAGAGGGATAACAATGGAGCAATGAATGCCCACAATCCCACAACATCAGAACCCAATAAAACAGAAATTCAGAGATTTCTAGAAGATAAAACCAAGAAAATAACTGTAGAAATAATAGAGGTGTTTCGAAAAGAATACAGAGAGAGCCAAAAAGAGATAAAGGATGCAATTAATGAAGTAAAGGCCTCAATTCAAAGTACAAACAACCAATTAGATCACATGGAGAATAGAATCTTGCTCTTAGAAGATGAGCACTCCAAAAATGAATGCATAGTTTCTAATCTAGAAAAAAATATCCGACAGCAGGAATCTGACATTGAAGAAATATGGGCCCATGTTAAGAGAGCTAACCTAAGAATAATTGGAATAGAGGAGGGAAAAGAAGGTGAAACCAAAGGGATCAACAATCTCTTCAAGGAAGTAATAGCAGAAAAATTTCCAAACATAGAGCAAGAGGTTGATACACAGGTCCAGGAAACTTATAGAACTCCCTTTAGACAGGATCGGAGAAGAAGATCCCCATGCCACATAATTGTCAAAATGACCAATGTGGAAGCCAAGCAGAGAATCTTAAAGGCAACAAAAACAAAGGGCCAAGTGACATTCAGAGGCAAACCAATTAGAATCACTCCAGACTTCCCAAACCAAGTCATGAGAGCCAGAAGGGCTTGGAGTAACATATTCCAAACTCTGAAAGAAAACAACTTCCAGCCAAAAATTTCCTACCCAGCAAAACTTTCTATCAAATTAGATGGAGAAATAAGAAGCTTCCATGACAAACAGAAACTGAAGGAATTTATGTCTTCAAAACCAGCACTAGAGAAAATACTCAAAGAGATTAACTACAAAGAAGAAATAGGTAACACACACCAGAACCAGAGAAATAAGATTTTCAATCCAACAGACAAATAAGATTAGTTATCTGTGGAGTTCATTATTTATGTTAGTCTTATACCTATCTCTAAATTGTATTGTTTGCTTTTATTGTTAATTTTTAGGATTTATAGTTGGAATATTAATATACCTTCAGATATAGCATTTGGAAATATTTTATCCCATTCTATCAGTAACTTTTAACTCTGTTTACATTGTCTTTGGATATAAATTTTTTTTTTTAGGGAGTTTATTTATGCTTTTCTTGCCTGTGCCATTGAAATCATATCCAAGAAATCACTGCCAATTTCAATGTTGTGAGGTTTTATGACCCAGATTTTCTTCTAAAAGTTCATAGTATTAAGATTTATATTTAGGTCTTTTATCTATTTTGAGTTAATATTTGTATATGGGATTAGGTAAGGGTCCAATTTTATTCTTTTTCATGTAATTATTATTTTTCAACAATATTTATTTAAAAGATTATTATTTCCTCCACCAAATGTTCGTGGAAACCTTGTCAAAAATAACTTGACAATATATGGAAGAATTTAGTTCTAGGCTTTTATTTAACTCCAATGGTTTATATATCTGCCTTTAGAACAGTACTACACTGTTTCAATTATTGTAGCTTTATATGGTTTGAAATTAGAAAATATATCTTCTAGCTTTGTTCTTTTTCAAGATCGTTTTGGGTATCTAGAGTCCATATTACATATTAGGATAGATTTATTCCTGAAAAATAAATATATAAATATATGATAGTTTCACCTAAAAAAAAGAAAAAAATATTCTCTGGTAAGAAAGGAAGCAAAAAGAAATATTAAAATGTTATCCTTAAGTTATCAAAAGCTTGGTATCAGACAAATGAAACTGTTATGTGAGATTATCATTTTTAATTTTGGATCAATTGCTATAATACTAGATGTCAACCACTAAGCCAAGCATGGGAAGGAGGGATGGGGAGAGAATGGGGTGGGGATCGGGAGGGAGCTGACTGGGCGATGTGTGCATGTATGTCTACAAAAGTTTTTGTATCCCACTATGATGTATGAATACAGTGCACCAATAAAAAATTTAAAAAAATAAATAAAAGATAACTTATCTCCTTGAACGACTCCCAAAGGATCTCAAAGGAAAGCTACATCATTTTGAATGTATTCTCTAGATTAAGGCAATTACCATCTAGCTACTTTTTCTGAGTCAAAACAAAACTTTAATTTTATGTAATGGTAAAAAATATTATGTATTTAGAGACCTGTAGAGAAAAACGAAACAAAAAAAGTACCAAATAATTCTATGGGTTCTTCATCTTGATATAGTCTGTGATTAATATTTGTACCTAAGCACAAAAGCCAGCATATTTAAGGTCATTAGTTTTATTTTCACATAATGCACCTGCACATTTTCAAAGTGTTAAGATTAGATATACAATAGCCCCTTGAGGAGTTCATAAATTGGCATTTAGAGCTGATATAATTGAGTCTTGAGATGCCTGGAGGGTATGGATCCCAGGGGGTATGCCCTCAGGGATTATATAAATGGTTCCTGCTACCCCTGCTCACCCTTGCATCTAGCCTCCATGATGTGAGAAGTACAGCTCATATGCTCTCCCTCTGCCATGCTTTGAGATATGTGGTCCCCAGCCTTACATGGACTGATCCTAAAACCATAAGAAAATAAATCTTTTAAAAAATAAAATAAGATCTGTAATCCTAGCATTTGGGAGGCTGAGACCAGAGGATTGTGGTTCGCGGACAGTCTCAGCTATTTAGTGAGGCCCTCTGCAAATCAGTGAGACCCTGTTTCAAAATAAAGAATAAAAAAATGGGTAGGGTGTGTAGCTCAGAGGTCAAATGCCTCTGGGTTCCATCCCCAGACCTGCAAAAAAAAAAAGAAAGAAAATAAATATTTTTTCTCTAAATTATGTGGTTAGGTCTTTAGATTATGACTGTGAGAATGATGACCAAAATACCAAGCATCTTTTGAATTTACTTAACTAATTTCACATGTATCCTCTACCCAGATCACAAGTATCTTATAAGTGAACTGAATAATATGAGAAAATATTTGGCCAGGCTTCTGTGTGAATGACCACAAGAGCAAACATTCCTATTGCAATTAATGAAGTACACCTTGGGAGACACTAGTTTCCTCCCAACTTCTATGCATACCTTAGGCCTTGTTCCTTTTACAAGCATTGTGCTTTCATCTTACATGTGTCATAAGCTGCTGTTACATCTACATTGAAATAATTTTTTTTCTTTAACACATTTTTAGTGTGTGTTATTGTTTTGTAAGGCTTACAGACTAAGGGGGAAAAAAGTCACTCAAACAAGACATTCTGAAAGGTACTCTATCACTGTGAAAGATTCCAGTTCCATAAGCTTTTATGAAAGACTGGCAACAGCTTGTGACATGGTCCCAGTTCATAGTATGGGTCATTATTTTCCAAATTGAATTTGCTTATCTACTTTTCTTTATGGGTAACATTACCCAGGAAACGAAGCTCATGCTGCTTTTAAGACTGTTCATCTGAACTCAGTTTCTCAAGTTTTAGAGCACTCTCACTGGAATTAATAAAATAATGTATTTTAACTGATATATGGTTCATTTTAATGAGGCTCTTTTGTTCCTGTGGTGCTCAGGACTTAAGGGTTCATCGTAGACTTTGCTTCTTTATTTCACTTTGCAAACTCGCATTTCACTGACTTTTGCCAAAGAGTGGTATTTTTTTTTTACAGAGCATTGCTATTTGGTTTCCTGATCATTTAAGTTTCAGGCCTGAGATTTGCTGCTCCACTCTTTACCCTCTCACACAGACAAGGGGCAAATGACCCTGTTTTAAGATGAATATTGTGCTTTGCTTGAAGGCTCACATCTTGTTTGTTCGTATTACTGTTGTCTGTTCTTAGTGGTGTTGACAGAGTCATCCCTAGAATAAAGCCAACCAGAGCAATACCCCTAGGCCTAAAATGCTGGGTGCTTTCACAGTTTTGTCAGTAGGCTGCAAGCCAGAGACCGGAGTGAGTATGGGCAGGCAACGTGGGGAAATGATGGGGAGAAACTCTCTGATAAAGAATACTCCAAGAAATCAGAACCAGAACCCATATTTTAAAAAATAGCCTATTAACCTCACTTTCTACTTCACACCCTCTCTTCTCCATCTCCCCTAAACAGGCAACATGATTCCATCTGTGCATTTATATAGCCTCTGCATCAGGCTTGGTTTCAGTTATCATCTCTGGCCGTCTCTAGTTAATGTGAAATTTATTAAGCTGTTATGGGGGCTCCTAGTATTAATGTGAGGCCAAGTGTAGAAAAATGATGTGATCTGGAAATACGTAGGGGTCTGGACAGTAGAAAGCACATCAAAGGTGATTACAGGTGATGTTGCAGAATCCACAAGCAGGGACAGCTTCAGATGGAAATGTCCAAGAGTGTTCTAAGTGCCCACAGCTATTGTGCTGTCCACACCGAGTTCATGTGTGAGTTAGAACACCTCATTGGATGACCTATGAGGAACAGCTGAATTCCAGTCCCTGTTCTTGTCTTACTGTCAAATGACCCTTATGAATAGGTCACAACCTGCACAGCTTCCCTGTCACTCTGCAATTGTATGACATTACTAAGAGTAGGACTACCTTTAAAGCTCTAAAGGTTAAATGATGAAAAGGTGGTTGAAAAGGAGTTTAAATATTTGGAAAATAAAGATGACTTTTGTTGCTTATCTGTGCTTCCATTTTTATCTTCAGTGAAACCACTTACAGGTTCAGGATAGGGCTAAAAATAAAAAGGATTTATCTACCTTATGACTTATGCAGACTCCAGTATCCCTAAGTTCAGCTCCTATAGACTCTTGCAAGACCTCATGTAAGAGCTAGTACAGGAAAAAGAAAAATTATTGTTGTTAACAACTAGAAATACATTTTTATTATAGTGATTCAAGTACTTTAGAGGGTGAGATTTATGGAATTATATAGTTTGGGAATTGTGACATACAAATACATGAGTGCTTACACCAAATTTTTTTTTTGCTTAAGTTAACTATATACCAACATTAGTAATGTATGTTCCTAGTCTATCTGGAAAGAAGTAACAAAAAATCCTTTAATTTTTTTTTTTTTTGGTGTTTGTAATGATTCACTAGTTTTCTGATTAAATATAAGCAAATACTTTTCATTTCTCTTACTTCCCATGATCTCACTAAAGTAAAAGTTAAGGAATAAAAAATGGTAACACACACACACACACACACACACACACACACACACACACACACTCAAGAGTAGACAGTAGCAGAATGAAGGGCAACCTTTGTAGTACTGGAAATTGGAGAGAGTTTGATAGAACCAGAAAAGCTAAAGGATGGAGAGTAAAGCAAGAACAACCATACTTAATTTTCTCTCCAGAACCCTGAAAGTTTCTGGAACAGGGTATCACATAACATAGGGAAAGAAATGGGGCTGCCATCAGGATGGTGGTGGTAAAGTCTTTTTTCTGGAGGCAGGTGAGTTCTCTTCCCCGGGGCCCATCGCTGCCAGATGCAGCCATCCCAAGCTCACAGGAGGTGAGGCAGGTTTATTCTGAATCAGAAGAAGCAACTGTGGACTCAGGCACAGAAGACAGAACAAAAAGCAGAAGAGGGGAGGCTGACACGCCAGACTGCGCCACTACCAGCTCTCTGCTACTGCTTGGCATAGACCACCAGCAGGTGACATGAGGGTTCTTCTCTAAAGTGAGATTAGTCAGTCGCAAAAAGTAAGGAATCGGATACTTTCCCTAATATGTGAAAGCTAAGGTGAAAGGGGTCATAGGAGGAACTCCAGGTGAAAAAAGAGATCCTATAGAGGAGGAAATAAGGCAACCTAACTGTGGGAATGGGAGGGGGAGAAGGAAACGCTTTAGAGCACACAATGTTCTTATTCATATCATAGTCAACCACTAAGCCAACCATGAGAGAGAGTGTCGGGGCCCGCTCGGCTAGACCGGGATGGGGCGGTGGCTCAAGATGGCGCCTAGGCATGTTGCCAAGTCACGAGGCTCACGAGGTTGGCGGTGCCCTGAGCTTGCGCAGTGAGCCCTATCAGGCGCCCTACGGATGATCAGTGACACAGCGCCTCGTGCTACCACCAGCCCACCTATGAGAGGGTTAGAAAGGTGCATGCCCAGGGAGGGGCTATGATGCTGATATATATATTTTGTTTGCTGTATGCATTGAGAGAGATTAAAGAAGCACCATTAAAGAAGAAGAAGAAGTATCATCAGCAGACTCGGCGTTTGTGTCTTCTTTCCTGGGGCTCTGCAGGTCGGAGCCTTAGGGATGCAACAAGTGGAGCTGAAACCCGGGAATACTGTAGGGATGGGACAAGTGGTGGCCCATACGGGGAACGCCATGGGGTAAGTTCGCAGGTAAGCGATGAAGGGACAGCACTGTGTAGGTTCGCAGGATTTAGCGATGAAGTAGAAAGCTCGTGGATTGCGACGAAGCAAGACTTATCATGGGGTCTAAGGTTACTACTATGAATGTCAAAGAGGCTCTTTGTAAGATTCTTTTTAAGGGAGGAGTGAAAGAAATGGGCAGTTTAAAGCAGGCATAATGATGGTAAATCAAAGAGTGGACCTATCACAAGAACAGGTCGACATCTTGGGACAGATGGCCATGGTACCATGTATTCAAAAATTGTCTGGATTATGCATAACCTCCTTGCAGTATCAGAATTTTTCCCATGCAGGCAATCTATCCTGACAGATAGGCAGAATGCTTCTGGGAAATTGGAGCCATAAATTTGAACAGACTATGACAGAACCTCGAGCGTCCATTGTCGAGATCAAATCTACCCGCGTGAAGATTGCCTCAGTACAACAATGGATGGACCTGATACAGAGGACAGTGGGCTTCTTAAGAGATTGGGGTGGTGTGGCATTCTGGGCATTTTTTGCTGGTGGTAGTATGCTGTGTCCTGGTTGGATATATCAGGTGTATTCGACAACAAACTGTGCAACAACAGCACATGCTGGTGCAAGCTCTGGCTGCCCTTGAAGCTGGCTCATCTCCTCACATATGGCTCAATATGCTGGATCGGTAGTCAAAGACGGGTACAATCGTCCCCGGGATCATATCAACCTAAGACAGGGGAGTAATCATGCTATTGCTTTCCCGATGACGGGTAAGAATGATCCTTGAGGTTCGACAACCTAAGACAGGCACAGTCCCGAGCCTTAATTTTAATAAAACAAAAAGGGGGAGATGTCGGGCCCGCTCGGCTAGACCGGGATGGGGTGGTGGCTCAAGATGGCGTCTAGGCATGTTGCCAAGTCACGAGGCTTACGAGGCTGGCAGTGCCCTGAGCATGCGCAGTGAACCCTATCAGGTGCCCTATGGATGATCAGTGACGCAGCGCCTCATGCTACCACCAGCCCACCTATAAGAGGGTTAGAAAGGTGCATGCCCAGGGAGGGGCTATGATGCTGATATATATTTTGTTTTCTGTACGCATTGAGAGAGATTAAAGAAGCACCATTAAAGAAGAAGAAGTATCATCAGCAGACTCGGCGTTTGTGTCTTCTTTCCTGGGGCTCTGCAAGTTGGAGCCTTAGGGATGCGACAAGTGAAGCCGAAACCTGGGAACGCCATAGGGATGGGACAAGGGAGTGATGGAGAGGGGGTAGGATGGGGACTGGGTGGGAGCTGGCTGGGAGATGTGTGCATTTATGTCTACACAAGTTTTTTACTTCATTATGATATATAAACACAATGCACCAATGAAAAAAAGTTACCAGTGGGAGAGAAAAATATAGTGCCAGTATAATAATAAGGAAGTGGAAGAAACACAGGTGTGGAGTCAGACCTCTAGGAACTGACTCCCATGCAGCTGTCATGAGGCTGTGCAGCCTGGGCAGCTCTGAGCTCAGGGAGCCTCAGTTTCCTGCAAGAAAAAAGCAATGGTCAGGCCGGAGGTGTAGTTCATCATTTAAGTGCTTGCCTCAATGTAAGAGGCCTGGGTTTGATTCCAATATTGTAAAATAAAGAAATAGGTGTAGTGGCACATGCCTGTAATACCAGTACTTGGGAGGATGAGACCGGGGGATCCCAGGTTTAAAGATAGCCTCACAAATATAGCAAGATCCTGTTTCAAAATAAAAGGCTAAGGGTGTAGCTCAGAAGCAAAAATTCCCTGGGTTCAAACCTCAAAAGCAGTAAATAAACTAACTAACTAACTAACTAACTAACTAACTAAATAAATAAATAAATAAATAGAAAATGCCAAGCTTAGGTGTAGGTTTTGGGGTTCCTAATATAAAATGAAATGGATTGCAGAATATAATGAAGTGGAAATTTCACTAGGCATAGAAAGGTAAGTGCATCAGTCCAGGCTGCCCAAACACTGACCAAAAAACAGCAGAAAGGAGAAAAGTAGTAAATAAATAGTCAAGAAAAAGTCCCAAAGCTTAAGTACCCAAGTTTCTAAATTAAAAATTATTTAGCAAATGTTCAAAACAATTATTTAAAGTAATTATTGCACTGTGCTCGTGACTGTAAGACTTAAAAATACTGACAATAAAAATTAAAGGTAAAATTTTTAAAATTATAAAATTAATAGTTTATATATGAAGAAAAATGAACTTAGCCACTGTATCATATTGTTTTTTTTGGGGGGTGGTGGTACTGGGGTTCCTGGAAGCCCTTCGACCTCTGGGCTACAATCCCAGACCTATTTTATACTTTTTATTTGGAAACAGGGTCTCTTAAGCCAGCGTGGCTGGCTTCAAACCTGTGCGATCCTCCTGTCTCCGCCTCCCAACCATGGGGATTACAAGGGTGCGCCACCACGCCTGGCGCCATTGTATCATACTGGAATTTTCAATAAGAATACTTTAAATAAAGGAAGAAATGGTGATAAAATTTGAAAACCTCCCAAACCTGAAACAGATATTATAAAAAAACAAAACAAAATAAAACATGAGACCAATATCTGCCATGAATATAGAGGACAGCCTCAGCTACTTAGCAAGGCCCTTTGCAATTCAGTGAGACCCTGTTTCAAAAAAGGACTAAAAACAAAAATAGGGCTGGGGTTGAAGCTCAGAGGTAGAATGTCCCTGGGTTCTATCCCCAGTACTGAAAAAAAAAAAAGAAAGAAAGAAAAAAATTGGCAGGCCAGACATATCTTTACAATGTAAATGATTTCTGTCCAATTCAGAGCTAGAGCTGCTTTCATAATTAAAATTATCATATAAGTTTTCAAAGTTTCTTATAAATTTTATTGTAGTTGACTCCCTGAGACAAGCTACATTCTGCTATGGAATGAATATAAGATTCTTCTGGTCAAGGCCTTTAAGATTCTTCATGTTCTATATCTAGATGAGAGAGTCTCCGAGACACAATCTGAAATCTCTGCGAGCTCACAACTAGGGGTCTTTTGACATGATCTTCCTTGATATTATCTCCAGCCTGAGACAGACCATATTTTATTGGCAGTGTCCTAGCTTTGATCTTTTTCCTGAAACTATTTTTTATTTTTACAGTCTTTTGGAGAAAAGACTGAGATGGGAGATGTTCTTTATTGTTAACCCATCAAGACCTGATTTCTTTGTGTTTTATACATTATGCCTAAAAAAAAAAAAAAAAAATAGAAGAGTTGCTTTGTTAGCTCATCGTACTCCTCCCATACATTATCGTAAGAAGCTAAATGAGCCCAGATGGCATTTTCAATGTTTTATCTAGGAATCTTTTTAGCCAATTAGTAAGTTACTTGGGTATAATGTCTTCCTTGGGCACATTACCCCGGGTAGTGGTTTCACTAATGATTCTACCAGTACGCAATTCACATGCTCTTATCTCCAGGCCCAATAGCAACTCTTACTGCCCTTCCAGACTCTAGTATGGGAAGTGAAAGAATCATGAAAGAACTACTAATTCCAAAACAAGTGTCAACTATTTCAGATTTAGGTTACATCAACACTTGACATTGAGGTACTTTACTTATCATCTATCCTTTACTTATTACCAATAAACTATCCCAACATCTAGTAAATAAAAAAAAAAAAACATTTTGTTTGACGCTCTGAAAGAATCATCATAGCTAGAGGTTACTCCGATTGTCTTTTTCACAGGAGCTTATATGTGTGCTATCTCCTAAGGGGACAGTGGAGATTGGTTTAGACAAGATGCTGGAAGACGTTTCTCTGTCTCCTACTCCATATACTCTTACACTCTCTGCATGACCTTTCCTTCTTAAAAACAGCTCTGGAATCAGTGGAGAACAAATGTGGATACTATGCTACAAGTTGTCTTGGGGTTTAGGCTTGTGATTGGTATGGTATCACTCTGACATATTCGTTTGGCTTCAGTGAGTTATAAACAAGACTCAAACCATATCTAAAGGTAGGTCAAAACATAAGGTTATAGAAACCAGAAAGCTTGATCAGCTGGGGCCATCAATGTAAAAGACTACTACATCCCATACTTAATCCAATATCAAATCTAGATAATCACTTATACCTAAATCATTGTACCTCCAATCCATTCTCTACCCAGTAGCTTCCTCTATAGAGGGGCTTTTGTCTTGAGTGTAGGTTCCATATGACCACACACTGGGTGGGGAAAGGTGCTGGAGCAAGCTGGCAAAAGTCCAGGTTCGGAAGAGAGGAATGAGGATTAGAGAATTCAAGCATGGGAGGGCTGCTAGTCACTACTAGCACCAAGTTTATTCTCTCAAGGCCCTTTTATACAGTTTCTAGCTTTGGATTGCACAGGAATTCAAGAAGACAAGTCCAAAGTACATACATCACAGGCAAGTAAAAAACAATACCCTGGTGCAACACAAACCTAATCTTATCTAGCAGACAGAACAATAGCATCAATTGTTCTGAGAGAGTCTTAATTACTTTGAAACCCCCATGACTCCAAACCTTGTTGACTCTGGGTGAAGGACAGTCAGAAGTACTCTTTTAGTAAAGATAAGGGGAAGACCTTAATGGTTCCCCAAAATGGCCAAGGGAATGGGGAAGTACTTAATGGCTCCCCACAGAAAGGAAATATATCCCTCCAGATTCCATCATGCTCTCCCTGGCCTAACTGTGTGAGGCTTCCACATCAGCTCAATTAGCTGTTCTTTACTTCCAATTTCTTATTTTTCTCACAGAGCTTTTGGAAAAATTAAAAAAAAATTCTTAGATTGCACTTCATAGAAGAAGCACTCAATGAACAGTAACTTTTATTATTGTTAAGAATAGAAAGAAAGAACCTGCATCCTGGGAGGCGTCCTCACATTTCATTCACCATCCTTTCTCCACTAACCAAGCATCAGACCATGAAGCCTGTCTTTATAATGCATTTTTATTCATTATTCGACACATCGATGCACTCCTATTTATTTAAATAGAAATCCCCATCACAAAATATACTATCATATTAAGAATAGCAATAACTAATAAGAAGTATTGTCAATGATCCAATTTCACTTCTTGCTGAAATGGTTGCTGAATTCACTAGTGGGAAATGTGGTCCAGTTGCGGGTAGGTTAAAACAGACGGACAAAATGGAGACATTTTTATCTTTCCATAAATACCCTCTGACACCAGCACGCGTTCTTGTAAGTTGAAAGAAAATGTTAGCATGTTGGGATTCTTTCCCAGCTCTCGCTCTTTTTCTGTCTTTGTGAAGTTGGCCTACACAGCCACACACTCATTTCCATGGGTAGCGTTATCTCAGGGTTTCCTTCCTGCCATTCCTCGTGCCAAGAACTTTATATAAGTTTCAATTCTTATGACAATGCTGCAAGGCAGGTATTACTGCAGGGGTAGACACACTTTCTGCTGCAAAGCGCCACGGATTAAACAGCTTAGGTTTCTTGGGCCATATGGTCACTATCAACACTCTCTGAGGGTGTATCATGGGAGCAGCATAGAAGGCAGTCAGAGACAGTATGCAAACAAATGAGCATGGGCATGTTCCAATAAAACTTTATTTATCAACCATGATATTTAAATCTCATGCAGTGCTAGCATGGCACACACTATTATTCTCTTGCTGAGATTTTTTTTAACCCTTAAAGATACAAAAAAAAATCATTCTTAGCTTGTGAGTCATGCCAGCACAGGTGCCAAGCCAGATTTGGTTCATAGGCTACAGTGTTAGTCCAACCCTGTGGTACGCAGTTGTGCAAACTAGGGGGTCAAAGAGTGCCCCAAATTAACCCAAAGTTCTACCCCCAATGAATGGGGAAGCCAGGACTCAGAATTTATTACCTCTGATTCTTAGCAGTGGGGTTATCTTAGCTCTTTTCTATGTCATCTTCATGAATGAATGTTCCACTATGCAGATGCAACACACTGTATTCCAATTTTACTTGTTGATGGATGGCTAGGTCATTCCAATTCTTTATTTTTAGTATTCTTTTATTGGTGCATTGTAATCACACATCATAAAGAATTTCAGAGTGATAGGGACATGTATGCACAAAGCCCTTGGTGAGCTTCCCCACCGATCTTAACCCACTCCCTGACCTTTCCTATATATGATATTGAGATTGGTATTGATGATCTCATATATGTATATAATATCCATTGAAATGTTTCTTTATTTTGAAAGTTAATCACAAACTCTAGTTTAAGCAAAGTGAGAGTTCAGATCACTCTTGTTCAGTCGAAAAACCTAATCACTACACACACAGTGACATTTATATGGCAAAGTAAATAGATAAGTAAATAAATAAATAGATTTTCATTTTAAATTCAGAGTCTCCCCTGGGGATTATCTTCTGTTCCGGGGGTAGACTACATATACATACATGCTGATCTATGCAAACAGATGTTTCTTCTTCTGCCAAGCATTTAAACAATAGTGCTATAACTGCACCGATGATGATTAATTTGTACCAATGTACAAACAGACACATTTTCAGATAAAAATAAGTTTCTTTTGTGATCTATTCATAGTGCCAACAGTTGCAACCCACCCTCCACCCCCAGCCCCCAGTTGGGGACAGAGAGAGGTTAGCTCATCAGCGAGACAGGAGACCACATCTCTTCTGGGTGATTCAGAATGATCATAATCAGTGCACACGGTTCTGCTCTGCCTCCTGTTAGTATAACTATGACTATATAGCTGAGTGAGCATCTGGGACAGTGCAGGGTACAAAATGATTTTTCCCAACCCTGAAAAAACAAGTAATGTGTCTGTGCAAATGCTTATGCCTTCTCTCTCCTATGTCTTTACCCTTCCCAGCCCCCAAATATTTTGTCTCCTGGGGAGACACGGGCCAATTCTGTTTGTGAGGGCCTACTCTTTACCTTGAATCCTAGAAATATAACCTTTTATATTTTAATTCAAAAGGGAGCATTGTTCCAAATCATCCATTATTTTCAACAAGGGCAAAATAATACAGGCTGTCTAGGGCCTCTGAACATGGGTAATTTATTGCTCTGAAATATTGGATTGAATGTGTTCCCCCAGGAAAGCATTCTTCAAAACCAAATATCAGGCACCACCGTGCAGGAATCAGACTGTAAATGATTAAAAACACGATGGATCACTGGCCGGTTGTTCAGTCTGTCTAGAATCATTATGCTTGGAAGAGAAGTTAAGAAGCTGGGAAAGAAAATCCTTTGAGGTCTATTCTCTATAAAGAAAGAGGATTAAAAAGAAAGCCAGGTCCTCCTCCCCCAACATCATAGACAATGTATGTATATACACAGAGAGACAAACACACACACACGGCCATATACTGCTCAAATAGCCCAGGGCTAAGGGTTAAGGATTATAAGGGAAAGATTTGAAAATACAAGTTTGAGCAATGGTTTAAAACAGGGAAGAAATAAGACCAAATAAATTAGCATCATCTAATCCTATAAATGTGCTCTCCTATGGTATATATATATATATATAAAGATGTAGGTAAGAGGCATTTGTTTGCTCACTGTTATGGCTAGAAGCCTAGAAAAATAAATTTATTCAGGCATGCCAGTCTGTCTGCAAAGGCTTCCATTTTGCCTTTTATGGAAATCCTGAACAAAGAAGAGTATCTTTGCTTTTGTCAGGAAAGGAGTTTCAATCAGACTGATGAATAAAAAGCACAGCTGCCAAAAATGATCCACGGGAGGGTAAAGTTTAGGTGCCCAACTGCCCATTTTTCTATTAAGATGTGTCATTAGTGTTGGTCTGGGCTAATGGAGCAGGACAATGCAGCACACTAAATTGCTTTTCATTTTTAAAAATATCAATTCCAGGAAGAATTATATAAGACAAAAGGTAGAACCTCATCATTAAAACACAGTGGCTATTCAGTTGAGAACAAAATTTGACTTACAGCCAGCAAATAATAGTTTTGTGCCATTTACATATGTGGTAACTATATGGTTATATATGTTTCCCATAGAACTGTGTAAAATAAATGTCTTGGGAAATATACATCTTTTATCTGAATTAAGAGGACCAGTGAGATTAAATTGTTACTTTCCAAACAAGCAACCTATATGACACCTCTAATTTTCTAAAATAGTTCTGACAACTTAGGAAGGTCTAGGAAACCCAAGAAAGCATCCTTTATGTAGATCTACATGTTAACATTGAAAATCCCTAGGATAAAAGAATAGAAGACTCCCCTAAACTACATGTCTAGAGGCAGAAAAGCAGTAGATAGAATCTTAAATACCAAACCTAAACTTTCTCTTCAATTTCTCAGTGAAAAAAAAAACCAAATTAGTAGTTCCTGAATAATATTTCCATAAAGTGACACCTGATATTTAGATGATTATGAGCAACAACAAAGCAAAAACAGTAAAAATATCTCCAGTAGAGAAATTCAAATGCTGATCAGGCCCGCTCCTGGCCTGTCCCAACAAAGTTATATCTGGTGCCATGCGTTCAAATGGCTTTGACTCCAATCTCCTCCTTCTAGTTTGCCAAGCTTCCTTCTGTTGCACGGCATGTTGCTGCACCAGAAAAGCAGCAAAAATCTATGTTTTCAATACATCTAAACTCGGATTGTCATAAAAATAAAACAGAAGAGAAAAGAAAGAAAACAGAGTGCACTATGATTCTCGTCAAACTCAAGCCAGGATGACATTTTTGTGTCTCTTTTCAGAGCAATGGCTTTAGGCCCTTGCCTTCTAGACAGAAGTTGTCTGCTTATTTTTTCAAAACTGATTGTATAAGCTATCTATTGGTATATAGCAATTACCCCACTGCTTAGTGGCTTAAAACAAATAACAACTATTGGTTCAATTTTGGGGGGTCAAGAAATTGGACATGGCTTAGCTGGGTGCTTCTGGCTCTGACTGTCTCATGAGTTTATGGTCAAGACCTCAGCCAAGACTGTGTCGTCTGATGCTTTGGCTGGGCTTGAAGGCTGTTCTCCCAAGAGGCTCACACACAAGGTGCAAGCAGGGGCCTTCACTTTCTTCCTGTCTTCTCATTCCCACCCTGGGCCCCCTCCATAGTCTGCTTTTAGGTTCTCATAATTAGTGGCTCAGTTCTTCCAGGATAATCAATCCAGGACAGCAAAACAGAAGCGACCATGTTTGTAAATGACTCAGCCTTTGAAGTCACATGGTAATGAGGAAGTCATTTTTTTTTTGCTATTCTATTGGTTAATGAGTTGTCCCTATGTTATGTGGGAGGATTCCACAAGGCAAAACCTGGAAGATCATAGAGGGTCATCTTGGAAGGTGCCCTCACAATTGTCTTTTCTTGGTTTGATTTATAGTGTGTCAACCCAAGAGGTATTTATCTTATTTGACTAACTGGGCTTCTCAATTCAAGTCACTCTATTGTTGACTACTTTAAATATGCCATCACTTTCTAAAACACTGTTGCTCGTTTATTAATTACATAGCAATGGTGATTAACTTAGCTTTATACAAAATTTATAAATATTTTACAGGCATTATCTCATTTAATTGCAACTTTAATATTTTTACAATTCTAATTTTTTAAACTAATTTTGGCCTTTCTATTATTTTACATTCATTTTATTTCTGATTGGGGCATCAGAATGTTGCTCCAGCTGACTTCAAGCTTTGAATACCCCTGCCTCAGCTTCCAGAACAAGTAGAATTACAGATCTGTGGCATGAAACCCACGCGATTTAGCTTTAAATAAGAGTTGTAAAGGTAGAAAAAATTAGTCTTTTAATTATTTTTCCAGCTTCTGCTAACACCTTTTATCTTTTATTTTACTTTTTTTGCAGATCTGGGATGGAACCCAAGAGGATTTGACCTCTGAGCTATACCCCTTGCCCTAATTTTTTATTCTTTATTTTGAAACAAGGTCTTACTAAGTTGCAGAGGGCCTCACTAAGTAGCTGAGGCTGTCTGCGAACCGCTATCCTACGGTCTCAGCCTCCTGAATGCTGGGATTACAAGCATGGGCCACCACGCCCAGCTTGACACCTTTTATAGCCATAATATAGTTGTTAAAAATAAGATATGATCATTGATAGATTGAAATAAAGTATATTTTATTCAGATTTCTCCCATGTTTCTATTGGTCCTTTTTCCTGCTCTGTTATTTCAATTAAGGATAGCACACTGCATTTTTTCTCTACAGTTCCTTAGTTTTCTCAGATCTGTGACTATTCATTCTTCAGATTTTTTTTTTTTTATCGTTCATGACTTTGACTTTTACAAATAGTACTTGTCAGATGTTTTGTAGAATGTCCCTCAATCTGGGTTTGTCTGAAGATTTCCCATGATTAAATTGAAGTTAAGGATTTTGAGGAATAGGAACACAGAGGTGGTGCCACCTTCTCATGGTCTCAAATATGACTAATTACTGTGATTATTGACTGTGATTACTTGATTAAGGTGTGATTTTGTAGATTTCTCCATTGTAAAAGTGTTTTTCTGTTCCTAAGACAGTGAAGAGGCAGGTAAATGTTTTCAAGTACTGGGAACATTTACAAGTTGAGCCAAGAGGATTTTTTTTAGTCATTGGATAAGTGATGAAGAGGAGTAGATCAGGACTTTCAAGCAATTAATATGAGCAACTAGAAAGAGGATATTTCCATTGAGGTGGGAAGACAAAGAGTTCAATTTTGGACTTGTTAGCTTTGGAATGTTGATATATGATTTGAATGATGTCATGTTAAATAAGCCTGGGAACAAACCAGAAAGTCTAGTAATCAGAGAGCCTCTCTTATGACTGTGTGTAAGAGCCTAGCATGGTGGCACAGGCCTGTAATCCTAGTAGGTGGGAGGCTGAGACAGGAGGGTCACAAGTCTGAAGTCAGACTTGACAACTTAGCAAGGCTCTCAGCAATCTAGAAAGACCCTGTTTCCTAATATGAAATAAAACGAGTCTGGGGGTATAGTTTTGAGGTAGAATGCATCTTGGTAAAATGTCCAGTTTCCTTTTCTCTCTTTCTCTCTCTCTTCCTCTCTCTCTCTCTCTCTCTCTCTCTCTCTCTCTCTCTCTCTCTCACACACACACACACACACACACACACACACACACACACACAGATACTGAACATAGGACTATAAATTTCATATGTCAGGACCATAATCCAGGCTCAGGGAACTGAAAGGCACCACAGGGGAAGGCTGGGCTAGCTGGAGAAGTAGGGATTACAGGATTTTGTTCACAGGCACTTGAAAATTCAAATCTAAATACATTTATATTGTAAAATGTAATTTTTATTATTATATTTTAGAAGAAGACTTGCTTTATTTTACTTAATAACAAGGTCTGATGATAGACTCCCTTTATTTTACTTAATAACAAGGTCTGATGATAATTTTATCTTCATTGCAAACCTACTGAATATATCAATAAACAGTTTTCTATTTAGTTCTAAATTTTATATCTTTTTCTATGATCACTTCCCACTGAAAATACTTTTCAAAATAAATTATTTTGTTTTCTTTCAGAAGATCAGAGATGTATTTTAAAGGTGTAATTAGAAAGCAAGATAGAACCTCATGTACTTACACTGGCAGTGATTTGAAAAAGGAAAAGCATCTTAATGGGGATAAAGGGCGATTTTATCAGAGACTGCTTCTTAAAGGTGAAGAATGTTCAAGATAGGACTAACGGACATGATGGCTAACATAAAAGGAAGATCCATTTATAAGACTGGTTAATCTGTGTGTCTGAGAAAAAATCATTTACTGGAGACAATTATAGGCTTCCTCTCTCATTCTTTTTTGCTTTCTATTTTCAAAACCACACTATTTCCAGAGACTCAACATATATTACTCTAATGTAGTTTTAAAATCCAACTTAGACATGTTGTTAATAAGATTAGGAACATTTTCAAGTTAAAATTTTAATTTGGATTTCTTGAAAATGACCTTTTTTTTCCAAGCCGGAGGAATCTTTCAATGTCCAAAGTTATGAATTATTCCAGACTTCAATCAATCACTGGAGTGAAATAAAACCAATAACTGAATACAAATAAAAGGATGAGATACTGGAAAGTGTCTTTATTTTCTGACATACATTTTGGGATATCTTCACATGAAATCGAAGAGGTTGACAAAATAAAATAAGCCCTAAAATATAGGTGAAGGTGAATGGTTTGAAAAATGTTTTTTTAAAAAATCTTGAGGTTTTGAGGACAGGCAGTAAGGCAGTCTGTTAACCATTGCAGAGAGTATGGTAATAGTAACTCAGTGAATACATTTTAATTGAATCATTATGACTCAATTTTTTTAATGTTAATTCTGCGATCTGAAAAAAGATCAACCTTATTTTTCTCATTGGGGGAGTATTTTCAGATGGCTGTTAAAAGAATTTTTTTTTCCTTTCTTTTTTTCTCTTTCAACTGCTGGAGAGCAACTAGAAACAAATCTGTTCCTTGGAATAAACGTTGACTCCATATGTTATTTTTCATAGTAACTGATGGAAGTGTGAAGTCCTCCTCAGTAAATTCTGCCTGCGGTCTTGCTCTACCTCCCCAGTGCCACCCCCACCATATGTAACACATCTTGGGAGTGGGGAGAGGAATTCTTTTTTTGTTTGACTTTTGTTGCTTGCATTTTTCCTAGAATAACAAATATTATTTTTTAAAAGAAACTCAGAGGTACTCGTACAAAGAATAGACAGAATCACTCAGCCTTTCTGAAGGGTACTGGTGAGAAATTTTTAGAAAATGGAAAGAAAAAGATGCCATAGCTCTGGACACTGATTATATTCTTCAGTCTTTATGCTGTGGAAGACAGAACTGTCATGGGCTTTGGAAGTAGAGTCTGGGTCTGTTTCTGACAATACCACCTAATTCTGTTATCTGGGAGGTTTCCTAATTTGAATCTGGATTTTCTAATATGGACAAAATGGTACATGGTCACAGGGGCAATATAAGAATTTAATGGAATTTAAATTTATTATATTCAATAAAAGTGACGAGCACATGGTAAGTGGTCAATAAATGTTGGCTTTTTTCTCTTCGACCTTCTATCTCATTGCCATTCTTGTTTTCATTGATGAAAACCTCTCATTTGAGTTTCCATGAATTTTCAATGATACATAAGCGCTCAACCAAGCCCATGAATGTGATCAAGTACATTGTTTATGGCAAAAAGTTCCTTGACATAAGTTTTCTTCCATGCTGGAAAGCCAGCTTAAATTGACTTCTCTTGGAAGAACTTCCAGTGCAGCTCCAAAAGTTAGACCAGTATTTTAGGAGAATTTAGCCCCTGGCCAAATGCTTTATGCTGGGAAAATAGTCTTTGATGTTTGAATGGTCTAAGTGTTATGCTTATGTGTGGGGTAGAACCCCTTGTGAATTTAAACATCAAAAAAGATTTGCATTAATTTCCTGCTCACCAAATATATAGAGTTTCATGCAGCTTTAATTGAAATGTAACAACTGTTTACAGATTTGACTGCGCCATCACCATGGAGTAGTTGCTTTTCTACACCAAGCAAAAGGGGGATGAAGTAAATGTGCCTAGAAGGGTTTGAAAATTCAATAACATATTTCTAAAATTACTGTTAGGAATGATGTCTTCCCTGTCTCAAACTTGATGAGCACTAGACCCATAATAGAGTCAAGTTACTTTTGACCTTGGGTGTCAGATTACTCGTTTGCATGTCTTAAAACATGAAATTACAATATCTCAAGTAGCAGCATTAAACCAAGTGATTTACTGTTAGGTTTTCATATATTTTGCATAGCATTGGGCTCGATAAATAAGTGGCATCTTGGCTTCTAATTCAGAAGATATATGGTGGCATCTCTGCAGAGGGCAGAAAGAAAGCAAAGAACAGTGGCAAACTTGAGAATTTTTAATGAATATCACTGTAATTTGTTCATTTGAAAATGCTCAAGAATCATTTATAATGGAATGCTGACCATTTCTTCTCAAAGCAACTAAAATATAGTGTTTTCTTTAAAAGAAAACAAAAGGCAAAGCAGTATTTGGAAAATAATCCCAAAAGTGAAAATAGCTTTTCTCCATCCTAAATACAAAGGCTGCAGAATATCTTTATGACAACAAAATAGTCAGAAAAAAGGACGAATTTTAAATTTTGAGAATATTATATAAATAATACTTTATTAAAGAAGAAATCTCCTTTTTTGAGAACTTATAATAATACCATGAAGCCTGTATTATTTTCTCCATTTTAAAGATGAGTCTAAGGTTCTGGGAAGTAATTTTCTTCATAGAGAATAGGTTGCAATATATAGTCAAATCCAATTTGTACTTTCTCAAAAAACAGTCGTCTTCCAGAGAAAGTGATTAACTTTAAAAAAAATATTTTTGTATCAACTATCTACCATGAACTCAAGGAAAAACTGTACTTTTATTATTAAAAAACAACTCAAAGTGTAGAAATATATTTTTATATATCATATACTATTAATCAGAGAGTTAAAAAATGGAAGAGTTATTGAAATGCAGTAGAAAAGATGGAAAATACATTGCAAATATTCTCAAGGGCATTGTGAAAAATAAATGAAAACCAATAGTTACAAGGAAGTTCTGAAATACCAGCATTTTTTATGACAGTTTTATAATAACAGAAAACATCTTGCTCCAGAATATGATTTTCATCAGAACTGAACTGAATGGCCATTCTGCTTATATAATTAGACATACATTCATCTGCTTTTCTAAGACCTCATCTTCTACATCTGTAAAGTGGAATCCTCAAAAATATATTTCACAAAATAAGAAAATGCATGTGAAAGGTATAATGTGGCTGTAAGCACATAGCTGACATATGTTACTGATTTTTATTAACTCGCTATCCCTGGCAATACACGTAAATGACCAATGAAGAGCACAATCGCATGTTTTCAAATAAAAAGAGCCTTCCTTCCAAATTATTTCAGCCCTTGGTCAGCACATCTTGCACTAGTGTTTTAGAAAACTTTTTCCCACTGAAAATATTGGAAACGTGTCATTATAATAGTATTAGGAGATTTCAGGATTACAGTATAATCTATACAGGACTTTACTATAACAGTAAAATTTGAGAATTTTTACATTGCTCATACTTATAATTATAGTTTAGGCTTCCATTTTGTCTCCTTTAATATGGACCACATTTGGTGAAGTAGGCATCTTTAAAACCTACATCCTCACATACATAATAAATAGAAAATGGTGAGGAAATGGTACTGTAGAAAGTAACGACCTTAACCCAATATGTCCTAGTCTCCGAAACCTTCAAAACTGTGACTTTATGCACGACACTGTGTAGACATGATGAAGTTAAAGATATTGTTCAATTATCCCAATGGGCCCAAAGTAGTTGCAAGAGTTCTTAACAAGAGCAAAACAGAAAGGTCAGAGTCAGAAAAGGAGATTGTGAAAGCAGAAGACAGAGGGATGCTGCTGAGGGAAGGGGCTGTGAGCCGAGGTGTGGAGGCAGTTTCTAGAAGCAAGTAAAGAAAAGGGCTAGATAGTTTTCTAGAGTTTCCAGAGTGAACTCAGCACTTTTGACAGATGACCCTTGGTCCTATTATGACCCACTTTTGAACTTCTCACTTCTGGAAAGGTAAGGTAATACTCATGTTGCTGTAATACAACAAATTTGTGTCAGTTTTCTATAGTAGCAATAGGAAGGCAATATGCTATCTTTTTATATAATAATATTAGAGACAGGAAAGTCAAAGGCATTTTATCTTTATACACACACACACACACACACACACACACACACACACACACACCATAAAAGGTATATACCATAATAATATTGCCTTCTACATTATTTTACTTTACAGTGTATGAAATAAAGGTCAATGCCATTTTAGAAACAAATGGAATGGAAATAAACACAATAATATTACTCAAGCTTTAAATAAAAAGTTTCTCCTTTTTCTTTTTTCAAAACCGTTATTGTAAGGTGTTCAGTAACTTTAACCAAACTAAATATATTTGAGAAATTTATTTAAATTTCCTTTAAAGTTAGGAAAGCCTTTTTTCATAGCATTTTCTACATATTTAAGGATCTACTGCCCTATGGTATATAATGTTATCCTTTATTAAAACATAAGTTTTCAGCATCTGAAACACTAAAAGAATAAGAAGACTTATTCTGTGAATTCTTCATATGTATCTCCTAAAATGGCATTCAATGGAGAATTTTAAATTTATCTTTTTAGAAGAAGTGATTAAAAACAAGTACATAGATTAGTTTCCCATCTTTTCTTTGTGTTACTATGGTTATAACAAATTTTGGTAGACTTAACAAAATGGTTTTATACTGGAAAGTCAACTTATTTCATAAGTTGATAAAGTAAGAGCAGAGGATTCAAAACTTTTTTCTCCTTTTATTATTAGTAAAATGATTATTGACTATGCCAGGCACACATATTATATTTCTTTGGTCTCTTTGTTTTGCCCAGAGATCTTAAGCTAGTCATGACCTCAAACTTGTCATTGAAATTGTTATTCCTTGTTCAAAACATGAGAGAGATATCAGATTGCTTATAAAAATAGCCCTAAAGGGCTCCACTAAAATATTTCATACATATAAACTACTCCGCAGACTATGTAGCATACCCTAGACGCTATTAAAATTAACATTGAGCTGTCATTAATTATATCTCCTCAAACTATATTGTTCCTGTTAGCCCATGCAAAAGTGGTAAATGACAAAATCAAGGCAACAAATGCTGGAGAGGATGTGGGGAAAGAGGAACTCTTTTACACTGTTGGTGGGAGTGTAAACTAGTTCAGCTGCTATAAAGATCAGTGTGGAGACTCCTTAGGAAACTGGGAATAGATCACCGTAAGATCCGGCTATACCACTCATGAGTATCTTTCCAAAGGGGTTGAAATTAACATATGCATACCTATGTTCATAGCAGCACAATTCGTAATAGCCAATCTATGGAACCAACCTAGGTCTCCATCAACAGATGAATGGATTGCAAAATTATAGGAAATACACACAATGGAATTCTATTCAGCTATAAAGAACAAAATCATGCCATTCGCAAGAAGATGGAAAGATCTGGAGAACATTATGTTAAATGACATTAGCCAAGCACAGAAAGAGAAGGTACATATGTTTTCTCTAATATGCCCAAACTGGGGAGCACTGGGGATACCAGAGGAACTCTAGGTAATAGAGGGGAAATCTCAGCAAAGCTAGAATGGAAGGATAGGAGAGGAAGAAGGCTGAGGTTGATTAATGGAGGAACTACATCTGAATATGTATAAAAGTATTTACAGGTTAACCTGGACACTTACTGTTGGGAGAGGATAAGAAGAATGGGGTGGGGGAAAGGCACCAAGCACAGTCTAAATGTATACCATTTTCAATATGTTCCACATATAAATAAAATAAAATAAAATAAAAAATAAAAATAAATTTTAAAAACAAGGCTTTGAAATCTTTATATTAGAAATCAAATTATTCAAAATCCATAAAGTGTAAACCCAAATCTAATGATAATTTAAGATAAATGTTGTGGGATAACCCAGGTAAGTATGCCTCATTGTCATATAACTCAAAGATTTATAGAATGTTAGAAATGGATGTGATCTTAAACATTATTTAGTCCATCTACCTAAATTTACATCTGAGATGGATGCCTGGAGGTTCCCAGTTATCCAGTCAGATTGGGGCAGGACTGGCTTTGAAACAGTCTAAAATATTTTTCTTTCCTGAGGAGGTGGATACTGGGGATTGAACCCAGGAGCATTCTACCTCTAAACTATATCCCAAAATCATTTTATTTTATTTTATTTTATTTTATTTTATTTGTGGGTCTGGGGATGGAACCCAGGGGCATTCAACCTCCGAGCTACACACCCTGCCCTTATTTTATTACTTATTTTGAAACCGGGTCTCACTGATTTGCAGAGAGCCTTACTAAGTAGCTGCGGCTGTCTGAGAACCTCCATCCTCCGGTCTCAGCCTCCCAAATGCTGGGATTACAAGCGTGCTCCACCACGCCTGGCTTTATTTTATATTTTGAAACAAGGTCTCACTACAGTGCTGAAGTTGCTCTAGAATCTTCTAACCTGTCATTTTTCTTTCTCAGCCTCCCAAGTACTGGGATTATAGGTACCAGTACTGCTATCACACTTGGCTTTTTTTGTTTGTTTGTTTGTTACTGGGGATAGAACCCAGGGGCATTTTACCTCTGTGCTATACCCTCATCCCCCTTATTTATTTATTTTTATTTGAAAATAAGATGTCTCTAAGTTGCTGAGACTGACATTGCAACTGAAGTTGTCCTGTCTCAGCCTCTCAAGTACTGTAATTATAGGTGTTCACCATCACAACCAGCCTAAAGGTTTATAATGAACACATTTCACAAACCTCACTATTTCTCTTCATCAGGGTTTCCAGAAAATGTACTCTCCAAAATATTATCCATCATTTCACTGATATAAAACTCGATTCTGGGTATCTACCTAAAGAATGAAAACCAACCTATCAAATTAATGTATGCATACCTATGTTCATAGGCACATAATTCACAATTGCCAACCCATGGAATAAGCCAAGATGTACATCAACAGGTGAATGGATTACAAAACGATGTGATATGTACACAATAGAATTTTACTCAGCCAGAAACCAACCAATAACAACCAAAGAAATAGAAATGGCAATAAAAATTCTTCCACCAAAGAAAAGCCCAGGCACAGATGGGTTCCCAGCTGAATTCTACAAAACCTTCAGTGAACAACTAATACCAATACTGCATAACATGTTCCGGGAAATTGAAAGAGATGGAACTCTTCCAAATTCCTTCTATGAGGCCAGTATCACATTAATCCCCAAACCAAATAAAGATACCTCAAGAAAGGAAAACTACAGACCAATATCCTTAATGAACATAGATGCAAAAATTCTAAACAAAATACTAGCTATACGCATTCGAAACTATATCAAGAAAATAATACATCATGACCAAGTCGGTTTCATCCCAGAAAAACAAGGCTGGTTCAACATACGCAAATCAATACATGTTATTCACCACATAAATAGAACCAAGAACAAAAACCACATCATCATAGCAATAGATGCTGAAAAAGCATTCGACAAAATCCAACACCCATTTATGTTAAAAACACTGCAAAAAATTGGGATAGAAGGAAAGTACTTCAACATCATTAAGGCAATATACTGCAAACCCAAAGCCAACATTATATTGAATGGGGAAAAACTGCAAGAATTTCCTCTTCAGTCAGGAACAAGACAAGGATGCCCACTTTCACCACTCCTTTTCAATATAGTCCTTGAGACTCTTGCTGCAGCAATCAGACAAGAGAAGGAAATCAAAGGAATCCACATAGGAAGAGAGGAATTAAAATTATCCTTATTTGCAGATGACATGATCCTTTATCTGGAAGACCCAAAGAACTCAACCAAAAGACTTCTGGAGCTGATTGACAAATTCAGCAAAGTCGCAGCTTACAAAATCAACCTAAAGAAATCAGTGGCTTTTCTTTATGCCAACAACGAATCCACAATGAAAGAAATAAAAACAACAATTCCATTCACTATAACCTCAAAACCAATAAAATACCTAGGAATAAACCTAACCCAAGATGTAAAAGACCTCTACAACAAAAACTATAAAACATTAAAGAAAGAAATTGAAGAAGAACTTGGAAGATGGAAAGATCTCCCGTGCTCATGGATAGGCAGAATAAATATCATCAAAATGGCCATTCTGCCAAAACTGATCTATAGGTTCAATGCAATTCCCATTAAAATACCAGTGACATTCTTCAGAGACCTAGAAAAATCAATCATGAATTTCATATGGAGAAAGAAAAGACCTAGAATAGCCAAAGCAATTCTCAATAACAAGAAACACGCAGGAGGCATTACAATCCCAGACTTCAAACTATACTATAGAGCAATAGTAGTAAAAACAGCATGGTACTGGCACAAAAACAGATATACTGACCAGTGGATTAGAATAGAAGATACAGAAACAAACCCACACATCTTTAGTCAATTAATCTTTGACAAAGGGGCCAAACACATACGCTGGAGAAAAGACAGCCTTTTCAACAAGTGGTGCTGGGAGAACTGGCTAACCATTTGTAAAAAGATGAATCTAAACCCCTATATCTCACCAAACACAGGAATCAACTCAAGATGGATCAAAGACTTAGAAATTAGACCTGAGACTGTGAAGCTAGTAGAGGAAAGCATAGGTTCAACACTACAACATATTGGCACAGGCAGTAACTTTCTCAACAAAACCTCCAAAGCTCAGGAAATTAAAGCAAGAATAAACAAGTGGGACAACATCAAACTAAAAAGTTTCTTCTCATCAAAGGAAACTATCAATAACCTAAAGAGGAAGCCTACAGAATGGGAAAGGATCTTTACCAGCCACCATTCTGATAGGGGGCTAATATCCAGAGTATACAAAGAGCTCAAAAGGCTCTACACTAGCAAAACAAACAACCCAATCAAGAAATGGGCAAATGAACTAAATAGACACTTCACAAAAGAAGAGATACAAAGGGCTAATAGATACATGAAAAGATGTTCTTCATCACTGGCCATCAGGGAGATGCAAATCAAAACTACACTGAGATTCCATCTAACCCCAGTCAGAGTAACAAGCATAAAGAAATCAAACAACAACAAATGCTGGCGAGGATGTGGGGAAAGAGGAACTCTTTTACACTGTTGGTGGGAATGCAAACTAGTTCAACCACTATGGAGATCTGTGTGGAGATTCCTAAGAAAGGTGGGAATAGATCCACCATATGATCCAGCTATACCACTCCTGGGTATATTTCCAAAGGAGTTGAATTCAAAGAACTACAGCAACATATGCATACCTATGTTCATAGCAGCACAATTTGTAATAGCCAAAATATGGAACCAACCCAGATCACCATCAACAGATGAATGGATAGCAAAACTATGGGAAATACACACAATGGAATTCTATTCAGCCATAAAGAAGAACAAAATTATATCATTTGAAAGAAGATGGAAAGCCCTGGAGAACATTATGTTAAGTGAGATCAGCCAAGCACAGAAGAAGAAGATACATATGTTTCCTCTAATATGCCCAACCTAGGAAACACAAAGAAAACCAGAGGGACTCCAGATATTGAAGGGGAAATACTAGCTAAGTTTGGATGGTAAGATAGGAGAGGAGGAAGGCCGGTCTTGATTAATAAGGGTCTACACTTGAACATGTGTAAAATTATGAATAAGACATGGTTAACCTGGACAACCATTGGTGGGGGGGGGAGGGAAAATGTGGGCGGGGGGGGAGGGCACCAAATATAGTGTAAATGTATACTATTTATGTTCAATAAAAAATTGTTATAAAAAATAAATAAATAAATAAGTGGAAAAAAAAAAGAATTTTACTCAGCCAGGAGCTGGGCGTGGTGGTGCAGGTTTGTAGTCCCAGAATTCAGGAGGCAGAGACTGTCAGTGGACAGTTTAGTGAGGTCCTTCACAACTCAGTCAGACCCTGTTTCAAAAAATAAAGAAACTAAAAAACAGGGCTGGGGTTGTAGCTCAGAGATACAGTTCCCCTGGTTTCCATCCCCAGTATTGCAAAAAAAAAAAAAAAAAAAGAATTTTACTCATCCATAAAGAAGAATGAAATTCCATCATTTACAGAAAAATGAATGGGACTAGAGAACATTATGCTAAGTGAAATTAATCAGTCACAAAAAGTAGGAAATTGAATGCTCTCCCTAATATGTGGAAGTTAGGGAGAAAATGGTTCATAGAAGAAACTCTAGACAAAGAAGAAGAAACTATAGATGAGCAAATAAGGTGACCTAACTGAGGGGGAAAGAGGGAAATTCCCTAATGTACATGATGTATATTCACAAATATATCAAAGTCATTTACTAAGCCAAACATGAGAAGGATGGAGCGGGGAGGAAATGGAGAAAAATTGGGAAAGGGCTAAATGAGTGATATGTGAATGTATGCCTCTACCATTTTGTACCCCATTAAGATTTTATGACTACAATGCACCCCCAAAAAAAATTTCAATTCTTGTGCAGTTGTGAAAGTCATTAACTCTAAGTTCCTTAATATATGTGTGTGTATACACACACACACACACACACTGCCAGCAAGAACAATAATCCTAACTACCACCCAGTTACTGTTTAGTCATCAAGCGGCTTCTATTTTCTCCAGGTTGTTAGGTGAGGAATGGACATTGACCAAGAGGATATTAAATTGGCAGAAGAGGCTGAGGAGTGGAAAAGCTGAAGCTGAGTAGGATTAGCAAGGATTTAATGCCCTGTTTTATGTGCTTCTTTTCCTTATGATCAGCAATTTTCCCTAACTTTTAATATTAATCTTTGAGAGACTTGAGGACATGAATCAAACTGGATTCACTTTTTCACATTCTTTTCTTTTTACACTCAACATATGAAACTCAGCAAATTCTGTTTTTAACAAACATAAATGAATAAATGATTACAGCTCCTCTCTACCAACTGCACCAGATTGTCTAGATATAAATCCCATCTTTACTAAATGTATATTAGTTCTGTAGCCATCGGGACCTAATTAGCTTCTCTGCCACAATTTCCACAATTTATAAAAATGGGCTTACAGACAATATTTACATTAGAAGATCACTTGAGGATTAAATAGATTTATACTTGTGAAATGCTTAAACCTTGTTTATTTAAGGCAAAGTTTTACATCTACTTTCTTAGGGTGTTTGGCTAGTCTTACAAATTAAATTGACATAAGATAGGTTAATAGGAAAAAATGTCTACACGTTTGTTTAATAAAAACTGCATATGACACAGAAGTCCTTTAGAGAAGTGAAGTCCCAAAGAAGCACTAAGGGTTAAACACTTACACGTAGAATTGGACAAAGAGTAGTAATAAGGAAGGATATTTGTGCTACAGCTATTAGTCATGGAGACTGGCTAGTGTATAAAGTTGTTTGTGGCTGAGGGCTTGTGTATAAAGTTTGTTTGTATGGATTTCTTTCTTCCCCAAATCCCACCCCATCTCTGGTGATAAGAATGTTTCTTTGTTCCTAATACACAATGCACATCTCCCATGGGGGGGATTATCTCCTTTGAGGGAGAAAAGGAGGAGGAGGTCAGAGTGTTCTTGCTCCATTTGTGCTTTGAGTACTTTTGGTTCAAAATAATCCTTATGCCAAAATAACATATTTTAGGGTTTCATTCACTCTGGACATCATAAACTCTGAACAAATGCTAGTTATTCCCAATAGTTATTAACAAGGGGTCACTTTTCTCCAATGTCTGTAGTCTTTTTGAATTTTCACAACTACACGGATGCTACTGGGTAGAAGCCAGAGATATTGCTAAATACCCTACTATGAACAGGGCAACCCCCACGACAAAAAATATCTGCCTAAAAATGTCAATTGGGTCAAATCCTGAGTTTAAAAGCACGTGATTCTGATATATTACTGTTGCTCTTAGAACTATTGCTGGGGTCGCTGTGGAGTAACGCAATATATGTACAGTCTTTTAAGAAAATAGTGTTGCTATTTTGTTTACTGGCTTATAGAGATAAGCAATCTTTTTTCCCTCAGATTATTATAAAAGCAGCTATTTGGAATAAAATAAATTTAGTCAGGGTCTGCTACTTTAATACCAAAATTACTCTCGATGGATATGTTTATTAAACTAACCTTTGACTTAGAACATGGTGAAGTTAATGTTTTAAGAATACCACTAAAGCTGGTTAGATCTCAGGTATTAAAATCCAAAGAACTTTACAATGGAGACCTTAACATTAACTTTCCCAAAGATGAGGACTTCATATTTGTGGCTTCATCAAAAGCATTCAAGCTCACTAGCAGAGAGATTAAGAATATTGATTGGATCATGTATTACTCCAATTCATTTAAGCTATTGATATCACTGATATACTGTATGTTGTCTGTATTATATTTTTATAATTTCTAAAACTCAGCTTTCTCATGGGATGAAAACAGAAATATAAAAGTAAAGAGAAATACCAAAAATTATATTCTATACCATTGTAATCTCTTACTCTCTATGGGATTAATTAGATTTTACATGTTACAGTTACTTAATTCTGAAGAAAATTCCTCATATGTATTTTTCGGTGCCTAGGTATAACTCTTTTACCATTAGTCTGAGAAGCAGATTGATGGAGGGAAATAGTCATATTAAAAATATGCACAAATATTTACCATATCTACATTTTTTCATTGAAGATCTATGTCTATCCATGTCATTAATAAGAATGTGTATAACCAAACAACCAATTTTTAGAGTCTATACTTTTTTCTGAAAGTAAGTTAATTTTAAACCAAGTGATATTTGCTATATAGTTTTAACATTTATTTTGAAAAAAGATCTTAACTGAATTTCGGTGATATATTACTGGGAAAATGAGATTGCTAGGCTTTGAATCTGCCTTTAGATAATCTTAAGAAATATTTTAATATTGGGAAGGTCTAAAGTTCAATTTAATTTGTTGAAAACTTCAGGTCTTTTTAAATTTTTCTTTCTAAGTAGGTCACCAAAATTCCCACCACCATCTTACTTTCTCTATTTTGACCTTCCCTTGTTCTTGTTGTAATAACATTCTATGCGATTTGGAGTTGGATATAGCCCAGGGGAAAAATTTACTAAAGATTACGAAAGAAAAAGTCTATAACACGACTCATGACTACATTATGTGAAGCTCCTCTCCCACTCTCCCAAGCCAGGTTACAATTCTACCAACTGCATGCTCAGTAAGTTCTGAATTTATAAAGTGCTACCAATCTACTTCTATGACAAGTTCTAAAATTGAAAACTGTGTGCAAAATAAATAAGCATGTATTTAGGTTTTACTAAGAAATATATTTTTTGTTCCTTTGTTTTAATCTAATGCCATCATGTACCTCCCTGTTACTAAATTTTGTGGCTCTAGTTTTGTTAAACTCGCAAATATGACTCATCAAAATTTGCCTACCAATTTATGGGCATACTTATTCATAACCAACTGATCTTTAATTAGAAATGTAATTTAGTTTCTCATTTTAAACTACTCTCGGTCTAATATTTTTTATCTTTTCTTTTGAAAGTCTGTTGAGTTTCTGATAAAAAATTTGAAGACAGCATTAAAAATATCATTTTCTTTACTCCTTTTATGCCCCCCCCAAAGTAAAAAACAAAATGCTTCCTTCCTAGTACCGAACATCAATGACTTTATTATGATAGATAATAAGCAGCACAAACGATGACAGAAACAAAGCAAAACAGGGTTTTTTGACTTATGAATCTCTATTTTAATTCTGACTCTACTCTTTATTTAGCCTTCTTAAAATATATTTTGTTGGTTCATTATATTTATACATTATAATGATGTTTAGAATGATAAGGAACATACATTAAAAATATTGTCAATCTCTTGTATTTTGCTCTATCCTTTCATGTTTTTCTTTCTTATATAAAAGAGGGTTAAGTCCTAACACTGATCATGAATGTCTCTATTATGACTGATAGTAAACAAGAGAAGCAAGGTTTTGGACTCACTCACTTGTTTGAGTTCTGGCTCTACTCTTCATTTTTAACATACTTTTATTGGCACATTGTGTTTATACATCATAGTGAGGTTCAAGGTGATAGAAACATACACACATGCACACAGCATTTGGTGATTTTCCTTTCGGATTCTACCCCATTCCTTCCCCTTCCCTGTAAATGTTATTGATATTGGCTTGATAACTTTGCATGTTTACATAGCGTTATTTAAAGTGTTTTCTTCATTAAGTCTCCTTCCCCCTTCCTCTCCCAGACCCCCTCTATTGCTCTACTGGGTTTTTTTTTTTTTCTGTTTTATCTGGAGTCCCCTACATTTCCCAATTCCTCTCTAGCTCCCACATATGAAAGAAACTATATGACCCTTCACTCTCTAAGACTGGCTAATCCTCTTTTTAGGGTGGAGAAATTTGTCTTCCTAAATTGGGCATGGTGGTGCACACCTGTAGTCCTAGTACTTGGGAGGTTAGGATGGGGATCACATGCCGTTGGTTGGTTTGAGGGCAACTGCACAAGCTTAGTGAGGGGACTCTGCAACTTAGTGACACCCTCTTTCCAAATAAAATATAAAATATGCTAGGGGATGTAGTTTGGAGTTAGAAGGCCCTCGGGTTAGACAATAGCACCACAAAAAGACTGGTGCAAAGAGAATAGAAATAAACCATTTGTAAAAGTGGAATAAGGTAGGCATTCAGTGAAAGTGAAACCTCTTTTTCCAAGTGGAAACTACAGCATAGGTATGGAGAGTGTCTTCCTTAAGGTGGCACAAAGGTATTTGCCATCGTGGCAGATTCCTAACCTTTTTTCCAGAACTACAAGGTCAGATATTTTAAAGAGAACACAGGAATCTATATTGGAAACAAACACTTTCCAAATTGTTATTTGCACATTAATGTTTAATATCAATGATAGGGACTGGGGATGTAGCTCAGTGGTAGAATTCTTACCTGGCATGCATGAGGTCCTGGATCCCCAGCAATGCAAAACAACACAAACAAAAACAAAAAATTCAAAATCTTTAAAAGTCAAAGATAGGGAATTATACCAATGATTTTTTTTTAAAAAAAGAAATATTTTTATAATTTAAAAGCATTAGAAAATATATTTCGTGTTTTTAAAAAATAATTATTATTCAAAGATCTAAATTTTACTTTCTGTTTGCTACATTCTGCATATTACTCATGTCAGGTCTTAATGTGTTAAAATACAAATTGTATCATTTAAAAATGTTATTTTCGTTTATCCCAATGTGTTGCAAACTGAAATAAATTACTTCATCCCTCCTACATCCAGTGTCTAAAGAGGCATATCTCTATTTTCAAATAACCATATTCAAGAAGGGAAATAATATTCAAATTCTGATTCCTCAATTTGTATTATGAAGATAGGCTTATTTCTATTTATTTATATTTGGTTTTTTTTAGATCAAAGTTAAACATATAATTTATTTAACTATAATTTTTAATTTATTTGAAATTAACTCAAAAATTCAATAAACTATATACAAGAAAACCATAAAAACTTTTAATTATACAATTGTAAACTATATTAGGCATAAAAAATAAAGAAAGCTCTTATTCTAATAAGATGTTTTAAAGGTATGCATATTATGGGAAACTTTCTTTGGCATCCATGCAAGTGTACCACTATGATCTTCATTCAGAAAGAAAATTGTTTTACTTCTGCAAGGAGTAGAATTAGCTGACAGCATCCAGCTATATCACATTCAAGTGAATGTGAACACACACTTCTTATGCCACCCTACCAAGTGATTGAGTACCAGGAGGCACTGAGGCCTGGCCATTTCTATACAATGTAGTAATCTTTATTTTTTATTTTTATTATTTTTTTAACAATTTTTTAGTGAACATAAGTAGTATACATTTATACTATATTTGGTGCTCTCTCCCCCCCGCCCCCTCCCCCCCCACCAATGGTTGTCCAGGTTAACCATGTCTTATTCATAATTTTACACATGTTCAGGTGTAGACCCTCATTAATCCAGATCAGCCTTTCTCCTCTCCTATCTTTCCATTAAAACTTAGCTAGTATTTCCCCTCTAATATCTGGGGTCCTACTGGTATCCTTTGTGTTTTCTAGTTTGGGCATATTAGAGGAAACATGTGTATCTTCTCCTTCTGTGCTTGGCTGATCTCACTTAACATGATGCTCTCTAGGGCTTTCCATCTTCTTGCAAATGATATAATTTTGTTCTTCTTTATGGCTGAATAGAATTCCATTGTGTGTATTTCCCACAGTTTTGCTATCCATTCATCTGTTGATGGTGATCTGGGTTGGTTCCATATTTTGGCTATTACAAATTGTGCTGCTATGAACATAGGTATGCATATGTTGCTGTATTTCTCTGAATTCAACCCCTTTGGAAAGATACCTAGGAGTGGTATAGCTGGATCATATGGTGGATCTATTCCCAACTTTCTCAGGAATCTCCACACAGATCTCCATAGTGGCTGAACTAGTTTGCACTCCCACCAACAGTGTAAAAGAGTTCCTCTTTCCCCACATCCTCGCCAGCATTTGTTGTTGTTTGATTTCTTTATGCTTGCTACTCTGACTGGGGTTAGATGGAATCTCAGTGTAGTTTTGATTTGCATCTCCCTGATGGCCAGTGATGAAGAACATCTTTTCATGTATCTATTAGCCCTTTGTATCTCTTCTTTTGTGAAGTGTCTATTTAGTTCATTTGCCCATTTTTTGATTGGGTTGTTTGTTTTGCTAGTGTAGAGCCTTTTGAGCTCTTTGTATACTCTGGATATTAGCCCCCTATCAGAATGGTGGCTGGTAAAGATCCTTTCCCATTCTGTAGGCTTCCTCTTTAGGTTATTGATAGTTTCCTTTGATGAGAAGAAACTTTTTAGTTTGATGTTGTCCCACTTGTTTATTCTTGCTTTAATTTCCTGAGCTTTGGAGGTTTTGTTGAGAAAGTTACTGCCTGTGCCAATATGTTGTAGTGTTGAACCTATGTTCTCCTCTACTAACTTCACCGTCTCAGGTCTAATTTCTAAGTCTTTAATCCATCTTGAGTTAATTCCTGTGTTAGGTGAGATATAGGGGTTTAGATTCATCTTTTTACAAATGGTTAGCCAGTTCTCCCAGCACCACTTGTTGAAAAGGCTGTCTTTTCTCCAGCGTATGTGTTTGGCCCCTTTGTCAAAGATTAATTGACTAAAGATGTGTGGGTTTGTTTCTGTATCTTCTATTCTAATCCACTGGTCAGTATATCTATTTTTGTGCCAGTACCATGCTGTTTTTACTACTATTGCTCTATAGTATAGTTTGAAGTCTGGGATTGTAATGCCTCCTGCGTGTTTCTTGTTATTGAGAATTGCTTTGGCTATTCTAGGTCTTTTCCTTCTCCATATGAAGTTTATGATTGATTTTTCTAGGTCTCTGAAGAATGTCACTGGTATTTTAATGGGAATTGCATTGAACCTATAGATCAGTTTTGGCAGAATGGCCATTTTGATGATATTTATTCTGCCTATCCATGAGCACGGGAGATCTTTCCATCTTCCAAGATCTTCTTCTATTTCTTTCTTTAATGTTTTATAGTTTTTGTTGTAGAGGTCTTTTACATCTTGGATTAGGTTTATTCCTAGGTATTTTATAGGTTTTGAGGTTATAGTGAATGGAATTGTTGTTTTTGTTTCTTTCATTGTGGATTCATTGTTGGCGTAAAGAAAGGCCACTGATTTCTTTAGGTTGATTTTGTAATCTGCGACTTTGCTGAATTTGTCAATCAGCTCCAGAAGTCTTTTGGTCGAGTTCTTTGGGTCTTCTAGATAAAGGATCATGTCATCTGCAAATAAGGATAGTTTTACTTCCTCTCTTCCTATGTGGATTCCTTTGATTTCCTTCTCTTGTCTGATTGCTGCAGCAAGAGTCTCAAGGACTATATTGAAAAGGAGTGGTGATAGTGGGCATCCTTGTCTTGTTCCTGACTGAAGCGGAAATTCTTGCAGTTTTTCCCCATTCAATATAATGTTGGCTTTGGGTTTGCAGTATATTGCCTTGATGATTTTGAAGTACTTTCCTTCTATCCCAATTTTTTGCAGTGTTTTTAACATAAATGGGTGTTGGATTTTGTCGAATGCTTTTTCAGCATCTATTGCTATGATGATGTGGTTTTTGTTCTTGGTTCTATTTATGTGGTGAATAACATGTATTGATTTGCGTATGTTGAACCAGCCTTGTTTTTCTGGGATGAAACCGACTTGGTCATGATGTATTATTCTCTTGATATAGTTTTGAATGCATATAGCTAGTATTTTGTTTAGAATTTTTGCATTTATGTTCATTAAGGATATTGGTCTGTAGTTTTCCTTTCTTGAGGTATCTTTATTTGGTTTGGGGATTAATGTGATACTGGCCTCATAGAAGGAATTTGGAAGAGTTCCTTCTCTTTCAATTTCCCGGAACATGTTATTGGTATTAGTTGTTCACTGAAGCTTTTGTAGAATTCAGCTGGGAACCCATCTGGGCCTGGGCTTTTCTTTGGTGGAAGAATTTTTATTGCCATTTCTATTTCTTTGGTTGTTATTGGTTGGTTTAGGCTTGCTATGTCCTCTTGGTTGAGTGTAGGAAGGTTAACTGTGCTTAGAAATCCGTCAATTTCATCCAGGTTTTCAGATCTATTGGAGTATAAATTTTTAAAGTAGTTTTTGATAATATTTTGAATTTCTTCACTATCAGTGGTGATATCTCCTTTTTCATTTCTAATTTTGATAATTTGAGTTGATTCTCTTTTTCTTTTGTTTAGGTTGGCCAGGGGTTTATCAATTCTATTAATCTTTTCAAAGAACCAACTTTTTGTTTTATTGATTCTTTGAATTTTTTTTTTGTTCTCTATTTCATTTATTTCTGCCCTAATTTTGATGATTTCTTGCCTTCTGCTGGCTTTGGGAATAGACTGTTGCAGTCTTTCTAGGTCCTTTAGTTGTGTCATTAGGTTCTTTACTTGGAGGTTCTCTGTCCTTCTTATGTGGGCACTCAATGCAATAAACTTTCCTCTTAGAACTGCCTTCATGGTGTCCCATAGGTTTTGGTAAGTTGTGTCTCTGTTTTCATTTGTTTCCATAAATTTCTTTATTTCTTCCCTAATTTCTGCCCTTACCCATTCGTCATTCAATTGTGTATCATTCATTCTCCATGAATTTGAGTACTTTCCTTTGAGTTTCCTGTTGTTGATTTCTACTTTGATTCCATTGTGGTCTGAAAAGATGCATGGAATTATATTACATTTTTTGAATTTGCTGGTATTTTCTTTGTGTCCCAGGATGTGATCTATTTTGGAGAAGGTTCCATGGGCTGCTGAGAAGAAAGTGTATTCTGTAGTTCCTGGTTGAAATACTCTGAAAACGTCTATTAGGTCCATTTGGTTTATGGTTTCCTTTAGTTCTAAAGCGTCTTTACTCATCTTTTGCCTTGAAGATCGATCCAGTGGTGTGAGAGGCGTATTAAAATCTCCCAGAATTATTGTATTTGGGTCTACCTGGGATCTTATGTCCAGAAGGGTTTGTTTTACAAATGTGGTTGCACCCACATTTGGGGCATAAATATTTACTATCATTATATCTTCTTGGTGTATTGTTCCTTTTAATAAAAGGAAGTGCCCTGATTTGTCTCTTTTGATGTGTTTTAGTTTGAAGTCTGTTTTGTTGGATATCAGGGTTGCTACCCCTGCTCTTTTTTGGTCACTGGTGGCATGGTATATCTTTTTCCATCCTTTCACCTTCAGCCTGTGAATGTCTTTGGCTATGAGGTGAGTTTCTTGCAGACAGCATATATTTGGATTATGTTTCCTAATCCACATTGCCAGTCTATGTCTTTTGATTGGTGAGTTAAGTCCTTTGACATTAAGAGATATTATTGAAATATGATTTTTGTTTTCTGTCATTTTGTGTTCTGTCTATACTTGGGTGGTGTGATCTTTCTTCTTTACTTAAATGGCCCACTTATTAACTTCCTCTCTTCTCTGATTCTGAAGTCTGCTTCTTTTTTCTTCCTTATGATTTATTTCTTTAAGAATTTTCTCTAGTGTTGGCTTTGAATTCATGAATTTTTTGAGATTCTGTTTATCCTGGAAGACTTTGACTTCCCCATTGATCTTGAATAGTAGTTTTGCTGGATACATGAGCCTTGGCTGGAAGTTATTTTCTTCCAGGGTCTGAATCACGTCGTACCAGTCTCTCCTAGCATTCCTGACCTGGGTTGTATAGTCTGGGGTGATTCTTATTGTTTTGCCTCTATATGTCACCAGTCCTTTTTTTCTCACTGCTTTTAAGATTCCTTCCTTGGCCTCTATGCTGGTCAATTTGGTTATTATGTGGCGTGGAGTGGTTTTTCTTTGGTCCTTTCTCAGTGGAGTTCTGTATGCCTCCTGGACTTGAAGATTCAAGTCTCTTTCCATATTTGGAAAATTCTCTGAGATTATTTCCTTGAAGATATTACAAATGCCCTTGGTCTGTACCTCTATCCCTTCCTCGATGCCTATTATCCATAAATTAGGGCGCTTCATATTATCCCATAATTGCTGGATGTTTAGGTTTTGTTGCTGTAGAGATTTCTGTATATCGCTGACTGTGTTTTCGGTTTGGGATGTACTGTCTTCTAATGTTGATATTCTGTTTTCCATTTCATCTAATCTTCCAGAATTTCTTTCTATTGCTGTCTTCATTTCACTTATTGCCTCTTTCATTTCATTCCAGACCTCTTTCTGATTCTTTTTTAGTGTTTCTAATTCACCTTTAACCTCCTCTATACTTGTTTTAAATCCTTTCATCATATTGAACATCAAGATTCTGAACTCCCCTTCTTGCATTTCTAGTAGGTCAGTATTCGTGATTTCTACTGTCTCTTCATAATTCCTGGTTCTCATATTTACAGCGTTCTCTGTCTTGTTTTTCTGATTTCTACCCATAGTTCATGAGTACTGTGCTTAGTCAAATCTTAATATTAGGAGTTTGGGGGTATTGGTTAGTCAGCAGAGCCTTTCCAGTGTTGAGGGTGGGTGATGTGCAAGGAGCTGGGGTGATTGGTAAAGGAGTCGGATGAGGTAGAGGATATGTTAGGTTGAGAAAGACTTTAAGTATGATAAGGTAATAACTTGTTAGGAATGAGAGAGAGTTAACTACTAGGACTCTTGTCGTTGGTAGAGTAATTATGGATATAAGAGATACTTTGAGTATTAAACCAGGAGGTATATTATGGGGAAAAGTTTTGGGGGAGAAAAGTATGTAGGTTAGTGTGGGTAGGTTTGTAAATAGGGATGATGGAAGGAGCAGACAGACATAAAAAACCAAGATACCAAGACTTTTATGTAATCCAAGAAAAATGAAGGAAAACCAATAAAAGGAGGAGAGTGAAAAAAAAGGAAGGGAAGAGGAAGAAAGAGGAAAAAAGAACAAGAAAAAAGTAAAAGGAACTAGCAGCTGTGTGAAATAAAAAAATAAGGCAAACTATCCAATGTGTGTGTGTGTATATATATATATATATATATATATATATATATATATATATATATATATAAAACAACAAGTTAAAGTAAAAGAAGTGTGGGTTAAAAGAAAAAATAAATAAAACAGCAATAACCCTACCAAAAGCACTGTAAAAGCAAAATACAACAAAACATCCACATTAAAAGTAAAACAAACAGTCCTCCTTATTTACGCATATGGGGTCAGGTCCAAATAATATGTGTGTATCTGATTGCTTTGGTAGCTTTCAGAATACCATCCAATGTCTCTTAGTTTTCTTTGTACTCTATTTTTATCTTCTTAAGTCACTCTGGGTGTTTGGACACCTTTCTCTCCTTTAGCTGCTTTAGGTTCATGTGTCCGAATGTCTGATTTCACTGTTATTTGAATCTGTACAATTCACAGGTTCTGCGAAATTCTAACCTGTGGTCAGCACCTCTGCACTCACCAGCCTGAGCGTCCAGCCTGAGCCTCCAGCCTGAGCGTCCCTACAGCAGGGGTGGAGAATGACCAAAGTATGGTTGAAACCTTCCCCTGAGGTCCTGAGCAGATTTTGTGGCCCGATGGATTTTCTTGTGTCTCTAGAAATTCCAGCTGGGCTAGCCGGTGTGGCCCCAAGATGTACCCTGGGCAAATGGGTGCTGGTTCCTGGATGCCCACACTTACTGCCAGAGCTCTGCCTATTCCAAGAGTGCAGGCTGGATGCACTGCTAATACTGGACCCAAGTGAGAGTGGATGCAGCTGTCTATTGCTGCTGGTATGCTCTTCCAAGGTGTATTGAGCTGTGTTCTTTGCTTAGCACTAAGCCTCTGGTTACCAGGAGGGTGGAAACACCCAGTGGTGGGCCAGGGGTGCAGGGTAGGTGCTCAAGGTTCCAGTGCACGTTGTCCAGCAATGGTCTCTGCCTCCCGTGGGACGTAGAAGCTGGAGGTGCCCCACAGAGATTTCCGGGTCACCCAGGGCTTTTGCAGCCTGGAGGGCCAGCTCTGGCAAGGTGGCAGGGGCTAGACACACAAGCAGACTTCAATTTAGAGGTAGCAGTGTACAGGTACTGACTACCAGCAGGGGACCGTGGTGCAGGGAAGTTGCGCGAGGAGAGTGCTGGGGTCTGAGGCTTGAGCCCGTGCTGGGGGGTTGGGGCTGCGCACACGCTAGGACCCCAACTTACCAGGGCGCCCTCAGGTACCTGAATTGGTGCAGGAATCCGTGGGAGTCTCTATGCAGTTGTGATCTGGTCGCTGGTGGGCACACAGAATTCTGGTGGCTGCTGCTCACTGCTTAAGATGTGGTCCTAAGTCCGCTTTTAGTCCCGAATTATCTTTCCATGGTAATATCGGGCAGGCAGCTCCTTGGGCAGCTCTATTTATTTATATTTGATCTTTTGATAGAAGCAGAAGAGTGATGATCAGAAACTAAGTATAACTTAATCTTTTAGAAATGTGTGTGCTTGTCTGTGAACATATTTTTGGAAAAAAAACAATCAAGATGTGGTTAAAATGGAAAAAGACAATTAAAGAGGGTATCTGACTATTGGAAACCAGCATATCCTGGAAAATCAGTCAAAATCTTGAGTTTCACTAAATGTTCACATGCCTGATTACACTACTGAATGACAAATACGGAAAAGCTCTTAGAATTTCTTTTTTAGGGTTATAGATTTCAACAGTTATCAATTAAATTTAGAAAGATGTCTGTCCTCTCTTCTATAATCCTCTCCCCCACACTCAGACCTTCAACTGTCTCTAGCTTTTACTCTTGATTAGAACCATTTGCAGCAATATTCTTTACTTGGATGGAAGCTGATCATTGCTGTGCCGCATAACTGAGACTCATAAAAAGCTTTATTGCCACCATCCTTTGAAACTGATAGAGAATGTGGCCCGTCTTCCACAGTATCACATCAGTCCAGAAAATTGTATCGTTTCCCTTCCTGAGGAGCTGCAAATGCCCAGATGCGTTTTCCAAAGCACGATTTGAAAATAATGAGACAAATGCTGGACACAACGTGCTCTTGACAGAGACTCCTGAGTTGAAGTTGGTGTACGAGAATTAATTTGGCCAGATGCTGCAGCTATGCCTTGGCCTCCCACACGTCTGTGATTGACAGGCCTTTATGATGTAAGAAGTACCAAGGCACAGATCAAAAACCCAGGGCTGGGTGCATGTATGTCACTATCATTCTGAACCACATGATGATGTACAATGCACCAAAGTATATAAAAATATATTTTAAAATGAATGTGGCCAGGTTAGAATTTCCAATGACATGTAGCAATATTCTTAGATGGAAGAAAAAGAAAGGGAGGTCACCTACTTATCGATGTAGGTTAAATTGCTCACAGGAGGGTTGGGATATAAATGATTGCCTTCTCTCCAAAAGATACTCCTTCTTGTTAGCTTTAAGTAGCTAAAATGTATTTATCTGCTTCAATTTTACATTTAAAATTTTTTTGATATTCAAACAATCTTTGATAAAAATATGACAAAATCTATCAATAGAGCTCATAATAATAATAAGATTAAAAAATAAAGAACATTGGTGTTAAAATTAATTTATTTTTTATGTTAGTCTAACAGCACAGACTTTTGAGACAATATTTCTGGATTCATATTTTAACTCTAAATTACTAGCTGTAGAACTTTTAAGAAGTTGCTTAGATTTGGGGGCTTTAGTTTTCTCTCTTATATTAAGGATGTAGAATTAATCACTTAGAACTGTTATGTACATATATAGTTTTTAGAATATTGCCTAACACATCCTAAGTACTTAATAAATAGCTATTATTATCAATGTAAACTATGGCTTTCATCACTACTAAGTAATATCATTAGTATTAATGTTCACATTACTGGTTATTAATTATCAGTATTAACGCTAATGTTAGCATTAATGATAACTATTATTACTAAAAATTTCTCTTAATGATAACATAATTGTTTCATAATTGCTGTGAATAGTGATGATACATGATACCTGTCATTAATGTTTCAGCATTATCTCTTGGAATTTTACAAAAATCTTTTAAACCCTGATTCTAGCTTCCCCTTTATGAACATAATATTTAATAATGCAATGTCTAGGAAGAAAAATAAATTTATCAAGATTATAGAAGCAGTCATTAGCAGCATTGGGCAGAAGTTATTTTTCTATCTCCAAAATGTGAGACATTACATATTTCTGTTAAGCAAATAATTCAGGAACAAATTTAAAAGGATAACTTTCATTTTCTAATCAATGATACATTTTAAAATTAAAATGCAGCTCCTGATACAAAAAATTTGTGCACAAATGTTTATAGCAGTTTTATTCATAATTGCCCAAACTTGGAAGTAATCAAGACATTCTCTAGTGGGTGTAAGAATAAATAAACTGTGGTGCATCTAGACAATGGACCTGCCATTGCTGTGAGTGGCAGGTGAAGCTGTGGGAAGTAGTGAAATGACTTGGCTTGCTTCTTAATTTATTTTTCAATGATTCTGGTTGCTATGTAAGGTACGGCTTTTAGTAGGACAAGAAAAAATATAACAGACCACTGAAAAATTAGTTTGGAGCTTCTTGTAGGATTGCAGGTGGGATGTCAGGGTGGTTTGAACCAAAAGACTTGTGGAGAAATAGAGGGAGGCGAACAGATGGGGAGGCAAATTTCTGAGGTAGAGCTGGTACTTTTGCCAAAGGATTTCATATGCATACTCAGGGAAAGAGAAAAATGACTGATGGCTATAACTCCTAATGGTCAGTGGTCAAAACCCACGGTGGAATCTAAGTGCTAATGGGAGAGACAACCAAGGTGGTCCCTGAGCCCAAATCCTCAGCACTCACTGAGGATTTAGGGCTCCTCTTCCTGTGAGGCTGCTGAGGTATGGACCTTTCCACCTCTGGATGGTGACTCCTGGCTGGTCCATGTGATTCCTTCAGCTTTTATTCTTTCCTTCTGGGCTCCACTGATATCTCTCTCTCAGCTTTCCTTTGTGATCAAAGTCGTCTTTCTAGCTTTGGGAAAGGTAGCCTTCTCTCCTCTTTGTACATCCTCCTGCCTAAGCACCCTTTATACTTTGCCTTTTTTAGTCTCATTTATCATTGTTCCTATTCCTACTACTTACTGACTTTAAGTGTATGCTTCAATTTCTTGGGGCTTGCTTATTTCAGTGTGTGTGTGTGTATGTGTGTGTGTGTGTGTGTGTGTGTGTGTGTGTGTGTACTGGGGACTAAATCCAGGGGCATTCTATCACTGAACTACACTACCATCCCCCTTTGTTTTTTGCTTTGAAACAGAGTGTCATGGTTCGATACAGAATGGCCCCTTGAAAAGCTCATAAATTGGTGTTTGGAGTTAATAAAGTTGAGTCTTGAGGGTTGTAACCCCACTAGTGGATTAATCCATATGGATTTATCTGGATGTTGGCTGGAAGGAGTGGGTCTTTGAAGGATGCAGTCTTGGGGGTTATATATGGTTCCTCCTCCTCCTCCTGTTCTCTCTCTTTTGCTTCTGGGCCTCCATGATGTGAGGAACACAGCCCCTCACCAGAGGTGAGAACCGTTGTCGCCAGCCTCAAATGGACTGAGCCACAAACCCTAAGAAAATAAATCTTTCCTCTAAATTACATGGCCAGGTCTTTAGATTATGACTGCAAGAATGCTGACTGGAACATAAAATCTTCCTGAATTATCATATACTGGCTTCAAACCTGTGATCCTCCAGTCTCAACTTCCCAAGTACCATAGTACAGGCATGTGCCACCATACTGGGCTCAATTTTCTCATGTATTAAAAAGGAAATTAGGCCGGGTGTGGTGGTGCATGCTTGTAATCCCCACGCTTGGGAGGTAAAGACAGGAGGATCGCACAGGTTTGAAGCCAGCCTCTCTGGCTTAAGAGACCCTGTTTCCAAATAAAAATATAAAAATAGATCTGGGAGTGTAGCCCGGAGGTAGAAGGATTTCCAGGAACCCCAGTACCATCAAAAAAAAAAAAAAGGAAATTAGAATGAGTAATATTTCAGTATCTCTTATATACATAATAATAAAAAAAATTCCGTGGTAGATTCCAGAAAGACACTAATATTCATTTTTTGTCTACTATCTTTCCGAAGTTTAAGAAAAAGAATGCAGTGGGGATATCTTAGCCTAACCTGTGTTTTCCACTCAGATTCAAGGACACATGACAAGAAGACAGTCAAGACTATAGGGATTCTGTTTAATTGGTACACCACACACATTCTAGAAGTCATTTCAAGGTGTAAAGCCTCAGTTGCATGTGTTGGGAAAGGGAGGCTATTCTGAGAATAGAAGGCACCTGTAGGGAGATAGTAGCTCTTAGTGACAGCAGCTCAACTGTGAGTATTGAAAAGAAGAATGAATAGAAGCATAAAAACGAAGAAGGGATAAAAAAGAAGAAAAGGGGAGAAAGAAATGGAAAGGAAATAAGAGGAGAAAAAGAAAGAGGAGTAGAAGATACATGGAGTATGTTTATTTATGTTGCATATATGATACATCATAAGAAACCCTAGAAGTTAAATGTGGAGGGGCCAAAGGTAGATTAGAAATAAACAATTGTTTCTGGAGAGTACAGGCCACACTTCTAATCTGTTTCTCAGAAACTAAAATGTAAGATATTTAGCAAACTAGGCACAGTGATACACAACTGTAATCCCAGTACTTGGGAGGCTGAGGCAGGAGGATTTCAGGTTTAATAACAGCCTCAGTAATTCAGCAAGGTCCTTAGAAACTCAGCCAGACCCTGTTTTGAAAATAAACTAAAAGGTCTGGGGGTATAGCTCAGAGGCAGAATGCCCCTAAGTTCAAATCCTAGTACCAAATAAAAAATACAATAATAATAAAAAGCTTATTAACTTTACCAGGTTTTACATAACTAGAAAAGATAGAAAAAGATATGACTTCATTCATCCCAAAAGTATTTAGTAAGCACCACTTTAGGCATTGAGGATATACATGACAGTTTATGTGGCTGATCTTACAGAGCTCAGGTGAGATAGCAATTGACAGATAGGTATATAATGCATCTGATAATGGTATATACTATAGAGAAAATTAGAGCAAAGCAAGAGGAACAAAGAAGATGGACAGGATGGGCAGAGAATTCTGTTTTCTATCCAGGAAATTCTTACCACTGAAACAGCTGGTAAGGTTATAGGACCAAAGTCTTAATAAATGTGCCTGCTCCACACTAATCCCCTGAAGCCTGGCATAGCATGTGTTTATTGGATATTTGTGATTCTCAAGACAATGTGACCTGCAGATTACAAGAGGGCCTCAGTCACGGTGCACTCAACATACTATTGTAACGTAATCCACAGCATAGATGAGATCAGAAAGAAAACTCTTTCAAATATTAAAATGACTAACCTATACAATTTTTCTACCTACTTGGATTGAATTATATTACCAAACATAATATTTCAAATCAGGACCATATGATGAGAAAAAAGTGATAAGGGCCTCTATAATCAGAGGTCATCTAGAACTCCGAGGTAGGTGATTGAAAGTTAGATAAGGCATAGCTTACCTTTGCTGTGTAATTGGAGACATTCTGGTGCCCAAACGCTCTTCCTGAAATTTTGATTTCCATATCACTAAAGGAGTCTATTCAGATGTTTTCTTTGGAATAGTTAATTCTGGCTTTAGGTCTTATTGTACCGATTAAATAAAATCTTGTTCGAATTTGCTTTAACCTTGCAGGTCAAAATATCAATTGTGTTTTTATCCCAAATAAGAAAATGAAAGAAAGCATATTGCTAGATTTATGGACCTATCCATTTAATTATATCCTTGAAAATATTTTAAGTTAGAAAACTAAAAATAAAACATGAGGTTTTCTATAGATAAACAATCACGTGATACTGAAATATTAGCAAGGAAATTGGCAGTTACTAACCTCTTTTTTTTTTTTTTAGTACTGGGGATTGAAACCTTCTCCTTCCAAGCTACACCTTCAGGCCTTTTTCTACTTTTTTGTTTATAAACAGAGTCTCACTAGATTGCTCAGGCTGGCATTAAACCTGCCACCCTCCTATCTCACTGGGATTATAGATGTGTATCACCATGCCCTGCTTAGACTAAAAAATGGGGATGGAATATTTTCATATCCTTTCATACCCTCTTAAAATTTATCCGGTATCACCTTCCATCCTCATTAGAGAAGTGTAAAACCTGAAGTACATTGTGTGTGGGGATCAGACTTTATCACATTAGAAATGAGACTCTGATTTCCTGTATCAAAGCTTCTGGTTTGCATCGTGCCCTTCTCTTACATGAAATAATGAATTTATCTTCTTTAGATCATGCTTCCTTGTCTTTACAAGTGATGTTCCATTTTTCTAAAATTCCTATGAGTTCTAATAGTCTTAAATCTTCATAAAAACAGTCAGATGTTTTGCAAGTTGTGAAATACTTAAATGTTCTGAGTCAGATAAACATGCATTTGAATCCTGATTTATTAATTTTCTAGTTGGATAATCATAGGCTAATAACTTAAAATCTCGTTGTCTATTTTTAACTTAACATAATTAAAAATAAAGCATTTTTAAAAGATAAATGAGATAATAATAAATGAGAAGTACTTAGCTCAATGTCCTCCATTTAAAAATTCAGTAAGTGTAGCCAGGCATGGTGGTGCACTCTTGTAATCCCAGTATTTAGGAGTCGGAGACAAGAGAATAATAGGCGTGAAGGTAGCCTCGGGAATGTAGTAAGGCCCTTAGGAAGAACTTAGTGAGACTGGGCTCTAGATGTAGCTTGAACATAAAATACCCTAGATTCAGTCTGCAGCAACACACACACAAACACACACACACACACACACACACACACACACACACACCAAAAATAAATATATCCATGTGTTATGCTGTGTATTTTCTGTTACAACTTTCCCATCAGTGTATTCATCACATTGCAATCAGGGTATGGTTTCTACAGTTTTATTAGAAGAATGTATGACGATTAGAGATGGCTGTAAAAGGACAACTATAGTGTGTGTGTGTGTGTGTGTGTGTGTGTGTGTGTGTGTGCGCGTGTGTGTGTGTCTGGGGATGGAACTAGGGCATTTGACCTCTAAGCTACACTCCCTGCCCTATTTTGTATTTTTATTTTGAAACAGGGGTCTCACTAAGTTGTGGAGAGCCTCACTAAGTAGTAGAGCCTGTCCGCAAACCGCGATCCTCAGTCAGCCTTTTGAATGCTGGAATTACAAGCGTGCGTCACCACGCCCAACTGGACAACAGTATTTTTAAGTTTAAAACAAAATATTTGAACAGAATGGGCTGGCCCGGGCAGTACTGTCTGCATGTTTGAAAATTTTCTAAAAAATATTGTATTTGTTAGGTTTTGCTGAGTACAAATTGCTTTCAATCTTAGTGACATAAAGAAGTCACTTTATTTAGCCTAAAGTTATGGGGGTCAGGTGGGCAGTTTTTCTGGCCTAAGTGGGCCTGGCTGATCTCTGTCCAGCACAATTATGTATCTTGTTTGGCAGGTAGCAGGTTGTTATTAGGGAGAGAGTGATGCATGAGGTGACAGGGTCTTCATTTCCCATTAGCCAGTCAGCTTCCCTGGACTTCTTAACATAATGGTGATAGCAGTATCAACAGGTCAACAAATGAGAGAAATCCTTGGTGGGCACTCACACACACACACACACACACACACGCACGCACGCACGCACGCACGCACGCACACACGCACGCACGCACTCACGCACACATGTGAAATTCTTAGCTTTTGTCACATTTCCCATTACTCTATTGATCAAAGCTAGTCATATAACCAAGGCTAGATTCCTTGTGGGTAGATCCAGACCCATTCAGGGCACTAGGGAATAAGAATGGTAATATCTATTTTGAAAAATAAAAAACATAAATGTACATTCTGTGTTTATTAGAGTTAAGATCTTAAAATTCTTTTACAAAATTAAATATTTACTCACACGAGTAAATAATTAACCCAGAACAATGGTGCCTGCCTGTAATCCCAGTACTTGGGAGGGTGAGACAGGAAAATTGCAGATTGCAGGTGTTAGAAGTACATTTTTATGGTGTCATTAAAAAAAAAGACACATATTTGAAAGTAGCTCTGTGCAATTGATTTTTCACGTTTTGCAAAAAGGGATCCTGCCACCAGTAAGGTCAGATGTGCAAGAGCAACATGGAGAAAGCTTGGTGGGTGTTACATTTTCAGTGAGGGGCTCCTGTGTTGTGCTCCCATTGGTGGAAACAGAGCCTCACAATCTTTATGCCATTGGCTGAAGGGGATGCCAGAAGAGGGGTTGGTACAATTTCCAGAAAATGCTATCTTTACAAAAATACAAACACACATAAAGTTACACAATAGCAGTTTTACAACATGGAGGTCAAGTGAAAATATTTTTTGGCAGAAAAGATCTGATTATTTCTCATAGAGGCCAGTCTCAGCAACTTAATGAGGTCTCAGAAACTTAGTCAGACTCTTTCAAAACAAAAAATAAAATAGATCTGGGTATGTAGCTCAGTGGTAGAATGCTCCTTGGTTCAATCTCCAGTACTGACATACTAGAGTAAACAATCACAGCCATTTTTATATTTGTTTCTAAAATCTCCTACAGTAAGGCTGAGGATGTTGCTCAGTGGTAGAGAGTTTAACTGGCAAACATGAGGTCCTGGGTTCAATTTCCAGTACCACAAAAAAAAAAAAAAACTCTACAGCATTGACTCATCAGTAATTCCTTTCTGCCTTTTTTCTAGCTTCATGATACAAAAATTAAATTAAGTAGGGCATATTTTGCATGCGAAAAAATAGCATCTAAGTATATTGTTCCATATCTTCTTGATAAATCCTAAAGAATTTGGGAATCTTGTTCTTTGTGATTTATACCGCCACAAGATAAGGATTATAAAATTACCAAACTAATAGCTTTGATTTTATATTATAAAACAGGTTTGACAAAACCCAGTGAAATTATCGTTACCAATGTGATTTACATTTTTCTATTTTTTTCAATGAGAAAATAAGAACACAGATTAGAAAAGCAATTGTTTTAGGAATCCACACTATTCCACTGGCATGAGTAAAAACTGTTCTTAATAATAGTTAGCTTATAAGTCTGAAACTAGTAATGAGATGAATTCTTCCATCCATGTTTTCTTCCTCCTCCTCCCCATCGGCCCAAACCTTTAGCATCATGAATCCAGTAGGACAGAATTTACATGCATTGTATGTGAACTTCAGATGTTCTGCTAATCTAAAAAATATTACCTCATTTATTTTGACTTTGTAAATAAATACTTGGGATGCCAAAAGCTGATGTATAAACTACAGGAAGAAGTGATATTTGGTATTATATATCTTTTATGTTCTCAAACTAAGAAATACATTGTGTGGCTTAGTGGCTTTTAGTTGTGAGAAAAATTATATATATATATATATATATATATATATATATATATATATAACCAAAATCATATTATTTGCATGTCTGATATATTTTCCAAAATCTATAAATGCATAAAATAATAGGAGTGCTTCTTAATTTAATAGTTTACTCATCAAAAATTTATATAGCATCTGTGGCTGACCCCGTGAAGCTCAGTGAACTGCAAATGTTTTCTATGATTTTACAGGAGGGTCTAGAGGTGCTAACTTTTCAGCAGGTTATTTGTGACTTTTTCTCTGAGATGATGTGAGTAGGTATTAAATAATAATGTCCTTCAATATAAGAAATTAGTAAAAAAAACTATTTAGATTTATGTGTTACTGGCTTTTTGGTTTCTTTGTTTGTGAAATGTGGGTACTCTAGTCTGGATCTGTGATGTCCTTCAAAATCTCATGTGCCAAAAAGGAAATGTTCAAGTGCAGCCACGTGACTGTTTGATGAGGATGCATGTATGGGTAGAAGGAAGTCAGATACTATTGATCAAGACAGTGGAAGAATGACCATAAAGATAAATCAAAGAACTTTGAAGATGCCAGGATGTCAGTAGCCCAGAGGGCCAAAGCATTGAGGGAAGATGATTTGCAGGGAGGGCCCAGGGTGCTTTGGTTTTTTTTTTGTTTTTTGTTTTTGGTGGTACTGGGGTTCCTGGAAGCCTTCTACCTCCAGCTACACTCCCAGACCTATTTTTTAGGTTTTTATTTGGAAACAGGGTTTCTAAGCCAGCGTGGCTGACTTCGAACCTGCGCAATCCTCCTGTCTCCGCCTCCCAAGTGCGGGGATTACAAGCGTGTGCCACCACGCCCGGCTGATATCAAGGCTTTCTATGCAAAAACGTTCCATATCTCTGCTTCCTGCATTGGGGTATCATACTGCTTGGCCATCCCAGCTGGGGATCAGGTTGGCCTCGGTGCTGCTTGGGACACTGCTTCTCAGGACACAAGTAGTAAGCTTTCATACCATCCTTGTGGTAGTTACTCTGCAGCACACAGCGATCAGGAGGTACCTGGCTACCTTCATTTCAATTTAAAAATATAATCAGGCTGGGCATGATGGCACATACTTGGGATGCTGAGATAGGAGGATCACAGGTTAGCAGCCTCAGCTACTTAGTGAGGCTCTCCACATCTTATTAAGACTGTTTCAAAATAAAGAATATAAAATAGGGCTGGGGGTATAGCTCAAAAGTAGAATACCCCTGGATTAAATCCCCAGTACTGAAGAAAAAAATTTAATCAGAAAGGCTTGCATCCTAAGTAGAGCCATTTCTGTCCCAGAGATCCCAGAATTGTATACAGAGCCAACAGCTTGCAATGCCATCCAGGTAGAGCCATAAGTACTTGACTACTAATCCTGAGAGATGCAGCATGGATTGTTGCCAGAGTTGTGGGAATGGGGCCCCCCAGGAGACATGGGGACCTAAATCTTACCTAGTGTGTCCAAGGGCTGGAACATGGATTTAACAATTATTTTAAAGCATCAAGATTTGATGTTGACTTGTTGGGTTTTGGACTTTCTGTGGGCATGTCATGTCTTTGTTCTTTCTAGTTGCTCCCCTTCAGTAATGGGAACATCTGTCCTATGCCAATCTTGCAACTGTGCTTCAAAAGTATGTAACTTGTTTAATTTCATAGGCTCAGATCTGGAGGGAACATTGTTTTAATCCATGAGAAATTTTTTTGCGTGGTACTCAGAATTGAACCCAGGGGCATTCTACCTCCGAGCCACACCAGCAGCCTTATTTTTATTCTTTATTTTAAAACAGGGTCTCACTAAATTATGGAGGGCCTCACTAAGTAGCTGAGGCTGGCCATGAACCTGCAATCCTCCTATCTCAGCCTTGCAAGTACCAGGCTTACATGCGTGCACCACCATATCTGGCCCATGTGATGTTTAGAGGCAAATTTAGACTTACTTTTAAGGTTGATGCTGAAACAGGTTAAGGCGTTTGAGTTCTGTTGCCCCACCCAGAACCACAGGAATATTTATTCTTTGTCAAAAGCTTATTTCTGGACCTCAGACTCTCTGAAGGCAGCACCATTCATCAGCCTAATTCTTCAGACATTTCCTCACATTCTTTGGTAAGGCTGGGCAATAACAATTCAAGCTAGCAAAACATCCTTGGCACATACAGTTGCTAGGTGCCTGGTTCCTACGCTGTCACTTTGTCTTCACTTCTCTCTCAGTTTCAAGGCTCTCAGAATCATACCCCCCAGGCATTTGATATTTCCCATCAACCTTTATATTGATGTACCAAAAGACTATGCCATCTAGAGAACGTTTATATGAGGCAACAGAATTCACAAACTAAAAAAAAAAACTGTCATTATGAAATAGCCCGTATGTTGCTAAGATTGTCATATATACAACTATTTGTCTATCTTTTTTCTAAATAACTTAATACCTTATGTTCTTTCCTGGAACTCCATGCACATATTGCATAGTACTTTTCCCTGAAAGAATATACATATTACAGAAAAATAAACAGAAAATTTGCCTTTAAATTTTCTAAATAAGAGGATGAGTTGACTATTGCAGTTTTACTAGTGGGGAGTATTATGCGGCCACATGTCACAGTAACCTGAAAGACCAACAATCCCCATTTTGAGAGATGGGAAGACTTAGATACCATTGATTTAAAAGCTCAGTCCATTGAAAACATGGACTGTAGATTTAGCTCTTTGTTCCCTGACCCATCTGACAGGCATTTGGTTAATGTCAGTGTCTCGATAATACGTTTAGTGCAATCTCCTCCTCAGCATGATTAACTGTAATAGGGCTGCTGCTGAAAAGGTGTGCTTAATGTATTGTAAAGGGTCACAGATGGGGAGAATTAAGTCCAAGATGCCCAGCTAGCTAGACTATGAAAGGCATAATCCATATTTAATATCCTTTCTCATTAACGATAACAGTCACATATAAGTGATTCCAGTTAAGAACTCATCTGAAGCTGCAGCAAAGTTAGATGGCATCCCTAATTACAGAAGGTAGGGCTCCATTAGTCCCTCCCACTATTGGTTGCTCACCAATGTTGGCAGAATTTAATGTGAGTCTTATGACAATTGGGAACCTAAAACAGATCTTTGATATATGGTTAAGAAAAGTAAGAGGATTAAGTTTATTCCACATCTTCAGCCCATTACTTTAAAAATAATGTAGCTTAATGGGCATTCATATAAACTTTTTCCCTCTGATTTTAAAATTAATGGCTGTTCATAGAGCAATTTTTTTCAGTACAAATAAGATCTATTTCAAAATAGGGCTTTTTCTAAATCATCTGATTTTGCTTAGTGGGGCTAATTAAATTTACTTTGTTTCTACCTGATAGACTCTCTCCTTTTGGAGAATACATTACAAAAATGACATAATGCCTTTACTAATTTACAATGAGATCAATTGGCATAAATCCAGAGTCTTTAGTCCTGAAAGATATTATTCTCAAAGAAGAAATAGCATGAATAAGTTATAATGAAATCATCAAGGTACCCACACTCCACTGACTATCTTACCACTTCTGATTTAGTAAAAATTTTCCATATGAGTTTGAGATTTTCTGCCTAAAGCATTTTCCAAATCGCTATCTCTTTTCCATATGAAACATGTAGCCCAGTACACATCCACAGAGACATTTATTCATTCAATCATTATTTTTAGTCTCTGCACTAGTCAGTAAGTTAAAAGTTATAAGCATAATTTTAAACATTATACATAAACACTATCCTTTAAATTCTAACCTTACTAGTCTAGTAGGGAAGATGGGTTGTTTAACAAATATGAACACAAAACCACATATGTATAGTGACACAAAAGCAGACACACAGACCAATGGAGCAGAATGGGAGATTCACAAACAAATCCACACACTTACAGCCAATTCATTTTTGACAAAGTGGTCAAAAACATAACACTGGAAAAAAGATATCCTCTTCAACAAAGGGAGCTAGTTATCCATATTAAGAAAACAAAAATACATCCCAGTTTCTCACTTATCACAAGAATCAATTCAAGATAGATCAAAGACTTAGAAATTAGATCAGAAACTTAGCAGTTACTTGTTCATAGGAACAAAAATCTATGGGTAAAAATGTCCTCAACAAGACCTCAAAGGCACAAGAAATTAAAACAATGATTAATACATGGTATTGCATTAAACTGAAGAGCTTCTTGTACAGCAAAGGAAACTATATAGAACCTCAAAAGAGAGCCTACAGAATGGAAGAAGATCTTTGCCAGCTACTCCTCTGCTAAAGTACTAATATCTATAATATACAAAAGACTCAAGAAACTCACTACCAAACAAACAACTAAATAAAAAATAGGCAAGTAAACTAAATAATCAATCTACAAAAGAAGAAATACAAGTGGCCAATAAATATATGAAATATGTTCAACATCATCAGTAATCAAAGAGATGCAAATAAAAGTAACTTGAGATTTCACTTAACTCTAATTAGAATGGCAATCATTTAAAACACAAACAATTATAAATGTTGGCAAGGATGTAGACAAATAGGAACTCTGATGCACTGTTGGTGGGACTGCAAAGTAGTGCAACCCCTTTGGAAAATAGGATGGAGGATATTCAGAAGAATGGGAATGAACCAATCATAGGACCCAGCTATATCACTTCTGGGTATTTATCCTAAAGAATTGAAACCAGACTACCATATTAATGCATGTATATCTACGTTTATAGCTGTACAATTCATAATTGCCAAACTTTGGAACCAACTGAAATGTCCATCAACAGATGAATGAATTACAAAATTATGGCACATATACACAATGGAATTATACTGAGTCATAAAGAGAAACAAAATTATGCCATTTTCAGAGAAATGGATAGGACTGGAGAATATTGTGCTAATTGAGATTATTCAGTCACAAAAAATGAAGGATTGGAAGTTCTCCCTCATGTTCTGAAGCTATGGAGAAATCGGGACTCAGCAAGGACTCCAGACACGAGCAGACTCCTCCAGAGGAGGAGAAACCTTAGTGGACTGAAGGAGGGGACCCAACTGAGGGAGACGGGATGGGGGAGAAAGACTTGAAGAGGGAAACACCTCATTGGTCACAATGTACATACACAAACCTATCAAAGCTAATCACTGTTTTGAGCACAGGAAGGTGGGAAAGGAGAGGGAGTCTGGTGGAAACTTGGGGAAGGCTCAAAAATATTGTGGGCATATATGCCTCCATCATCCTGAATTTCATTAAGATGTATGATTACAATTGCACCAATAAAAATGTACATAGATCATGGATATATTAAGAATAATTTATATAAATGTATAATTATGACTGTTATTGCCAGAAGTACACTGAGTTAAATTTGGGTGAATGGAGAAAACCTTTTAAAAGGGGTATACTAAATGAGGAGCATAAAAGATAAATAAGAATTATCTGGAGGGATTAGAGAAAAACCTTGTAGATACAGGGAAGAGCATATGCATGTTCTGGGCTTGTAATGAGTTTGGTGCCATTAGAAACTGAAAGGAGTTCTGAGTGGGTTTAAAAGTCCCTTTTGCATAAGTAACCTTAGGGCATAATTTATAAACAGGTGGTAAAGAATAAGTGAATAGTTTATGTTATTAAGGCTTAGCACAGAAGTCTTATTTCATGGTTTTGGTTGGGTTTGATCCAAGACACATTCTTCTTCACAGCCCCTGGCTTCAGGAGAAATTGATGTCCAATCCATCCTCTGTGGTCCAGACATAATGAATGAATTTTACCTACAGGTGCCTTATCTGGAGTTATTTGATAATTTATTACAAATCTCTTGCCCAGAAGTTTCTTTTTTAATTTTTTGCCTTTTAATTTTTTTTTTTTTTGGTGGCTCTGGGGATGGAACCCAGAGGCATTTGACCTCCGAGCTACATCCCCTGCCCAATTGTTATATTCTTTATTTTGAAACAGGGTCTCACTGAGTTGCAGAGGGCCTCACTAAGTAGCTGAGGCTGTCCATAAACCGCGATCCTTCAGTCTCGGCCTCCGGAATGCTGGGATTACAAGTGTGTGCCATCACGCCTGGCTCCTTTTTAAGTTTATTTATTTATTTATTTTTATGTGGAACATATTAAAAATGGAATACATTCAGACTGTGCTTGTTGCCCCCCTGCTTCCTCTTCCTTCCTCCCAACAATGAGTGTCCAGATTAACCATGCTACGTTCACACTTTTACACATATTCGGATACAGCTCCTCCATTAATCAACCTCAGCCTTCTTCCTCTCTTATCCTTCCATTATAACAATTCGTAATAGCCAAAATATGGAACCAACCTAGGTCTCCATCAACAGATAAATGGATTTCAAAATTATGGGAAATATACACAATGGAATTCTACTCAGCTATAAAGAAGAAGAAAATCATGTCATTCGCAAGAAGATGGAAAGACCTGGAGAACATTATGTTAAGTGAGATCAGCCAGGCACAGAAAAAGAAGGGACATATGTTCTATCTAATATGCCCAAAGAAGGGAGTATTAGGAATGCCCAGAAGTTTCTGAGGTAACTCCTCTCTCTTCCTCCTCCTCCTCCTCCTTCTTTTTTCCTTCTTTCCTTCCTTCTTTCCTTCCTTCCTTCCTTCCTTCCTTCCTTCCTTCCTTCCTTCCTTCCTTCTTTGAACTTCAACTAATACTAGGTTGAAAAAGAAGGGAAGGGAAGACACAAGTAAACACAGTACATGACGCTAGTCAAAGGACCATGTTGATGCCCAAACTCTCTCCTTCATCATCTTCTGCATTTCATTGCCACCACCCTTCTCTCTTTAAGGATATACACATACTAAGCTTCTCGATAAAGCATTCTTTTATCTCCTATCAATCAAATATATTATGTACCTAACACCAGTCTGTGAAGATTAGTTAAAGAAAAAATTTTTAACCAACAGTTCTCTTATGTTTCATGTTATCAGATAAGATACATTAAGATACTAATAGATATCATGAGAATGAGAAGATAAGCCATGGACAGAGAAAATTTTTTACAAAACACATATCTGACAAAGAACCATAACCCCAAAGAAACAAAGGACTCTTAAAAGTGACAATAAGAAAGTGGACAACTTGGTTTTAAAAAATGGGCAATGGACCTGGACAGAACAACAGAGAACATACAAATGGTAAGTAAACACAGGAAAATATGTTCAATGTGGTATGCCATTAGAGAAATGCAGATTAAAACAGCAGTAAAGCACTACCACAAATTTTTCAATGACTAAAATCCAATAGGCTAACATCGCCAAATTTTGGTGTTATGTGGAGATCAGTGGGGAAGGAAGAATAGGTAGACACAGAGAAATTATAGGGCAATGAAGCTATTCTGTGTGACACTGCAATGGTAGGTAGGGGTCACTATACATTTGTTCAAACGTGTAAAATGGACACATCAAGAATAAAACCTAAACGTAAACTGTGGCCTTTGGGTGATAATGATGTGGCAATATAGGTGTACGGACTGCAAGAAATGTGCCCCCATTGGCCAGGGATGTTTATCTTGGGAGAGGGTATGCCTATGTGGATATGGTGGTAAAAGGGAGTTCTCTATACTTTTTGATATATTTTTCTATGAACCTAAAACTGCCAAAAATAAAGTTTGATAATAATATGTGTGTGCAAATAAAACAGACCAAAGTTTATAGTCTATAGTCTAGTAGTTAAATATGTTTTTGTATCTTTATTCATTCGCAAGTGTAAATATAATTGCAAATTGTAATAAATCTAATGAAGGAAGAGCAGAGGCAAAAGCATATAACAATTTAATCTAATGGAGACCTTAAGAATGAGTAGCCGTGAGCTTGGCAAAGAGTAGGAAAACCAATTACATGTGAAAGAAAGACAAACATGTAAAGTACTGAAATAAGAAAGCATTATTTCACAAATTAGGTCAGGAATGTGTGTTAAGAAATAGACTATGATGATGATGTGGTAAAGATTTGGATGGAGGATGCTAATGTATATGAATTTTTTTAAGCTACAAGATAATACATCCTTGGTTGCAATGTCTCATATTAGTGAGATATGTTTAGTAAATATTATGGGATAAATGAAACAAATGAACACTTAGGAGTTTAACATGGCATAGTATGATTTTGGGGTGGTCTCCTATAGCTATTATGTTTACTAAATTGTAATATCAAGAAGTTTTTTTTCATTCTTTGGTTTGTGACTTCTAACACGTTTTCCTTTTATACTAGCTAAGGCAATTGTTACTCTGTTCTGTTTTGCTTTCAGTTTTCGGCTGGAGTAAAGCAAAATGCAGTGTAAAGGCACAGTGATCCTCATTCTGAAAACACCTTCAAGTTTAGGGGACTTTCCCAAACTACCCTCAGGTTGGATAGAGAATTCACTAGCAGGACTCACTGACAGCTGTTATCTTCAGAGTCATGGTTACCCCAGGGAAAGGATGAGAATTGGAACCAGGCAAAGGAAGACAGGCATGAGGCAGAGGATAGGAGGCTTCCATGCATGGAACTCTTGTTGGCTAGGGCAGCATCTTCCTCCTAGCTTGGGTACATGGCAATATTCAGAGAGTGATGCCAACGTGGATCCTCACCGGGACTTTTGTAGTAACATTTTTATTGGATTTTTATTAGCCAGATATAATTAATTGATGACCCATATTGTTGAGCCCAGTCCCCCGCCACCTCCTAACCCTCCCCAGAGGTCAGGCTTATGCCACATGGTTAGAAGGTCACTCCATGAGTCTCTGTTGTCAAAAACTGTCAAGTGGGTCCTGGGAGCTCACCATGAATATAAAGATATTTCTATCATACTCCGGAAATTCCTAGTATTTAGTGATGACCCCTTAAGAACCAGGGACAAAAGACAAGACTTCTCTTTGGTTTTTGTTTGGTTCTGGTTTTTTTCTTTTGTTTGTTTTTGTTTTGTTCACAGTGCTAAGGATTTAGCAGAATCTTATGCATACTACAAAGCCCTCTACCTCTGAGTTAAATTCCAAGTCCCAGTTGTTCACTACACATATATTTAGAGATTTTTTTTAGCACAGTGGCATAACTTCATAATATCAAGTAAACTGTGTATTTAATATTCTAAGTAATTTATCAGAGTCCAGCATAACCCCACATCTGACAAATGGAGAACAATATGAAAGAGTCCGTATGGATGTTTATATCCAGCTATTGCCATGTGGTAGTCAGTGATTAATCTTTATAGGCCACCTGAATGGAGTATGATTATAATTAAATAATAGATCCGGCAAGTTATTTAGCATATAAAAAGGTTTCTAGGCTTGAAAAGAAAACGACAGTGATGTTTAGTTAATTGTCGGTTACATAAAATGAAATCTAAAGCTCTAGATAAACCATTCAAAATTTTATCTGCCTGATATGGTGGCTAGACTCCATAGAAGTCAGGCAAGAAAAGTTTCAGGGAAGGTAGTTTAGGTGATAGCTATGAGAAATTTTCAGGGACATGGTCAATGCTATATGACAAAATTGGACAAATTCATTATGTATTATATGATTTATATCTCACTGAATGAGAGAGAGGGAAGAAAAAAGGAAAGAAGAGAAAAAGGGGATAATTTTACCCATATTTTTCAATTTTATCTAATTTTCAATAAATTAGCTAGGAAGAAGTTGTTTTAATTTCAACCTATGGGTTGAATGTGTTGCTTCACAGTTAGTTATGTTTTGATTTATGAGTTACATTCATATAAAAGATAAACTCTTAGGTATTTAACCCAGCTCTGCCCAATCCAACAGAAAGAGGATTTCTCAACGTCTTCATATTAAGAGTGAATAAACAGGAAGACAGCATAGACAGGGAAATGAGGACAGCATTCAAAGTTCAACATCCATGAGTGAGTCCTAAATAAAATGTGATTGATAATCAAAAGTGAGAACTGTGCCTTTTATTCCCTGTTAAATGGGAACTGCGGAGGCAGCACAGGTGCGTTGTAGATGTCTGATTCAGACGGCAGAAGTGGCTCTTTGGGGAAGAAAGATGAACTTTACGTAAGCATTCAGCTAAAAAATGTGAAAAGGCACATCTTGTGAGGAGATAGAAAATAAAAAGATATTGATTGATGAGTCATTCAATCTGTATTTATTCAGAATCTAGTACATATAAAGTACTGTTAGACGCTGAGGCAGAGTAATAAATAGCAGAGAAGAAGCCCCAGCCCTCAGGTAGCTTATATTCTAGAGGTAGAGCTATGTTTCATACTAATTATTTATGCAGATGGTTATGATTCAGACAAATTGTTGAAGAAGAATCGCAAGATGCTAAAGAATACCCAGCTGTGAACCATGAAAAATAATATATGTGTATATGTGAGTGTGCACACAGGTATAGTGGAAGAAAGGAACAATTGGCTATGGTTTTTTCCAAGAAGTTGATCTTTTAGGTCAGGACCAGGAGAATCAGAAGAAATTAATCAAGTAAAAAAAGAGGGGTGTGGGAAGGACATCCTCAAAGCAGAAACCAAGTTTGTACAAAGGTATTTATGGATGGATCTTGCAAAGAAAGAGGCATTAAAGCAGAAAGTGAAGTTACTAAGGTCAGTATGGGCCAGAATATGCCGAACCCAATATATATGACCTGCTAATGTTTTGGGTAAATTATTATCAGTAATATATGGAAAGACATTGAGGGTGACCTGAGTCAGTGAGTATTTTTTTAATCACCCTATCTGGAAGATAGAAAAAAAAAAAAACAGAGAGGATCAAAGTGAAGTGTAAGGACCAGTTAGAAATACACATTGGCCTATGGTAAAGCAATAGTGGTAGCTTGAACCGGACTTGCAGAGCAAACATGGAAAGATGTAGACAAATTTGAGAAACATTTGAGTAATTAACAGTGACAACAAACAGTTTAATAATTGTCAATATCAAAGTGAAGAAGGGATGGCATCAGGCAGGAGGTTTGTCTTGGAGGTTTCCTGTCTCTCATTCTGTAAATTATAATTTGAAGGCCATGAGACTTGAATCTCTGACATAGAAATTGGCCTCTCCTTTTTTGTTACTTGTGAAGGTGCCCTCCAGTGGAGTTTGACTTACTTTTGGTGGATGAGATTTGGACTTTCCTGAGAGCCACATCAGGTTGTTTTCTTTAAACCGGGACAAAGGGGGAGGGTTATTTAGGGGAGAAGGAAGAGCAGTGGCTGGGTAGCAGAGACGATGTTAACAGAGCCTATTTCCTTGTCACTTGGCAGTGGCCTATATTTAGAACCTGCTACCATTTCTGACAGTTTTGTTAGATAAGTCAAATTCAGGGTTGTCAGGAAAGCTAAGATCTTTTCCCCTCAATCTTAAAAATTGTTACAGAAGTCTAGCTGGGTACATGTGCAGGACGGACTCTGGGACAGCTATCTTTTGTTCTTAGCTCCTTATAAAAATGATTCACAGGGATGGTTTATTCTGTAACTTTCTTAGATTTCTGCCATCATACATTAATGACACAGTACAAACATCCTCATCAGATCTCAATGCCTGGATCTTGGACTAACCAGCCTTCAGAACCATTCACCAGTATATTTCTGTTAATTATAGATTATCCAGTCTCAAGGATTTTGTTATATTAGCAGAAAATCTATCAAGAGATAAGTTTCACTGGTAGATAACTTTACATATCTGCTGTCACAAATCATTGGCTAACAGAATTGAGAACATGTGATTGTGTGACTCTACTGGGAGATTACACTTGATCTTGTGCCTGGATTTCTCTGAACTTTTTCCCGTCTTCTCCTTTCACTGTAATAAAACTTTGCCTTGAGTATGAATGTAGATTGAGTCGTATGAAAGGGAACCATCAAACCTCGGATGGTTTTTGAGACACTTGACAGAGTAATTTATAGAGAAACTTTATCTTGCTATTGTCAATGTTATTCCTGTGTAAAGCATTGGGCATGAAATATGAATATAATAATTTGTGAGAGCAATGATTTTATTGTGTAATTTTGGTGGAGATTATTTAGGACAGTTTCAAATATAAAATCATCCCTTTATGCCAAGCATGATTGTATGCACCTATAATCCCAGTACTTGGGAGACTGAGACAGAGGATTGCAACTTTGTGAGACCAGGCTTGGCAACTTAATAAGACCCTGAGAAACTTAGTGAGAACTTCAGCAGCATAATGAGACCCTATTTAAAATAAAAAATGAAAGAGGGGTGAGGTTGTAGCTTGGAGGTTGTATGCCTCTGAGTTCAATCCTCAGTACAAAAAATAAAAAATAAAATAAAGCTGGGGGGTGTATTGCAGAGGTAGAATGAGCATGGGTTCAATCCCCAGTACCATCTAACATACAAAAAAATAAAATTACAAAAAACATCCTCCCTTAATGCATCTTGAATTTGCTAGATTCACTTGAAGAAGACAGAAGGATAATTGGAATTATAATTTTGCATGTGTTCATCTCCAGGAGTGTGAAAATAAAAATGTCACTAATGTGAGTTCTTTGCACTTTATTGGCATTAAGGGCTGTTTTGTTGCTCTCATTTATACTTTTGCTGTTATAATCATATTGTGAGGCTTTTCCTTGACAATACTCTAACACTCAAAATGTTTTATAAACACAGCTAAAACAGCTCATCAAAACGATGGCAAAATGAACACGATACAGGAAGCAGCTGAAAATGGTATCACATGGAGAGCTGCTTGTGCCACAGGAGATGGAACAGCATCAGTACCACTGTTGAGTACACAGGACCCTTGGATGTGGATTGTGCTTATGGTAATGGTGATGTCCTTTCATTTAGGTAATTACTTGGGCTTTCAAAGAGCATCTTCTGTGTACAGGCTCTGAGCCTCTTATTACCTCTGCAGCCTTTATTACACTGCACACATTTAGCACTCACCCACTAATGCTTTGCTTTATCAAATTCTCCTGAAGTATTAATAACATGCCCTGGAGAATTGTCTACTTTTTCCTGCTCTGGATCCATCACCAAGTTCTATAATCTTTGGTGATTATTTTTTAGTAGAAACTTACTGTTACTGCTTACATCTACTCTTTGCCCTGCATCAGCCTTGGGTCCCATGATTTGAGTGTGTGTGTGTGTGTGTGTGTGTGTGTGTGTGTGAGAGAGAGAGAGAGAGAGAGAGAGAGAGAGAGAGAGAGAGAGAGAGAGAGAGAGAGAGAGAGAGAAGTTCTACTTAAAATTCCTTGGGTAAGCATAAAGACTCATTGCGAATATTAGCTTCAACTTCACCTAAGGTAATTTTTGGAACTCATTTTTAAGCTTTCTGAAGCTTTGAAAATAAAAGCTAAATATTTACCAAGAGGTTATTACTTGCCTGGGACCATTTTAAATCTACAGAGCACATTAACTCATTTAAACCTCACAGTACTTTATAAGGTATTTGCTATTCTCGTCTTCATTATGTTGACAATGAAGCAAGACACTTGCCCAGGGTCACACGGCTACTCAGGCGCAGAGCCCAGTGTGCTTGCAGAGCCTGGACTCTTACGCTCTGCGCATCCCTTTGATGTTTTATCTTCACCGCATCAGTAATGACAGGCTCCTTCCAACCCCACTTTGCTCCTTGCTGCAGCTGCACACTGGCCTAGCTTCAATCTGTTAACGTGCCTCGTTATGGGCATCCTCAGCCTGCGATGCTCTTCACCCTGCTCTCTCTTCCATAAAAGCTTTTCACAGTCTGATAGGCAGCCTGAGAAACACCGTGCCGGCGGCTTGAGCACAATCATTGCCCGTGGGGCTCAGTCTGGGAACAAAGTGTGGAAGATTATTTCTGATTCTATTACTTCCAATAATTTAGACTCCCACTTTCCAGCCTGAGGATGGGGAACTACACCAAGTATCTAGATTTCTAACATCAAACAATGAAGTTCAGAAAGACAAAAAAGATCTTTGCCAAGCAGAGCCCAGCCTTGCTTGCCCGGTATTGCATCTATGCTTAGACTTTAGAATGTGTCAGACAGTTTTAAATACGGGCCATCAATTTCTAGTGGAAGGCTTTAGACCATTTTCCTTTCCAGTGAAATTATATAATCCTCATTAAAATGTTATCTTATGGTTCAAATAATTAGCAAGTACCATATTCTCTGAACCCAAGAAACCTGGCATTTTAGAGGTGAATAAAATTCTACTAACGACTGCATGTTTTGTTAATAAAAATCTCCCCAGCTTATCAGCAGCACAGAATTCCATTCTTCTTTTTGTAATTATGACCTTCTGGATTCTTCTCAGTCATGTCACACTTGTTCTTTCCCAGGCTCCTGTTATCTTTTCTGAAATAAAAGGTATTTCAAATGAATTTAAAAGTGATTATTGTGTAATATCATCAACTTTCTCATCCCTTCGATACCTATAATATCAATCAGATGGTAAATCAGCTGAAGGTATGTCAAGTTCAGTATTTTCTTGATGCAAATGAAGGTGTTTTAGATATGCTTTTATTGACACATTCTAGTCTTATATCGTAATTTAAATTATGTGGACAGTGACATACATGCACATAGTACTTGTGGGCTCCTCCTAGATTGCTCCTTCCCCAACCCTCCTTCCCCATATAGAGTACTGAAATTTACATGGGTATATTCACATATGTACACAAAGCCAGTAGTAGTAATTACTTTATGACCCTCACTCTTCCTCCTCCCTTTCCCCTAGACCACCTCGTGGCTCCACAGAGGTTTCTCCTCTATTATCTGGAGTCCTTCTTGTACCCAATTACTCCTTAGCCTCGGCATATTAGAGAAAACATATGACCCTTCACCCTCTGTGACTGGATAATCTGATTTAACATAATGTTCTCTAGGTCCTTCTATTTTTCTGTAAATGACATAATTTTGTCCTTCATTGCTGAGTAGAATTCCATTGTGTGAATATCCTATAATTTTATAATCCATTCATCTGTTGATGAATACATAGTTGGTTCCATAATTTGGCTATTATGAATTGTGCTGCTATGAACATGAATGTGCATATATTACTGTAATTCTATGATTTCGGCCCCTTTGGAAAGATACTCAGGAGTGGTACAGCCAAATACTATGGTGGATCCATTTTCATTTTTCTGAGGAATCGCCACACTGATCTCCATAGCAGCCAAACTAATTTGCATTCTTACCAAGAGTGAAGAGGAGTTACAATTTCCCTACATTCTCACTAATGTTTATTGTTTTTTGACTTCTTGATGGTTGCCATTCTGATTTGGGGTTAGATGGAATCTCAGTGTAGTTTTGATTTGCATCTCTCTGATTGCTAATGATGTTGAACATTTTTTCATATACCTATTGGCCATTTATAACTCTTCTTTTATAAAGTGTTCAATTTAGTTCAATTGCCCATTTCTTGATTGGGATATTTAGTTCTTTTAGTGTAAATCCCTTTAAGTTCTTTGTAAATTCCAGATATTAGTCCTCGATCAGAGGGGTAGCCAGTAAAGATCTTCTCTCATTCTGTAGACTTTCTCTTTAGACTCTTGATGGTAGTATTTGATGAGCAGAAACTTTTTGGTCTAATGACATCCCATTTATTAATTCTTGTTTAAATTTCTTGAGCTGCCAGGCGTGGTGGTGCACATTTGTAATCCCCATGCTTGGGAGGCGGAGACAGGAGGATCGTGCAGGTTCGAAGCCAGCTGTTCTGGCTTAAGAAACCCTGTTTCCAAATTTTAAAAGTATAAAAAATAGGTCTGGGAGTGTATCCCAGAGGTAGAAAGGCTTCCAGGAACCCCAGTACCACCAAAAAATAATAAATAAATAAATTTCTTGAGCTATGGGGGTCTTGTTGAAGAAGTTTGTACTATGACAAGTATTTTGAATATTTCTCTTCTCTTTCCTAAGCACCTTTTCTAGTTTATTTTGTTAAATGTCAATTCTATGAATAAATTAAAAGAAATCCCACAGAAAAAAATAATCTTAGCTAACAATAAGACTCACCAATCTTACACATTTTTCAAACAAATTAAAAATTTAAATAAATTCCACCTTATAACTATGTCTCAATTGTTTAAATATTAAATCTCTTTGAAATATTAAGAAAAATTAGACATTAGCTGGAGTCAACAAGTTGGAAAAGAGATTATGCAATACTTGATGGTATACTTTATCAGATTTAATATTCATGAATATAAAATTGTATCTTATAGTGTTGATTCCAGATTTCACAAAAAAGAAAGATTACAGATAAAGAATCATGATGGAATATAGAGTTCATAAAATTTTATGATGCAGATTCCATTTACATTTACTAACATCTGTAATATCAAAATTATATAGCTAGATAGTATGAAGGTAAATATTTTAAAGATATTACAGATTATGGATGGGTTTAACACTTATTTTACATATATGGTGATTACTATTTATTTTCTACCCAATGGTTTTTTCTTTTGAGTCCTAAATTCAAATAGAATTCACTTGAATGGTCAGTAGGTGTCTCAAATATATGTGTACAAAAGTATTATTGCCACACTTATCTGCTTTCTCTTTTCTCACCACTCCACAGTCCTTCCACCATTCCACATAATAGTTAATTACATCAGCATCATTTAGTTTGTTCTCTTGTCTGGAAAATGATGTGTCATCCAGGATTCTTTTCTTTAGCACCTCTCCCTATACCCAGTCTACCAGAAAATTCTGTCATCTCTTGGTATCATTAACTTCTGCTCCATTGCTCTGTTTTTTTTTATTAATTAATTAATTTATTTATTTTTGTGGCACTAGGAATGAAACCCAGGGGCATTCTATCTCTGAGCTCCACCCCTACCCTTACTTTATTCTTTATTTTGAATCAAGATCCCACAGTTGCAGTGAGTCTCTCTAAGTTGCTGAGGCTGGCTGTGAAACAATATCCCAAGAACTGGGATTACAAGTGTGCACCACCATATCCAGTTTACCCTCTTTAATTTTATTCAAATCATCTGTTACTATCTATTTCTATGCTATCACATAACTACTTATTTATTTAATAGCTTTCTTCTCCCAATAGAACATATATACCATGGGACAAGGTCCTTTGTTTTATTTATGTCTGTGTTTCTGACGACAAGCATAGGGATTGCCACATGGTGGGAAGGTAGATAACATTGGTTGAATGAATGAACAAATGAGGAAATGGAACATATCAGAGAATTCACACAGCTGCCTTGTACAATATGAGTAGCACCATTACATATCCATAAAATCTGCTTTCTCAAATCCTACTCCAGACTTTTGACACAATTTCAACACTCATTTCTATCAATGACGGTTCCTCTCAAAAGTTTCTCCACAAAAGTAGACAGTTGGGCTAATACTAAATTAGACTGTATCACTCAATCCATTCTGAACCTGGCCTAAAAGGAAGTCAACTTCTCACATGTCTTTAACATCAAACTTTATCAAGACAAAGACTGGGAGATTGACTACTGCCAATACAGGATGAGAACATCTGGAGACCTGCAAATTAACTAGATATAATTCTGATCCAGCTATTCTTAAGGGTCCTTCCCCAAATGAGAAAATAAATGAGGATAGAATGTAAGTGAAAAGGAGCAGCTTTCATTTGGGCCATGGAGCAAGCCTAATGGAAAGCGTAGGCACATGCCCATCATGTTGGGAGAATTTCAGAGCCTGAAAAGCAGGGCTGTTCAAGAAACATGTCATTACTCAACAGAGAATTGTGTTGAGTGAAGAGCGTGTGCTGCGATGCCTTTGGCAGTGTATTCACTTTGAGTGTCTTTGTGAAGCATTCTACCCAATCTATGAATTCAAATCCCAGGTAGGCATTTATTAAATACAAAATTCTTATGAATGTCTCTGATCCAAATCTTGAGTTTTTGATGAAGTTTCACGTCTTTTTCTGTGATTATAAGAAAGCAAGGTCTCTTGATGCTTACCACGAAAGAAATTTTTACTTGGAAATATTATTCTGGAAAACATAGCAGCAACTTCACAAAGGAGGAGTCAGAACAGTGGGGTGATATGGCATAACACAGACACAGAAGATTCTAATTCTCATGAAAGACAGAAGCTGAAGGTTAATGCTTACCAAGTCTTGATTCCTATGAATAAAAGTAACCCGTTCAGCAACAATTTTGTGGAACAATGGAGAGTAAAATTAAATTTATTACACAATCTTTCAGGGATATTTTAATCTCTCAAAGAGTATAAAAGATACACCCAGATTATTACCTATTTATCCTTTAGAAATTTATTATTTATTTATATAGCACCCTCATTTTGGAGGTGGAGGAATTTCTTTGATGAGATGCCATATCTAGGTACCTTCAATCCCAATGAGCTACATGTTGTTTTGTTTTGTTGGTTTTTGTTTGTTTGTCTTTTATATTTGGTATTGAACTTAGGCATTCTACCTCTGAGATACTCTCCAATCCTTTTTTTTTTTAATTTTCAATCAGGGTCTTCCTAAGTTTCTGAGGGTTTTGCTAAATTGCTAATGCTAGCCTTGAACCTGAAATCTTCCTGTCTCAGCCTTCCAAGTACTGAAGATTACTGCCTGTCTTTTATTATTTCTAAGGGATGATTGTGTTTTTCTTTGATTGTGTTAGCTCCCTAATATACTTGCTCTTTAGATAAACTGCCTAGAGTTAATTTCTGCTGCTGTTTGTAACTAAAGCACCCCAACTGGAATATATATATATATATATATATATATATATATATATATATATATATATACTGAATCTTGCTGAAATATGTGGGTCTAAAATGTGGGCTTGAAAAATGGGAATATGATTATCTTTGATCCTTGGAGAACAGTTTGATTCTAGGAAAAACAGAGGTAGACAATAACATACAGCTCTTTTTGGTATTTTTATTCTGAGAAGAAAGGCTCCTTCACCATGAATCTTAGCATTACTAAAGTCATCTATTAGATTCCTATTGTATACAAGACACTAGGATGAGTCTTTGAGATGAAAAAAAATCAATCATTATGTTAGATTCTTCAGGCTGCCAAATTTATTCAAGAAGTTATAGTAACCCAAAGTTAAAAAAAATTGTTTTTTTCATAAATACTTAAAAAAAGGATAGGTAAAAGAGTCATAAAACCTTGAGATGTAGAATTTCCTTTTCTTGAACAAAAGAAGCTTTGCTTTTCTCCATGGACCTGAGGACTTCATAACAGCTTTCAGTTATTTGGCAAGAGCCAAATAACATGACCCATAACACACAGGAAAGTCAGGAGACCTGAGATATGCCACTTTTTCATGAGGCCCAGGCCCCCCCCACCAAAAAAAAAAAGGGGCTAGCCACAGGACATCAGGACGAGGCTGATACTGGTATTCACTTGGGTCTACATTGGCCCAGTGAGGGTCAGGACTTGATATATGTGGTATGGCTTGTGTGTGGAAAGCATATGATGACGTCTGCCCCCTTCCAGCTGTTGATAAGAGTAATTTAGTCCTTCATTTACCCAGTAAGGTGGAATACCAGAGACCTTGAGGAGATTTCCAAACCCACCCATTTATAATAGTACAAAAGACCATCATCCTGCTCACTATCTTGAGGACTGTTAGGAATTGAAGCATTATTTTGTATAATTTAGAATTTGGCAGTCAGTCAATGACACTTGTAGGCTCTTTATCACTGGAAATCACTTCTCTGGACCTTCCCTGATACATGTGTCTGATATATGTATCTCCATATATGAAAAATATCAAGACATATTCAGCTAATTTTGTTGCATTTTTCACTTTGCCTCATTCACTGGAGCTGAAGACATTGAAGGAGAAGACAAAATTCAGTTGAAATTGATTAAAAACAAAAAATATATTAGCTGTCAAGATATAAGAGTACATAGTATTGAGAATTACAGGGACTTTTATTATCATATCCTTATAATCATAATCTTCATAATCATACTTTTCAATTTTATAATGACTTAGCATTTACCAAGGACTCTTGAAGTCTTTAATAGTATGTTCTGTTTATAAGAGGGGTGGAAACACTCCTGTTTTATTTTGTTCCCGTAATATGAAATGGTTAAAAATAGCAACATGGAGTAGAAATATATCAACATATGGAAAATGGGTAGGTTTGTTTGTTTTGTTTCTTAAATTACAGTTTACAAGCGTTTCGGATTCACCACACACACACTCACATTTGTTAGCTGTTATTACAGTAGCTATTATGCTAATGGATAAACAGATGGGAACATAACACAGGACTTTCTAAAACCTGTTTTCTTTGGTTGCTCCTTCTGTAGTTCTATCTATGCTAAATTCCAAGTATAAAATTACTAGACAACTATATATTTCACTGATATTGGAAAGAGGTGACTAATACTTATTAAACAGATACTTTATAGCAACTACTGCCATGAAGAAAATCTCTATTTGCTATCTGATTAAAGTTTCTCAGTGATGCTGAAATGCAGACTTTACTTTTGTGTTATTCCTGAGGAAACTGAGTCACGGAGGTTACCTAGCTTGGCAAAGGCTACCTAGCCTTATTGGCACAAGACCCCAAATCCAAATCTGCTAGTTCTACTGCTTGCTAAATATTAATTTTTTTATAATGTACCCCTAAAGGCAGAGAAGAGTGAATATCTACCCCTAGGGAGTCTGGGGGTGTAGTTCAAAGGGAATCACAACTAGTGTGAAATTTCTTTGAAGTTTCATCTTTTATCTTTAACATGCATACAGTCTACTCCACAATATATCTATATTTGTTTTAAGTATGTTTGGTTTCCTAAATCTTCAAGTGAAACCAAAGCCTCAGAAATATGCATCGTATTTATCCTATGGCTTCTAGACTCTCCCCTGGGTTTTCTGGTATAAAATACACAGTCATTCACAGCACAATTTCTAAAAAAAAAAAAAAAAAAAAAAAATGAGCCATATAATTCTAGCCCAGTTGATTTTAATGTGAAATCTCAATTTCCCACAGTGATTCCTTAGAAGTTGCTTAAAAAAATCCTTCTGTGTGACCCCAGCACACCGTATTTTCATTTTATGGGATCTATCATATTTACAATTACTTGTACATTATCTTTGCTTCTTTTGTTGTTGGTTTCCTTTTCTTTTATTTCTTTTTTTTTTTTTTTTTGGTACTGAGAATTGAACTCAAGGTTCTTTTTATTTTGAAACAGGGTCTTGCTAAATTGCTAAGCCGCATAAGTACTGGGGTTTCCAGCATGCACCACAGTCAGCTATCTTTGCCTCGTAAAACTATAAATTCCACGAAGTTGGGATTCTATGTCTTGGATACTTTCATATTCTTCACACCTACCACAGTACCAAGAAGACAGTAAAACCAAATACGTAGCTGTTCAATAAAAAATTGGCTCATGTTATTTGTAAAATCTTCTCTACGTTGATGTGATTGAAGTCGCTCCTCACGTTTCCTTTAGAGCCCTTCACAATAACTGTGTGCTCCCTTCAGAGTTATGTCAACGTGACATTTTCTGAAATGTCGACAGTCTAATTGCTGAGAATAATCTTCATTCTGCCTGTAGATGCAACCACTCACATCAATGTAGAACCCAGTCTCCTTAGGAAAAAAAAGGGGAGGCTCCATGTTGGCAAATGGTAGGAAAATCGAAAGGAACTGGCTCTGGCTCCTGTTCACACTACCCGTAGTTATGCACAGATCATGATCAAGAGTGCTACACTGGGCTTCCATTACCAGATAAGGTCTGTGTATCTTCAATTCCCCATCGCCATTATTCAGGAAAATGGGTCTCTCATTGAAATATGGAATTTTTGGGTGAAAAATACCAAGGATTCAAATGAAGACAGGTGTTGCTTATTTGTTATCTCAAGCCCAGAAAGATGAATTAATCCTTAAAGGAAATGATATTGAACTTGCTTCAAATTCAGCTCTTTAGTTCAACAAACCACAACAATTAAAATTAAAGATATCAGAAAATTTTTGGATGGCTCTTGTTTTTGAAAAAGGAACAGTTCAGCAGGCTGAAAAATGAGATCTAAAAATTATCCAGCTACAGAAACAAGATTCTGGATTATAAAAACAAAGAATGATTTTTATGGTATTGAAGATTGAACCCAGGGGTATTTTACCTCCAAGATATATCCCCAGCCCTACTTTTTTTATTTTTTATTTTGAAACAGGGTCTCATTGAGTTGCCAAGGAACCCACTCAACTTCCCCAATACTGGGATTACAACTGCACACCACCATGCCCAGATTCTAATGCAGTATTTTAATCATGCAATAAAAGACTTCTATTGTTTTGAGAAAAATCTTTTATACAGATTCAGAATAAGAAATGAAATGACATAGATGATATATACCTTGCTTCATGACAAGGTTTATATAGATTGAATATTAAGGTGTACATTGGAGATTTAAGAGCTATGACTTCTAATTCTGCTCACAGAAGTGATTTATTTAGTTGTCCAACTCTGAGGAAATAATAACAGGACAGATAATAAACTTTTCCTGGTTTCACATCCTCATCTGAAATAGGTAGAGGATCAGATGTTAGGGTTTCAAAAGCACAATGTGCTCACCCCTTGGTAGACATGCAAGTTCACATTTAGATAGGTAGTTACTGGCTATATATTAATGACACTTTCAAAAGCCGAAAACTGACTTATACCAAGCTGGCTTGGCAAACAACTTGTAGACTCAAAAAGCTATAATCAGGACAGTTTGTTTTTATTTTGCTTTTTGCAAAGGTAGGCATAGCCTTGATATCCCTATCAAGGGGCAGATAAGGAGAGAATCTTCTTAAAAAGAAATTTTCTGAGAATTCTAGACTTCAGTACCTTGGTAATGAGAGACATCTTAAGCTTTGTTTGTGGAAATCTGTTTACTCAGTCCTCATAAACTAACAGCTTCTTTCTTTATGTTCCTTCAGGACTTTGTACAAACTCTATGGATGTACTTAATTGTTATTAAGATTGTGCATCTTTTAAGACTATCTCACAAATCTTATTGAAGATCCCTTTGGAGATAATCACATCATCTGATTTACTTGTGTTTCCACAGCCTAGAGACTGGTACATAAAAAAATACCCTATGAAAGTTTCTTGAATTTGAGTGAGAGGGAGGGGATGTGACGAGAGCAGAGAAGGAAAAGGCTGTGCAGGCAGACCTCTGGCTGCAGGATTTCACTTTGCTGCTTAGTGCCTCTTGGCCCTACCACTTGGTAGTCATTTAATGCTCAGGTCATGAGAATGGAGTCCTTAGATCAGGCTGCTTCTGTAGCTGTAGATGGTGTCTACAGGATAGAGTCATAGTGATAAGTCACTTTTGGGGGAAAGGAGTTGATAAACATAGGTGCAGAGCAAGCAAACTCCCTAAGCATTTCTTCTGGTATGCCCTCCAAACCTTCCAGATAAATGGATAACACCTGGGGAGATTTATCTTCCCATTCTGATTCTTCTGAATTGTTCACCGGCAGTCTGGTCAGAAGGTTCCCCTGAGGAAGCGGGTTTGTGGTACTAGTTGGTCCCTGTATTAGGCTTCATCTTTTCCCAGCTCTAAATGTGGTGCTGCTGTCATTGACCAGGGCCTGGCTTTAAAACCCTTTCTGATACATAGAGTCCAAACACAGAGGCTAAGTGTGAGGTTGCAACACAAAATAAATTGACACCTGAGGAATGACATATAACTTCATACAAGAAAGACACACAAAACTGAAAGTCATTTACTATCTAAAGTAAAATTTGCCTATCATCTGAAGGAGAGCTGTTGAAATGTTTGGATCAAGAATTAAAAATTATCCTGGTAAACATATTAAAAAGAAAAAGGATGTTTTCTACATCCTCAGAAAGTATAAACACTAAACCGGGCTTGGTGGTGCACACTTGTAATCCCAGCATTTGGGAGGCTGAGACCAGAGGATCGTGGTTCGTGGACAGCCTCAGCTACTTAGTGAGGCCCTCCGGAATTTATGAGACCATGTTTCCAAATGAAGAATAAAAAATAGGGCAGGGGGTATAGCTCAGAAGTCAAATGCCTCTGGGTTCTATCCCCAGACCCCAAAAAAAGTATAAACACTTATTTTTTAAAATCAACTGCAAATATTAGAAATAAACACTGCATCCGTGAGAATAGAGAAAACAGTAAGCAAAATTTTTAAAAAGAAATATTTATTTATTTATTTATTTATTTAGGTAGTGAGGATTGAGCCCAGGAATATTCTACTGCTAAACTAGACCCCCGGCCCTATTTTGTTTTATTATTTTTGAAAAAGGGCCTTGCTAAGTTGCTGAGATTGGCTTTGAACCTGTATCTTCTTGTCTTGGCCTCATCATTACTAGGATTACAGGTGTGCACCATCATGCTTGTCTAAGATAGTATATTTAACTAGAAAGGAAAATGGTGAGTTGGACAACCAGAGAGCAGAAGGAAAGGACAAAAGAAAGTTTGAAAATGATGGCTAGAAATAGAAACCAGTACTTATCAGAGGGCCTGTGGATGGAAAACAAACCTTAAGACTCACTCTCAATGAAGATAGGTACTTGATTAAACCTTTGCAGCATACTCACTGCTAAGAACTTTCCATTCATTTTTTCAGTGTAGATCATAGTTGATAGATAGATGTGTGTGTGTGTGTGTGTGTGTGTGTGTGTGTGTGTGTGACAGAGAGAGAAAGAGATTGGTATTACAGTTATAGAGGAAGATATTGGTATGCACACATACCATACAAAGCATGTGTGTGTGTATAATGTCAGACCTCAGTGTGCTTCTTCATAGGCTCATCGGTGGTATTACAGCCCTGATCCTTGACCCTTCTCAATGAAACTCAGTCTTGGATCAGGAATACATGCTCTGCTGGGCTTCCTCCACCATCTCACTGCTAAGTCCTTCTTAGTCGGTTCTGTTGGATTCATTTCTTTTTCTTAGTAAACTCTGCCTGTTGATGTGCTTCCCAGGGTTTAGTTACTGGGCCTTTTCTTCATTTCACATGCTACCTGGGTGGTCTCCTTCAGTCCACCATGCTGAGGACTCCTGCAACAGTGGCCCCATCCTCTGGTTCATACATTCTATGCCAGCCAAGCTCATTATTCAAATGCTTTCCTTCAGAGAAAGTGTTGTAATAACTCAGGGTCTAATTTCTTTCACAGATGGAAAAGGAGTTAATTGCTACTTAGAATGGGAGCTTAGCAAAACTGTTACTGGATGGTAGTGCCTTGGTTCTTCTGTAAAGTATTTCAGATGAGAGACACACATAGCATAAGAATAAAGGCTTTTTCTTTCTTTCTTTTTTTTTTTTTTTTTTTTTTTAGCAAAGCGAGAATATACTCCAGAGAATGAGGAATAAGGCTATCCCAGGAGAGAAGGCAGCCTAGGATCTTCCATGTGGTGGATTTTTATATTTGCTCTGGAAAACTCCCTCTTCATGTATTGTGCATTTGGAGCCGTTACTCCTATTTCTCACCATGGATTAGTATGTTGGAAAATACTATCCCGCCATGTTGGAAATTTTCCAATTAGTACCTAAGCGAAACCCACTGGGAGAAGAGGTTAAAATCACAATGTAAATAATATTATTGTGAACATGAGGTTATCCAAGGACATGCTCTGCCATGAGCTCTGCTCACAGTTGCAAAGCCTCTTAGGCTGTTATTTTCAGTGTTTGTGTGCAGGGTGCTATTACTTGAGGTGAAGCGATGTTTTTGCCACTTGAAGTGGAGTAACTCTTATTTTTCCCTTCATTCCCTTGCTCATGTCTGCCAGTCTACCTAATCTAACAAAACCAGGAGATCAAGACATTTTACTTGCTGAATGCAGTGGTGCACAACTCTATTTCCAGTCTCAGCAAGGCTGAGATGGGAGGACCACAGATTCAAAGCCAGCCTCAAAAATCTAGTGAGGCTGTCAACACTTAGCAAATGTTGCTTAGCACTTAATAAATTGCTGTTTTTAAATTAAAAAATAAGTAAATTAGGATTGGCAGTATAGCTTGTAGGTAGAATGCCCTCAGGTTCCATACCCAGCACCACAAAAGAAAAAAAAAAAGACATTTTACTCAAAAGAACAACAAGGGCCTTTGTATTTGCTGGTCATTTCAGTAAATTATCAGGCAATTCCTAGAATGTTGGGCTAAAAAGAAATAAAAAAGACAATTTTATCTAGAAAAAGGTAAAGGGCAATAATTATCAGTTATTTGTCCCTTTGAAAGATCTGATTTTGAGTATTCAAGGCATCCTGCCTGGGCCCTTACAGGTGTTAGGGTTTTAAATTCTACCCTACATAAAAGAATTCAAGTGTTCTTTCATTCTGCCATTAACAGATATCTGCCATGTGCTAGCTGATGAGCTCAATTTTGAAAATACAACATAGAACAAAATGAACCGAGTAGCACATGCACTTAGATAAATAATGATCTTTGATCTAAGAAGCTGTTTGTCTTCATTTTGATATGGTATAAATGTTGGAGAATGTTCAACAAATACAGTGATTTTATTTTAATATAATTGTTATAAAAATGCCATTCCAACAATAGTTAGACAGCAGATTTACCTATTTCCTAGAACCAGTTTTTGATTACAAACCATTCTAAGTGCCAAGATGAAGGTGTACCGGCAGCATTCCTCCGCCAAGACGTGTCTTCTGGTATTTGTATTGCCACTGCATATCACAGAGGCTGGCATGCAGGCAGTGTTGAATAGATGTTTGTTGAAATTAACTGTCATCCTATTTCTTATAACTGAAGAATACATGTTCCATTTGTGTAACAGTAGAGACAATTTATTAATATATAAACTGGGAAAGACACACAAGTTTTGTTCAGAACTGTAAGTTATAGCTAGGACAAAATACCAATCAAAACACATATTTTATATTTAAAACTTTTTCAAAAAGGTCAGCTACTTAGTGTGACTCCTTTCGGTGTCTATCTTCCTGAAGTCAATAGGAAACACCACTACATTGTAAATACTTAACTGTCAGTAACTATAATAACTTCTTGTAGAGTGACAGGTTAGTGAATTAAGCTATGTGGTTTTCTAGTTATGTACTTATTTTATTGGAGGCTCGCGACATATTTCATGCTAACTTCTCATGGTTTAAGAATTAAATTGGGCTATTTCCCAAATTAATTTATTTTTCTCTCTCCATGTTTAAGCCACAATCTCTCTAGCCTAGGCATTTATAGATCACTTTCTGTCTTCCTCTCCATCCAGCCAGAGTGAGCTTCTAAACATATGAGCTGGATTCTCTTCTCCATAAGGTTTCTATGAATTTTGTTTGCATGGAAGGTAAAACTTCTAATTTCTACTATTGTCAAGAAGAGACTCAATATCTGGCCACGTTCTCCTCTGTAACTTTATTTCTGATCCCCTGATGTGCACTCATTTCTCTACATGAAGTTCTCTACTTCTCCCTTAAAATTTAAATCTCTTCATTACTTATCAAGTTTGTACATTTCGCTTGCTCTCCCTAGACCATAGTACCTTCCAGATTCTGCCTGGTTCTCTAGGGCTCAGACTTTAACTTCTGGCTCAAATACCATTGTTGTTGTTGTTGTTGCTGCTGCTGCTATTGGTGGTGGTGTTTATTTTTCAGGATGCCTTCCTCACCATTCCTCACTTCCAAATCTACATTGTTCCTCGTCATGAAAAGCTTTCACAGTACCCTCTATATTTCCTTCCAAGAAGTTACTTTTATACTTTTAAAGGGTTAATATTTACCTACATTTTGAGATAGATTGATATCCTATCATTTGTTTGAGATCAAAGCTATTCTTCAGAGACTTTCACAAATTTGATGTATGAATGAAGCAGATAAAAAAAAACTGTTGCCATAGAAAATCAAGGTTACCTGCAGGGAGTGATGAGCATCTGTGGACCACAGTACTTGTGAAGGGAAAAAGAGGATGCGGATTTTCCCTTGCTGATTCTAGAATAAAGCAAATATGAATTGACTACAGGGAGAAATGCACACCCTAGCCAGGGGAATTTGACAGTTCTGCTTTAAATTTGTATGTGATAAAACCTTAAAGACAGTAAGGCTTTCTGAGTACAAAAGAAATGCATAATTATGGCTAATTGAATAAGAGCTTACTGAACTGAATACTTTATATTCATTATTACAGGCAGTTCTTTCATTGACCCTGTGAGATAGGTGCTACCTGACAGGTCGATAAAGAGCTGCAAGTTTTGAAAATTAAGCAGCCTAATTTCAGAGTGGGCAGAGACACCATGCTACAGTGCTAATTTGAATTTTTTTTTTCCCAAAAAAGTCACACAGTACCTAACCATCTTTCTTTTCCAATAAAATAGTATAAGGAGAGAAAAGGGAGGCAGGTGGGAAGGAGAGAAATTTGATGACAGAAACATTTCACATAATGCTACGTATCTGTATGAAATTGTCTACATGAATCTCAATAACTTGCATGGGGGAGGGGAAGAGGGCAGAGTGGTATTCAAAAGGAAACCTCATTATGATGTATAATTACAATGCATCAATAAAAATATATTAAAAACACACGATAGAAAAACTCTAGATTCCCCATAATTAATAGTACAAATATAGTGTGAGGATCTGCTATGTCCCAGGCTCTTCTCTAGGCCCCGAGGAGTCAGCAGTGATCAGAAACACTCATCCCTTAATATCCTTAGGACATTCGTTCCAAGGCCCTGTATGGGTATCAAGATCCACAGATTAAGTTCCTTGTAAAAAATTATACATAATGGGGGAGGACACGTAAAAGACTCAGAAAAAGGCAAGGATGAATCAAAAGAGAGACTTAAAGATTTGGGTAATGAGTATAGACACTATTCTAAATTTCACCAGAAGATAATTCAATATAAGGCAGAAAAGTGACGGGATCTAATTTCAATTTAATTTCCTTGCTGGTGATATAATCTCCATTGGTGAAACTGTGCTGTGATAAAACATTATCAATCTATTTGAAAAGAAGTGAAACTGGCTATGGATTAATCATTTCTAGTGTCTTTAGTCATTCATACCTAAAGAGACTTTTTCTGAGAAAGACAAGACCTTGTCTGAGTATTGTGCCTACTAATGCTACATAAAAATGACATGCAGAATAAGTTAGTTCTAATATCAAAGGAAGTCATAAACTAACTCCATATTGAATACTATTGTCATTTCTTTGTGATAGATGATGATTCGGCACTGGTGAATGTCCTGTGACTATATCACAATCCCAGCTACGTACTCTGTTGAATGTGTATCCTAGAGCATATTTACTTTCCAGCCATAGAAACTACCATAGTAAAAAAAAAATTTTTTGTAGATTTCATAACAAATGATAAGTGATCTGCCATGGAAGGCAAAGTACCCTTTCATTTAAAAAGGGTAAAGAAGAATAACTTCTACATTTCTTATTTTACATTTGATTTCAGTGAATGAAAAAAAAGATAGTTCCCCATAAAGTTGTGGGACAGTTAAAAGTGGAAAGCAACATTAGCTAACATAATAAAAGATAATCTATGATTAATTATTGAGCACACAGTCTTGAATTAGGCACTACTGGAGGTTAGAGACATGAACAACCTCGCTGAGGGAGAAAATTGAATTTAGTAGGGCATAAGCTCTCTCAGTGTCATGACTCAAACTTGACTATAATAATAATATAATAGCCATCATTTGTTAAGTGCATGCTATGTGTCCAGCACCATGCAGTTACTAACTTATACTATCACATTTGTTTTTTGGAGAGTCCTTCAGAGGAAACATTAAACCTTCCATTTGTAGGTGAGGAAACGGACTGTGTCAGGTCAGGCCACGTGTCTATGTTCTCACCCCTGGGGAGTTGCAGAGTTGAATTTAACCCCAGGCCATGGGACTGGAAAGCAAGTGCCTCCAAACACTACACTGCTGCTTCCTTCCCATGACCAAGCTTTTCTGTCTCTTTAGTGCAGCTTTCCCCTCTTGTTTAGCTGTCATGCATTCTGCATTTTCCTGAATCTCAATATTTTTACCATTCTCAAAACAAGCATGGCTCTTTACAATGAACACTTACTAATGATTATATAATTAACACTACATTATTTCTTTCAAAATTGAACTTTCTGGCTCTGAATATCAGTTGTACTGGTCGCATGTTCTATGCCCTCGGGAAAAATTAATTAACCCCAAGTTTCAGTTCTCTTAACTTTAAAAATATGGAAAATATAGTACAGACCTCAGAGGGTTGTTGTGAAATAAAGAATTACATTATAGTGAAAGTTATTATAATAGCTTCTCATATACAATATGTTTTAATAACTATTAGCTATTGATAACATTTAATAATATGTTTTTCAAGATACTAATGATAAAGAGTACTATAAAATATACTTGTATATTTTAAAGGTATCTTAGATTAACTTTTATTATTAACCTCTTTTTTCTTCATGTTATTCTTCTAAATTTATCCTCCTTCTCTTACAACTTACAACAAGCGGACTCTAAAAGACATTAAATGAGATAATTATATTATTAAAATCTTACAGTTAAGACAATGAACTTAATGATCTTTCTCTCTCTCTCTCTCTCTCTCTCTCTCTCTCTCTCTCTCTCTCTCTCTCTCTCTCTCTCTCTCTCTCACACACACACACACACACACACACACACCATAAATTGCTAATTTGAAAAATAATTCATGGTTGAATATACTTCCCAGCTCAATACAATTTAGCAGTCTGATCCTCCTGTCATAAAGATAATCTGTTTCATCTCTGTGTTTATAGGATGATATTCAGATATGAAACATTTGATGGAACACATTGATGAAGTAGGGTGGCTCCAGAAAAGAATGACCTGTTTCTGTAGATAACTGACTTGAAATCTACTATGTATGAGACAAAAGAGAATCTTGGAAGATTTAACCTCCAAAAGGAAATATTTCAAATATTGGAAGAGCTTCCCTAAGGCAGAGAAATCAATTAAATCGTTGAATAAACATTGAAGGTGTCTCCACATGGAAATCAGAATAAAAGGATGGAGCTTTCTAGAGGAGCATCTCCCAGTCCAATGTAGCACAACATTTTTGGCCTTAACACAAGGAATAGACTACTTTGGAGAGAATTCACCTTATGGGAGATTACTGTCATTAAAAATTTCAAGATGAAGCATTAGGTCTCCTTATAGAGGCCACATCAGCATCAAGTAAGAGACTGAATTGGACTCTCAATATTAAACTTTAATATGAGACCAATGATATGGTGTACACAAAATGGAAAATAGAAGAAAATTTTATTCAATTTAATTTTATATAAAGACTAATATACTTTAAAGGATATGCTCCATACTATGACTGTGTTCATTTTGTTTAAATTGTTTAAATTTTGTTGTCTTTTATCACATGGTGACTAAAATTGTGAAATGAAATTGCCCTGGCTCAAACTTTAGCCAAATGTCCTAGCATCTGTGCAGTCCTGGGCCATCATACATCTTCCTGAAACTCATTATTCTTAACTGCAAAACTGGGAGAATACTGTTGACCATAGAGGACATTCTAAGGAGGGAAAGGCACAGTGCCAAGAGTACTCTGCAGGCTGTTGGTTACATAGTAAGTACTCATTAAATTGTTGCTTTTCCAGCATACTTGCATTCAAGAAAATATGGTGTTGGTAAAAGGAATCTTTACATACTTTATTTATTCATTCTCTATTGTATATGTTATACATTCATATAATCTAAGATACAAAAAGTTACAGAAGGTTCCATCCCTGCCATTAGGTATCACCAATTTCTCTTCCAAGAAAGCACTGATTATTATCATATTTCTCTCAAAATTACTTTCAGAGATTTTTTAGGCATTATATGTAAGTGCATATATGCATATACATCCTGCTTTTAATTTTGCATGACTGGTTGCATACGATATTCACTATTCTATAAATTTTTTAAAAATAACATTCTTTAAATGAACCTCCATCTTCCTCTTCCCCTCTCACTTCTCCCTGCTCCACTGAGGATCTGCTCTATTATCTGGAGCCCCTCTGGTATCCTAAATTTCTAGCTCACACCTATTAGAGAAAACATATGCTTCTTCACTTTCTGTGCTTGGCTAATCTCATCTAACATAATGTTCTCCAGGTCCTTCCATCTTCTTGCAAATTTTATTCTTCTTTAATGCTGAGTAGAATTCCATTGTGTGTATTTCCCATAATTCTGTGATACATTCATCTGTTGATAAACACTTAAGTTGGTTCCATAGTTTTGCTGTTGTGAATCGTGCTGCTGTGAACATGAGTTTGCATACATTATGGAAATACCTCCATCGACTATGTCTATACATGTAAATATGCCATTGTCAATCTGGGTACTTGGTATTGGGGGAAAGAGAAATGGGGTAGCAGGGAGGCACCAAGTTCTGTGTGCATGTCTGCCATTGTCAACATGATTACATTAAAAGGTGAGACTATACTGTACCAATAAAAGCAGAAAATAAATTAAATTGGAAAATAACATTCATTTTTTTATAACAGTATGTAAAGAATTTCATTGCTGATATATGTATTGTATTGAATTGCATTCTGTTGGTATCAAGTTATGCTAATTTGTTGACTAGTTTCCTGGGCCTTTGGTTTCCTTTAATATTTTACTATAAAATTAATGTGCAGTAAACAACCTTACACATAAACCATTTTATGCATGTGTGATAGTTGTAGAAAAAATTCTGAAGGAACAGGTATTTATGTTTGCAATATTGTGATAGATTTTTGCCGTGTTACCCTCTATTGATGTTATACCAATAGAAATTTCTACTACTAGCAAGATATCCAAGTGTCTGTTACTTTTCTCTATCATTAATATGTTATCATACTTTCTGATCTTTGTCTAAATATAAGATGAAAAATGATATGTCAGTGTATTCTTAATTTATATTTTTTGGTGAGTGAAATCAAGTCAGTTTTTTTCATGAATATATGTGGTAAGCAGAATTCTAATGATTTTCACTCTTCCCCATCAAAAAAATCTAATTAAACACTAATTTCAGTACTGTTGTGAAAGGACTTTGTAGATATAATTAAAGTTTCTAGCAGCTGACTTTAAAATAGGGAGATTATCCCAGATTATCTCAGTGAACCAAATCCAATCACAAGGTTCTTAAAAACAGAAGAGGAAGGCAAATGATTTCTTCAGAGAGATGCAGTAGGGGAGGAAGCCTGGGAGATGAGGTAGAGGGACCTGGCAGGAAAATTTGAAGCATGACAAGGACTCAACCAACCATTGCTGGCACTGAGGATAGAAGAAGAGGCCATGAGTCACAGAATATGGGAACCTCTAGAATATAGAACCTCTAGAGCCCTGAGCTCACAGTCAGCAAAGATATGGCAGCCTCAGTTCCATAACCACTTGAAGCTGAACTCTGACATCCTGCATGTGTTTGGATGTTTTAAAACTGTATACTAAAAAAGGGAGGGATTTTGTTAATTTTGTTGAGTGCAAGATTTTTTATTATTAACCTCAATAATAAAAAAAGATACCTGGGAAATAGGAAAATATATTTTTAAGTTATAAAATCATAGAGCATTTTAACAGTTCTATGAAAAAATATAAGACATGAATTTTTATTACATGTTTCAAATGCAAGGCCATGGACCCTAGAAATCATATGAAGTTTGGACCAGGTTAGACAGCTGGGAATAAAATTCTCATGAGCATGTCCTTAGGAATCTATTAGGAAATGAGTCTCTGCTACCGCCAAATGATTAGTTACTTAATTATTGAGTCTACGAGGTGGGAATTGAATATGGAATTGAACTATAGAAGACAGGAAGATGAAGATAAACTTTGACGGGATAGTATGTAAATGAAATATACTCTAAGAAAGATTTTCTACAGCAGAAAGTTGGAGAAGGAAAAGAATTAATAGAAAATAGATTTAGCTCCTTAATATTTTCATAGTTATAACTAGAGTATATGTTTAAATTTATAAATCAAGTAGAAGTTATATATGATTAGGGGAAAACATAAAAGCTAAGATAATATAGTAATTAAAATTGGAAAGGAGAAGGAGGAAAGGGAAAAAGAGAAGTAAGGAAAGAAGCAGGTAGTGGCTAATTTTAATATTGCTCATAGTAAAAATTAAGTTCTTCAAGCAAGAGATGAGTTGAAGGTATTATATAAAGTTATTAATGTAAAGATAACAAGTAGTCAGGTGTGGTGGTGCATGCCTGTAATCCCAGTACTTGGGAGTCTAAGATTGGGAGATAACAGGTTCAAGACCAACCTCAGCAGTTTAGTGAGGCCTTCAGCAATTTAGTGAGACCCTGTTTCAAAATAAAAAATAAAATAGGGCTAGGAGTATAGCTTAGCGGTAGAATTCCCCTGGGTTCAATCCCCTGTAACACACACACACACACACACACACACACACACACACACACACACGACAAAAATGTATGTAACTCTAAATGTCCAAGGAAATACCAAACCACAGCATGAAAGACATAAAAATACTATGAAACAATAGTGTAGAATTAAGATTAAATATATTAGTCATACCAATAATGTGAACTTATTGTACCTATTATAAGAATTTTTTTCAGTTTCGCTGCTAAAGCAAAATGCAGCTCAAAGCTCTATAGAGAGATAGAGAACATGAAGATATATATGTGGTGAAAGTGAAAAGTATTGGCCAAAAAACAACAGGTCAATGCAAATAAAAAGAAAACATGAGTCATGATGTTAATAACAAATTAAATAGAATTCAAGCCAAAAAAGAAAAATAAAATTATTTGGAGCATTTTGCCAATTGTATATGTAGAATGAATTCTTGTATTTCAGAGATTTGGAAAAAATTTAAAATCTATTATAAAGAGAGATGATTGATTAAATAATTCCTCATGAAGCCACTCTCAGCTTCAATAATTATAAAAATCTGCCATTTTTGTTTCATCTGTACTTATACCAATTTCTCAGTTTTCATTTAATTATTTGCTAGTCTTGTCTTTTTGTGAGTTAAATGTACATGTATTTAAACCCCAAATTCCAAATGAATAATTTTGACAAGTGGGTAAATTTTTTTCAACCACTCCCATTGAGATATTGAGATATCTCCCATTGAGATAACACTATGTGATATTTTACATCCAGGTTTTTTCATTTAGCACATTGTCTGAGATAATTCACTTATGCTATTTATGGCTTAATTTCATTTATAGAATAATTATTCTTTGTATACCCTTTTTCTGTAAATTATGAATAATACTAGCATAAATGTTCTTTAGTAAAAGCATTATTTAATGGATATTTGTTATTTCTGCTGGATGAATACCTAGAAATAGAATTTTGTGTCTAAGTTACACATATTTTTTACTTTATTAATAAATCACCAGATCTTATCTCAAAGAATTAGATCACCTTATATTCCCAACAACAGTGTATAAGTCTTTGTTCTCCACATCCTCCTCATATTTAAACTTGTTAGTCTTAATTTTAACTATTCTAGTGTGCAGTGTGTTTGTGTTGATATCTGATTGAGGTTTTAATTTATATCTTCCAAATAAGAATAATTTTAAGCATATTTTTAAATTTTCATGAGAATCTTTCCAACCTATTTGTTCTGTGTATATCTACATTTACATACAGGATTCAATTAGATACGTAGCAAGACTTTCTAAACTCATCTTTGCCTTCCTTCTCTCCCTCCCTTTTTTCTTCCCTCCTTCGTCCCCTTCCTTCCTTCCTTACTCCCTTACTTCCTTACTCCCTTACTTTTCTCCCTCCCTTCCTTCCTTCCTTCCTTCCTTCCTTCCTTCCTTCCTTCCTTCCTTCCTTCCTTCCTTCCTTCCTTCCACTCTACTTCTTTACTGTTATGGTTTGAAGATGGTTTGTTCTCTCTGAATCTCAGGTTGAAACTTGTTTGCCATTGTGGCAGTGTTGGGAGGTAGGGTTGATTAGATTTTTGAGAAGGATTTGTGGGGCTATCTTAGGACTGGATAAGTTGCTGAGAGTGGGTTGGCATAAAGCAAGGCCATCCCTACTGTTTCTCCTCTTTCATGCACAACCACTTGCCCTTGCAACTTTTGCCAAGTTATGACAGAACCATAAGCCTTCACCACAACCTGTACAAATGCCAGTGCCATCTCTCAGACTTTCTAGCCTTCAGAACTGTGAGGTAAACAAACATTTTTCTTTGTAATTTGCTTTGCCTCAGATATTCTCTTATAGTAACAGAAAACTGACTAAGATAGTTCTTAAGCTATACTAACTCACAGTTTACATCCTTTTATATCATTGGAATATACACTTTGAACTATTACATTTTTTTATTCTTAATTTACAAAAAGAAAAAACTTTGATTTTTTAATGATGTCAAAATATTTGGTCTCAATATAGAGATATTACATAAAACAATTTTATTTATTTCCATTGCTTTTGAGTCACAGTTTGACTATTTATTTTTGAAGTTAGTACACATTTTGTGTACCATTTATTTTTTATTTGTAGAAGTTCATGAGAAGGAGAAAACTGAATTTGTCTGAATTTTCCCTGAACTCAGTTTTTGGGGTAAAAACTTGTTTACTCTATACTTTTCTCAAGCCAATGGAAATGATTGCTTTGTCATAGTTTATTATTTAAAACAGAAAGAAAATGTATCTTTTATTTTTCTGTCTTTCAGCAACAGGGTACCATTTAGCCTCTTCTGCTTCTTAAAATAAAATCAGAACTGTGCCAGTGTTTGATGTTGTTAATGTTGTGACCCACAACATCAAGTCCTCTGGTATTTTTATATCTGCAGGTCCTTCCTGCATCCTCTGCCGTATATTTGCTCCTGGGCTTCTGCTCTATAAAATTCATCTCCTTGTTTTGAAAATTTGAAGTAATCTCTCAGTTTTACTGAAAATATATTTTGTATTTTTGTTTCAGGATCTCTTTCCTGTTTTGGATGATTTAAGAACACAATGGGAGATCTTAATATAAACGTTCATCTTCAAACTATCAGGAATATTGTTCCAGAGACTATTCATTATATAAAAATTTCCTTTTTATACTTTTATTGGTGCATGACAGCTTCACATCATAATGATATTGATTGTTGTAGTGAGATATATGCATCATATGAAAATTCTATGTCAATATCTTCACTTCATCTTTCTAGTTATTTTACCTTAAAATAGTTATATTTTTCAAATCTTCTTTGTTCATGAAATTCAAAAGTCTGAAAAGTATAGGGTAGGACAATCTGTGGGATTCTTTCTAGTTGTGACTTTTAATTTTTTTGGTGGTGGAGACCACAATGTTTCCCTTCCCACCAGTAGTGGAGATAGATGAATACAAGATGCCATGTGTCATAACAAAGAAGTTCTCTGGGGGCAGAGTCATGGTTTGGTGAAGCATTCCTTCTGCTTGGCTCCTAAAGGCACAAAGGCCTGTGTCTACCCTGGCAGAGTCTATAGTCAATAGACAGTGCTGCCATTGTTTGCCTGATACAATTTCTGGCAGGAGTTCAGTTATATTTATTTGAAATAGAAGAACAAAGCTTCTTCACTATTGGTCGCATAACTTCCAGAGCTTTTAATTTATTTGATATTTACTATTAAAATGAATATATGGAGAATGAGTGTGTGGGTGGGTGAGTGTGTATGTTGATGGTCACCAGTGAACTACTCTCCCATTGACATTAGATTTCATGGATTCACATCAAGTGCTAGTTATTCCTTACCAAATCCAACTTATAAGAAAAACCTTTCCAAGAATTGTTTGACAAAAGATTTATTTGTGAGTATCCTCAAATAACAAACTTCCCCCATGAATTTTAAATTTGTTGATTTCAAATTATTTCACTAATGAATGCAATGATTAAATGATGCAGGATGAGTATGCATGCCTCTTGCAAACTTGTTTAAAGATGTTAAAGAGCAGTGTTTGGCTACTTTTTATGGAAATATTTATACAAACACAAAGAATGAGTAATAATCTTAGTTTTTCTAATCCCTTAGATACTAGAGGCTTCCAATTTCTTCAGATACCCCGATATTATGGGTTATTCTGCCAGAGTAACCCATAATAAGCAAATTCTGGAGGTATTTCTATACACAATTTCTCCCAAATTTCCTACACAAGATGAGAAATGTACCTTTCTGAAGACAAAAATTTAAATATCTGCTCTCTTGGACATGTATTTTAAACAACAAGGTGGAAGTCATGGAAAATATATTTGCTGAAAATTTACTGTCTTTGATCTTGTACATGCATTATCTCATTAAATCCTCAAGCAGTTAACACAGTTCAGAGTGGAATTTGGTTTAATGCAGGTAAAAGGGTCCATATAATTTTCATTCTATTATTATCTTCAGAGAAATAGACTTAGTCATCTGTGGTAAACACAGGAACCAAGGCAAAGAGACACAGATGACCTTCAAGGCTGATTCAACCGTCATCTGTAAACTTCCAGTGACTTGTCCTATTTCCTAAGCCATTTTAATTGACTTACTCATAATTGACTCAGAAGACTTTAATAAAGCCCAGGTTTATACAAGGACTCTGGCATATTCTGATCTTTCTTTTCTTACTTCTGCAACACTTAAGGATTCCTTTCTTTTCTCTTAAAACACTTTTCTATCATATGTATTCTTTATCCAACAAGAATGCCAATGGAGTAAGTTAAGTTTAACCTAAGATATTTCCATTTATTTGTGTCTTGGAAGACCAACACATGGGGCATTCTAATTTTAACTTATAGTGAAGAGGGGGTAGGCAGTTTCTTTCTTTTTTTGTGGGTCTGGGGGTGGAATGCAGGAGCATTCGACCTCCAAGCTACAACTCCTGCCCAATTTTTTGTATTCATTATTTTGAAACAAGGTCTCACTAAGTTATGGAGGGTCTCATTAAGTAGCTGAGGCTGCCCACGAACTGCGATCCTCTGGTCTCAGCCTCCCGAATGCTGGGACTTATATCTTGTTTTTTTTTTTTTTTTTCAGCACATCCATCTATCTACTACCTCAGTCAAATAACCCAGGCATAGTGTACAATTATTCTGATTAAATGTACACTTTACTCTTCTTGGTGAAATCCTTTTAGAATCTAATTCATTATTTGCCATATTTACAATTTCTTAGTCATGCAGCCATTCCTGATTCCCAAAAGTGAACCCAAGCTGTCTTTGACCTCTTTCCATAGCTTTAATTCTACTCAATTTTTTTTTCTCCCAAGACCTTAAATCTTGCATAGAAAGGCAACAATAATTTATGTTTATGCCAGCTCTTTAGCGAAAACTTTTACAATGCTGAGATTTCCCCCCACAACACTATATTAATTTATGGTTTCACAGATATTTGGTTTGTCTTTTTTTTTTTTTTTTTTTGCAGTCCTGGGGATGAAATCTCCATCTGAGCTATACTCCCACCCCTATTTTTTATTCTTTATTTTGAAACAGAGTCTCACTAAGTTACAGAGGGCCTCACTAAGTAGCTGAAGCTGTCTGTGAACCATGGTCTTCTCATCTTAGCCTCCCAAATGGCTGAATTACAAGCATGTGCCACCATACCCGGGTCTGATTTATCATTTCATTGAATTCATGAGCTATTCAAGTGCACTTCCAAAATAACCAGTTGTAGTTTGAGTTAGCCATTGCCTATTTGATTACTCTCAACCAAATACATCTAAAATAATATATCCACTACTTCTTGATATGGTTTTCTAACCTGATAAGTGGAACTGAACAACAAAAAATGACTATTATTCTTTTTATATTTCTTTCTTGAAGCCCAGAGTTCAGAATTTTCCCTTGGCTTCGAGTTTATGTCCTGACTTTATTGTGTCTCAAGGACCAATTGCCCTGCCCAGGAGGACACCCAGACCTCAGGGCAGCTTCAAAGGTGCTGTTTCTCAATCACGGCCCACACCTGGAAAGGAAGACCTAGGGCAAGAACAGGTGCTTACAACCCCTCCTTGCTTCCTCACAGAAGGCTCAGCTCCCTCAGGTGGTGACAACCTAGAGAAGAAAACAGAAGGTGATACTTTGTCATCCCTTCCTAGAATTCTTATTTCTTTGACAGCTCCATCACATGGAATTAAACGGTGCCCTGTCTTTATAGAAAGTTTCAGAATAAAAGTGTATGAACAGTATCATTAAGTTATCCTCCAATCCCCTAAAAAATCAGTTCTCATTATTATCTCATGCCCAACATGAGATAATAGCACTGAGGCATTAAAATACATACTGATCCCAGCTCAATCAACAATACAGTTCTAAACGACCTCTTAGCCTATGGCATTAAAAGAACGACATTATCCATATAATGCTGGTGCAATAGCTGCGGATTGTGACTTCTCCCTAAATTTGTGGGCAGGTGCCTGCTCTTCTTAAAACGAGGCACTGACCTCTTTACTCTCCAGCTCTGAGCTACGCTTTCCTCTCCACTGGAGCTATCCGGAAGCTTTTCCTTCCATGTGCAGGTAAAAGGGCTACAGAAGCTCCAGGTTTGGAATCTCATAGTTGGAAACTGGCACAAAGAAGCATGCTCTGAGAACAGCTGTGTGACCCAAATTTTAGGTTTAATTTTGTTACCCCCAATAGGGCCATGTGCTCATCTCTAAACCAGCCATTGCTGTCAATGACACAGAATTCATTGGTTGGTTTAGCCCTGTGTGGCTTTATCTTCCTAGGACTTGGGATGCAGTCAGCTTAATCTGAATAGTATGAATTGAGTAGAAAGAGGGAAACAAATGCCAGAAAGTAAAAAACTTGATAAAAAATTGATTAAAAAATGAACTGGGATAAGGAGGGAGAATTCTTTAGTTTGTTTTGGTGGCACTGGGGATTAAATCCAAGGATAGTCTAACTCTGAGCTGCATCTTCATTCCTTGTTTGTTGTTTGTTTATTTATTTATTTATTTATTTATTTATTTTACTTTGAAACAGGGTCTCACTGTGTTTCTGCGGCTGGCTTCATACCTAAGATCCTCCTGTCTCAGCCTGCCAAGTACTGGGATTACAGGCATAAACTGCTGTGTCCAGTGAGAATTGTTTTCAAGGGGGAAAAAACGTTCTTAATGTGTAAAGAACCAAGTTGAAATTCTGAAGTTGTTTATCCTCAGAGGTATTGTTTATCATAGTGGTTAAAGTTGTTTTTGTAAATAATATAAGTGTGTATGTATATAAGTATTTGTGTATATAAGTATATATATGTATATATGTTTGTCTTGATACATATATATAAACATACATATGTATAAATGTATATATAAACAAGTGAATATATATTGTTTTATACATATAAACATTAAATGTACAAGTAATTTTATGCACACATATGTGCATAATTCTTGTACTTCATTTCTTTAAGATTTATACATTTCTCAGATAAATGGCTAAGTTATAGTGTATTGTTATAACTCGTATATGTCATATATTAAATTTTTTTCACCCAGCTCAAAAAATCATCATCAGACAGAGCATCATTTTTATCATTTGTGTGATCTGTGCTTGAAACATCTACAAATGGTGTATATGCTCAAATATGCATTATATTTAAACACAAATGTACACATATGTATATCTTTAAGTGTGTGTATGCATGCATGCGTGTGTGTGTGTGTGTGTGTGTGTGTGTGTGTGTGTGTGTGTTTAACCAAAGAAACCAAATTATAGCAAATTATAGTACAATTACCAGGGGGAAATACTTGCTGTTCCTTGTCCATATGGGAAGCATTTGCAAACCATGGCTTGTCGAAATCACACTCCCCATTCCGCTCTGAACATTTTGTTTACCTGGAGCTAGACAGATTGTTAAGAATCTACCAGACATATCTGCATGCTCTAGTTAATTTGCTTCACAGTCATTCATTTACTCACATGCCAAGCAATCCAGAGATATTTCTGGGATCACTACTTCCAAGAAACCAAACTCTATTTCAGGCTTTGTGTCACTTCTTCTCAGGAATTAAAAAAGCACATTTTCCCCAGAGACAAGGAAAGATGATTTCACTTCTTTTCTCCACTTCTGGAAAGAATTTTATTTACCTCTTCTTTCTTCTTTTAAATTCTCCTCTCCTCTACTGCACTGGGCTTAGGATATTGATTCACTTGATTATTTTCAAATTTCTGCTTTCTGCTAAGAAATAGAAAAATAGCCTAAAATGTGCCCCATGCCTAGGAATTCTACTCTGGAGCACAGAGCCATCTTCCTCTTCTTGCTTTATCCAGCCCTATGAGCCAAAGAAACCAAGGCAGATGTCTGTGAAGTCCCATGAGGGTTCCCTCTGAGCTGATTTTGTAGGTGATGGTCTTAACTTGATCTGAATATTGCTCTCAGTTGCAAACCTTCCCCCAGGCCTGTGTGTTCAAGGGCTCTGTTGTTAACCATGCAAATTGCATTAAGCCAAGTCACCTTCCTGGAGTAGAATTCATACCTTCTTTAGCACCAGCAGGCATGTACTCCTCTGCAGCGACCCTTGTAGAGTAGATTTTCGCATTTCCATGAGTTCAGGTTCTGCTAAAGTCCCTGTAACTGAAAAAGAGCAGCTGGAAAGGAAGTTGTGGGGCTTAATTTAACCATCAACTTTAAATCTAATCTTTCAAGATTCAGAAAAGGAAAGAAAAAATACAATAATCATTATTTTTTCAGATGCCTGAATGAAATGAGGAAATGAACATAAAACCATCTGGAGCTGAATATCTGACTACTTCCACCTTAAACTACTTGGATTCAGTTGTCCTTCACATCTGGTTAGTGTGAGGAGTTTGGAAATAAAACAGTGGAGAGAAAAGATAGAATTATCTGGACAGGTTATTTTTACATGTTCTAATTACTGAGAGACAAAAACTTACAGTTCATTAGTTTAACTATGCATGTATTTCTGACTAGTTTCCACAAATATTTACAATCTTAATTTTGACTGAATAAAAAGAATTATATACATATGTTATATTTATACATGTATAGACACTCATTTAATATTTTCTCCATTAGAAATATTTTAATATTAAAATTAAGTAAACAAGTATAAGAATATGCTTTCTGAATATCACTGGACTAGAATAAAATATTTGACATAGATTTATTATTGAGAATGATAACATCAAAATTATATATTGAGAACAGCAACAACATATATGACTTCTGTCACAAAGACTGTATTAGATTATTTTAGGATTCATCAACATATGCTTTAAGAGTTATAAGAGCTCAATAGAAGAAATAGCTTTGGTGCTATTTTTAATTCACTTTACAGTGGAAACTAGAGTGACTTAACCCAAGGCTGTGTGGTTAGGAAGTGGTAGAGCCAAAGTGAGAAGCATAACTTTTGAATGAAAAGTCTGTTCCTTTTCCATGATACACAAAACCTGACCAAATAATGCAAGGTCAGATATTTATAGAGCTACCTGTCAGTGCTGTAGTTGTTCAGAGGTGAGGGAAAAAAATTACTGCGGGTGAAATGAGTGAAGACACGCAACATGTAAGGAGCCTCTCACTCTCCAAGTTCTGGTTTTGAACTTGAATGATCCTGAGAGTAAGTGTCACTGAGTCTATAAAATTGGATATTTGGGAAATGAGTAAGAAGAGGAAACATTCCAGGAAGAAAGTACGCACAAAGTATGGAGATGGGCGGGGAACAGGAAAACCAGCTTAAATGGGATGGGGGATTCAAATAGGAAAGGTGGCTATTCTTTCTTGAAAATGCTTGTTCAAGATGCACTTTCCTAGATCTTGCACACAGAATAAGGAGATTACTCTATCTAGTATTTTCCACTAGAATTTTCTGATGTGGTGGAAATAATCTTTACCTTAGGTATACAACATGGCACCCACTAGTTACATATGAATACTGAGCACTGGAAATGTGGTAATTGTAACTGGACACCTGAATTTTAAGTTGTACTTAATTTGAATTAACTTTAAGTAATCACATGTGGCTGACGGTCTCATTTTAGAACATCATCTAGATCATTTTCAGAGAAGTTATTAAATACTATTCAGTTGAGAAGAATCAATTGAAAACTAAGTCTATAGATCATTAGTGAGGTTCAAAGTGATACAATACACTCACCACTTGGTGACTTTTCTTTTACATCCTACCTAGTTCCCCCCTTATCCCTCCTCATACAGTCTAGTGAGATCGGTAGTGACCCCTTCATATGTGGACATAACATTTAACGGTTTCTTTCCTTGATCCCTCTTTTTCCAACTACCCATTTCTCTTCCCACAACTTTCTTCCACTATTCTTTTTTATTTTTCATTTTTTATTGGTGCACTAAATTCTCACATCATAATGTGGACCATATTGACAATGGCATGTATTCCCACAGTACTTGGTGCTCTCCTCTCCCTGCCTCTTGCTTCCCCATCCCCCTCCCTCCTGATACTGAGTGTCCAGGTTAACAATGTTATAGTCACATCACATAGGCACATGTAGCTTTTCCATTAATGAACCTCAGTTTTCTTCCTCCTCTACCCTTCCTTCCTGGCTTTGCTGAGATTTCCCTTCCATTGTTTGGAGTGCCTCTGATATCCCTAATACTCCCTAGTTTGAGCATATTAGAGAAAACACATGTCCCTTTTCTTTCTGTGTTTGGCTAATATCACTTAACATAATGTTCTTCAGGTCTTTCCATCTTCTTACAAATGACATAATTTTGTTCTTCCTTATTGCTGAGTAGAATTCTATTGTGTGTATTTCCCATAATTTTGTAATCTGTTCATCTGTTGATAGACACCTAGGTTGGTTCCATATTTTGACTATTGTGAATTGTGCTGCTATGAACATGAGTATGCATATGTTACTGTAGTTCTCTGATTCCATCCCCTTTGGAAAGATACCCAGTAGTGGTATAGCCAAATTGTATAGTGGATGCATTCTCAGTTTTCTAAGGAATCTCCACGCTGATTTCCACAGTGGATGAACAAGTTTGCACTCCTACCAACAGTGTAAAAGAGTTCCTATTTCCCCACAACATTTTTTGTTATTGACTTCTTTATGCTTGCCACTCTGATTGGGGTTAAATGGAATCTCAGTGTAGTTTTGATTTGCATCTCTCTGATTGTTAATGATGTTTTCTTCTACTCATTTTACTGGTATCTCTTGTCATTTATCTGAAGTTCCTTTGCTTTTCTATTTTCTCTCTAGCAAAAGCATCTGCATAGCATCTAGAAAAGCAATCCTTTAAATATCAGTGCAAGCATGTTCCATCTTTAAGGTATTTTATAAATGCAGCATATATTGCATTAAATGTACCCATTTGGAACTACCAAAGAGTCATGTTGGAGTAAAAGCATATAAGGAGCAGAACTAGCACTCTTTTTCATGCTATTCTTACTCCAAGGAGAGTCCTTGTTTATTTGCTCTGCTCTTTAAGAGAGAGAGAAAAATGAAAGGATAGGAGACCTCAGGAAGAAGCAGGCTCAGCTCTGAGGAAGCCTATACCAATGGACTGATTGATATAAATCTAATCTTGAGGGTTTTGCTTTTATATTGTGATCTTCATCAGTTAATTTTTAGGACTTGGGTTGGATGACATTTAGCTGTTTTTTTTTGCGGTATTGGATTTAGTTAGTGTTGGTTGAAGGATATCTTTGTACAAATCAGCATAGCAGGCACTGGGATAGTTACTGCTCTGAGTGAGTCTCTTGGGGGCTTGAGAATGAATATAAATAACTGTGCCACATCACAATGAAGATTGCATCAAAATACATGATTCTGTTGGAGTCTAAAGGAGAAAGAGATGGACATTTTTTAAATATCAGGAGTAGGTTTATGAAAAGAAAGATAATCTTACAGACTGTCATAAAAGGAGAGTTAAAGCTCTTTTCTTCCTAGAAAAGGCATCAAGAACTAGGTGTGGTGGCACATCTGTAATCTCAGCTTCATTAGAAAGCTGATATGGAGGACCACAGGTTTAAGGAAAGCCTAAATAAGTAGTGAGACATCCTAATGAGACCGTGTTACAAAATAAAAATAAAATAGGCCTGGAGTATACTTGGAGGTATAATGACCTTGTATTCAATTCCCAGAACCACACACATACACGTGTGCATGCACACACACACACACACACACACACACACACACACACAGAGAGAGAGAGAGAGAGAGAGAGAGAGAGACCCAAGAAAACAGTAAAGATCAAGAGAGATTGTCTGAAATTTCAAAATTAAATAGTTTTAATTGTGACAAGTTCTGTTAAGAAATTTTAGTTTTAATTGTGACAAGTTCTGTTAAGAAATACCTAAGTATGAAACAGGAAAAATTGGCACCCTATGAAAAATCCACAAAGATATCTCTGAGGAAGGGGCAGTTCAGCATAGATCTGAAAGATATAGGGGTATTTGGTCAATATGAAGGGTTTGGAAATTTGGCAAAAGAGGGTGGACACAGAGTTTGTTCTAGGGATTGTCTCATTTATATTCAAAGGTCCTGGGGCAGAATGAAGCTTGCTTATTTCAAAGATCTGAGAGAAAGATAGTGTGACTAGTGTTAAGTAGTGACAGACCAAGTTGTAAGAAATGAGGCTGAGGAAGCAGTTTGGGGCAATAATGTGAACAAATCATTCAGGGCTTTAAAGCATTTTGACTTCACTTGAAGGGCAATAAGAAACCTCTGACTTATTTCTGAAAGAAGATGAAGCTAAGTTGAGGATACTGTACAAAGTTGAATTTTGATTTGCAGATTGTGTAAATGACTTTAGCTAGTTTCAGCACAAAAATAATTAACATATGAACTAGTTTCAACAGAAAACTTAAAGGTATGAAGTACTTTAAAGGGAAAGAGAAAAAATTGAAAGACAGTATAAGAGAATTAGAATACATAGCCATGGGCTACAGAACCGCATGGTTAGAGACTCAACTGCCACTCCTGCTGCTATGAGTGGAGGCCCCAGATCTTGTCACCAATTCTTGCTACAGATGTTACTAATGCAACTTTGACCCAGGCTTCCCTGAAATGCTCATGCATGCACGCCACATTAGTCTTCCTCTAAAGACAGTCTAAATCTCCAGGGTTATGTCTGACAGATTATATGCGTTCTACCTTGGGAATCATGGGCTTTTCATGTTGGAAATCCTCCTTTTTTTTTTTTAAAGCTATTTAAAGTCCTTGGATGAATGAAATTATGCCCCAAAATGTCCCCAAATGGGCTATACCTAAAGCTATAGAAGTCATTAAAAGAGACACCTGATTTATTGTTTGTGTTCTTGATTATTGCTATTTTAACTGGAGTTAAATGAAACCTCTGTAGTTTTGATTTACATTTTTTGATTGCTAATGATGTTGAACATATTTTGTATTTTTTTATATTTCTTCTTTTGTGAAGTGTCTATGCCAATTTGGACTCTATTTTAGTGTTAAGTTTTTAAATTTCTTCTATCAAAGGAGTAGCTAGAGAAGATTTTCTTCCACTCTCTAGGCTCTCTCTTTAGAATTATGATTGTTTCTTTTGCTTTACAGAAGATTTTTACTTTGATTCTATCTCACTTATTGATTCCTAGTTTTATTTCCAAAGCTTTGGGGGTTGTGGTGTCTAGTCTTTTCTTCTACCTACTATGACCCAATTTCCCCAGTACTATCTGTTGAAATGGTTGTCTTTTCTCCAAGGTATGTTTTTGGCATACTCTTTATTGTCAAAAATCAACTGGCTTTAAGTGTGAGGGTCTGTTTCAGTATTGTCTATTGTTTTCCATTGGTCTATGTGTCTGGTTTTCTGGCAATACCATGCTGTTTTTGTTATTATAGCTCTGTGGAATAATTTGAAATCAGATATTGTGATACCTCCAACATAATTCTTATTGCTCAAAATTGCCTTGGCTATTTTGGGTCTTTTGTTCTTCCATATCAATTTTAGGATCATTTTTTTCTAATCCTATGGAAGTAACTTTGGTATTTTGATACAGAGTGTGTTGCATCTGTTTGTGGCTTCCAGTTGTATGGCCATTTTTACAATACTTATTCTGCCTAGGCACATAAACAGGCAAAACACTTGGGCATGATCACCAAGTTAACACTACAGCCAGACTCCTTTTAATTGGACACTATGCTCTGTTCAGTTGTAGCAAGACATCTCCCCTCCTGACATAGCAATTGTATAATAGTATTAACCCTGGCCATTCATTTAAACTTATCCTTCCGCTGGATATAGTGGCATATGCCCGTAATTCTAGTACTTGGGAGGTGGAGACAGAAGGATCACAGGTTTAAGGATAACCTCAGCAATGTTTTAAGACTCTCAGAAAATTACTGAGACATTGTTTCAAAAAAAAAAAAAAACAAATAATAAAAGGGCTGGATGTGTAACTTTAAAGCTCCTGGGTTCAATTCCCAGTAACACACACATACACACACACACACACACACACACACACACACACACACAACACACACACACACATACTATTCTTTTTAACATGTTTTAACTTTGATGCATCTCCTATATTTCTAGTTTTCTGTTGATACAGTATGTGAACCACTTTCCTCAGCTTTGTCCAAATATATTCCAGATGCTTTCAAAAGTGACTGGCATTAAGTAGATACTTTAAAAATGTGTTCATTGAGCAAATTCAAGGATACAGTTCTTTGGAAGCAGAGTAAAATAAAATGAAATGACATAGCTTAGCCGTAAAGTTTGATTAGGTTTAAAAATTATGTATAGCCCTAGCTTTTCTACATTTCAATGTTATAAACTCTGAATCTAACCAATGATTAAAAAAAAAAAAAAAACACTAGCAGTACCACTACTACTTTGCGCCCTTGGCAGAAAACAACTCTAAAATATATGTTAACATATGTAAAGTGGATAGTGACTGATTTTTCAAAACATTATTCATACATGTGTGACTTTAATTAGGGAGCTAGAATAAATACATTGTGAATTTTCATGAAGAAAAAGCCAGCATCTGGACTTTAGATTCTACATAAAGAGAAATCTGGGTTTCTCCTTCCCTTTTCAGAATCTATAAAATCTATTTTCTGCAGATAGAATTTACTCAGAAATAGCAAAATGAAATTCTAAAGTCAATGAGAGTTCACCATCAATTTTCACTTATAAAAATGTGCTAGAACTTCATATTTTTTATTTTCTCACAGAACTATTACACAAAAATATTTTCTCTATGTTACTATATTAAACATCAGCTTTTGAAGATCAACATTTAATTTTTTTTTGAAGGCATTCATCATTTTTGTTTCCTTCAAAATTTTTCAGCTATAAACATCTTTAGGTTTGATTTCTTAAATATAAAAACACTTCAAGAAAAATATTGTACGAAAATTTGTTAGGAATTAATTTGACAAACTAATGAGATCATAACTGTACATAAAGTCCTTTTATAGAATTTTTTAAATGTATAGATTTTGCCAAGTTGGAAATGCATATGAGAACAATAGTTGCTTTTAATTCACTAATATTTTCACATATTCTATTTCCAAACTATACCTTCAGCCACCTCTTTTTTAAAATTTGAAACTGCCTTGCTAAGTTGCTGACGGTCTTACTAAGATGCTGAGGCCGGCCTCAAACCTGCGAACCTCCTGACTCAGCACCCCACGTACTAAGATTACAGGTGTGTGCCATCATGCCTGGCTCCCTAGAGCACTTATATAACAAAAAAACTCTCATCATTGTTTCTTTAATTTAACTTTGAACTTTAATTAACTTTGAACTTTGTTTCTTTAATTTGAATTTTGAGATTTCCTAAAAGATAGTAAATTAACTGAAATATTTTTATCTTTTATTATTTAAATCAAAGTCATTCAAAAATATTTATTTGATTCAGCAATTGGAAATTAATAGTTTTTTACTCCATGAAAATAGCTATGAAGATGTGTACAAAAGTGTTCAGGTGGGTCTTTAATATACTTTAAGCCATGTAAATAAGTGATTGTTCTAAGACATCAGCAACCTTGTTTTTATTTTTTTATCTGAAATATTAAATGATTTGTTCTTCTTTCTCTGTGGTATTACTGAATAAATAAACATGGCTTTAAATATTCATATTCATATATACATATATGCATAAAACATGTGCATGTACACTGTGTTAGAAACATTAGTCCGTGTCTCCCTTTCACAATACTTTTTTAAAGTATTATTTTCTTTATATTATAGACTGAAAAGCTGAGGCATATAGAAATATAATTGTCTACGGTGGTCTTTGTGGCACGGCAATTAGAGTTGAAATTTAAATGCAAATCTCTAGAATACTACAAATTCCATTTTCATTCAAAAATAATAAAACTGACTCTTTACATGTATATTCTACCTTCAAACACATAGGTGTTACTATTGTATATTAAGGATGTATATAAAACACCAGCTCATAATAGATACTGTAGAATAACCTTTCCACATAGATAAGCACCTCCGATAGGTACATAGTAATGCATGCTCAGACACACTGCTGGATTTCATGATAAGTGCAGTGCGTGTGTGTGTGTGTGTGTGTGTGTGTGTGTGTGTGTGTGTGTTTCAACCTTTTCTAAATTGATTCCTCCTTAGGACAGAAGAGTGGCGATTATTTTTCTGACAGGAAGGACCAGATGATATTAATTCATCATCAACCCCATTTGCATTAAACATGTTCTTTTCTTGAACTACAAATTAGCAAAATTCATATTATTGCTTACAATAAAAAAAAAATCTCATAGCTGAAGTTCAACGCCATACTGTTTGGGTTATGCAATATTTGCCGTGCATTTGGCCCTATGTACTACATTCAAATATTTACTTTCCTGAGTCAAGACTGTGTGCTGATTTTCTTCAAAACTAAGACCACTGGGTCGGGTAGAGTGCTCCCTCAAATGCTGTGAATTATATGGATGATTTCAAATGAGCTTCCATCGGGCCCTTTAAGCACAGTTTTCTTCAAATCTTTGGCATCTTTGGTTTTTCTGCACCTCAGCAATTGAATGCTCATTTGTATATATTTTCTCTAAGAGTAGCCTCTTCAGGAAATGCCAAAGAATATAGATTCATAAACCTTTCTGAGCAAAGTAGGATTCAATAATTAACAAGATAATTAACAAAAAATTCTAGAATTTTTTGTTAATTATTGCACATCCCAGTTGAAAATGCCGCTTGCTGGTATACTCTTTTCTTGACTATAAAGGCCACTAGTGTTCTTGCACGATCTTTGATTTGCCCTCTTCCATTCTAAGAAAATAAGCACTGAGGGGAGTCTGGTTTACATCAGTGGAAGAATGGGACAATGGTTTTAATCTGCAATCTTCTGTTTTGTTTCAACTGTTCAGGGACCAATTTCAATTTAACTTGCCTGTTTTCCCTTGTCCCTCGGTACAAAGCTGTTTTGATTGCAGGAGAAGCGGAGGCAGTAGTGGTGGTGGCGATGGTGGTGGTGGTGGGTTGGCGGTGTGTGTACATGTGTGTCAAGAAGGTGGGGTGGTAGGGGATTGGGAGGCAGCATATACTGGCTGTATTTGTTAATCTCCTTATAAACCTAGCAGATTTTTCAGCTGAAATTTGGCCAATGTTAATTGTACATGCAGAATCCATGCTGGGAAAATCTCCTTAGGGGGAAAAAAAAGCTGCAGAAAGCACAGCCGGCCTGTTATGTAAGATGTTTATTTTCATCCAGTGCAACCCACCATAGGCAGTGCAGAAAATAGGGCAGCGCTCCTGACCAGTGACATCACCTCCTCATCAGGAGAAAGTGGGAAAGGCTGGTCACCACACCGTTGATCAAAAGGATGATTTATTTGCACAATTGTTTTTCTCTCTGAAACCTTTATTTCTGGAGATAGGAATCTCATCTCCCTTTGATGCTTATTTCTTCCAATTTTGTAATAACAGTGAAGTTATCTGGATTTTAGTTCTTGTACAATGCACACAAATATATTTTGCAGGGTTTTTTTGTTTTTGTTTTTGTTTTTTACGGGCCTCTAAACTTGAAATGATTGGACCACTGTAGCAGAACATTCAATGTCCTAAGGAAATTGTACGCCAGGAGGATGGATAACCAGGTTGATATTTAATTTTGTGTAGTATTTTATATAGCACTGGATAATTTGCTTTAAAGAATTCGTTCTTTACTTAGGCCACTTTGCATACATATTTGAATAGATGGACATCATGATTATTTCATGAATACTGAGAATCAAGCACACGGCTTTAAAATGTGCTTTAAGAAGCACATTGTGTGTGCTATAATATAGTCATTCTTACCATTTATAATTACTAAAATGAGTGAAGTTGTGTGCTCATACAGTTTTTCCTACTAATTCAAAATTAAAGAAAACTAAAACTGTAGTCCTGTTTATTTTGAAGACTGATTTAGTTAACCTAGAAAATATACCTCAATAAAATAGCCATTTTCTTTCTTTTTTTTTTTTTTCAATTACAGCTTAGAAAAAAAATGACTCCTTTCTGTAAAGGGTCAGTCTTCAGGATCATTCTAATTCACTCACTTTTTAATAAATACTATCATTGTTTATTCTTGTTTTATTCTCCCTCTAGAGGAAATCAATGGGTATTACAATTCAAACTTAAAAAAATCTAATATATATACCAGCAGGATTAATTTAAATCAATTCTGAGATTAATCCCTTGACTTTATTTTTATTTAGTCTAACTTGGTCCTAGAAGTCATAATTTTAAACAGCTCTCAGTTGGCAACACCTTTTTTTCTGTTAAGCCAAGTGTTGGTATCATTTTTTGAAACATTTTTATCGGTGTATTGTAGTCATACAAACATCACTCAATGAGCCCTTACCCAATTCTGTCCCATTTCCTCCCTCTCCCTCCTTCTCATGTTTAGCTTAGTGATTGACTTTGATATGTCTGCAATGTACATCATGTACATTAGGGAATTAAGAAGTCTTTTAATTACCAGGCCTGTTGGTGCATGTCTGTAATCCTAGTAATTGGGAAGGTGAGGCAGGAGAATCACAGACTCAAGGTCGGAAGTTCTAATAACTTAGTGAGACCCTGTTTCAAAATCAAAAATAAAATAGGACTGGTGGTATAGCTCAGAGCCCCTGGGTTCAATCTCCAACACACACACACACACACACACACACACACACACACACACACACACCACAAACACACATACCAGACCTTTTTTTGGGGGGGTGAGTCTGGGGATGGAACCCAGGGGCATTCAACCTTCAGGCTACAACCCCAGCCCTTTTTTTTTATTCTTTATTTTGAAACAGGGTCTCACTGAGTTGCAGAGGGCTCACTAAGTAGCTGAGGCTGTCTCCAAACCATGATCCTCCAGTCTCAGCCTCCTGAATGCTGGGATTACAAGGGTGCGCCACCATGCCCGGCTCCAGAACTTTTTGTTTAACCACAAAACCCTGGTGAAGTGTGGTTTCATTAGGAAAGAAAGATGTACTGAAAATATTATTACATCAGTTTAACATAATGAGTGGTGTCCATTTGTGACTCTGGCACACTGATCAGTATGTTCTGAGGTTCACGTGTACCTGCTTTGTGGACTTTGTTGTATTAAATATCATTTAATGTGAAAGTGCTGAATATCACAATAACAATGGAGGTGTTAATCCACATGTATGACAGTCAAATGATAGAATTTGGATGCAAATGTTCATAGACATTTACTCCAAATATGAGTATATAAAGGAGTTTTCTTCTTTATAGAAACATGTATGTTGATTTGGGGAAGTGATTTAGTCACTCAGAGACTATTATTTTTATCAGTTCAAGGGGAATAATTATGTCTATCTACCTCTAATAAAGAAAGGGCCAAATAAAATATGTAAAGTTCTTGACAGGTAGGCAAATTCTTTTTTTTCTTCCATTTTTTTCTTTTCATTCTGGAAATTGAGCCAATGAGTGTTTTACTACTGCTGATAGAATCATCTCTTTTCAAAACTCTGACATGGAGTCTTGCTAAGATGCTTAGACGGCCCTGAAATTGCAATCTTCTTGCCCTCGCCTCCTGCCTGAGTCACTGGAATTACAGGTATGCACCCCCACACCTCATTCTCTCTTTCATTATTGTAATAAAATTTCTCTGATTCAAGTTGAGATGCACAAACATAAAATATAACAAAACCATTAAGGAGATGCTATAGTTTCTTGATATATCCTTGTTGATGCTATTGCTTTAAATTTTAGAGTTATTGCATGCTGTCGTTTCAAAATGTTGCAAGCAAGACTCTTGCAGACATTCCAGTCATGGGTGGACAGACCAGAAGACAGAAGTCTGTGATTCTGTGTCTCAGAATGGATGTGAGGGCAGTGTTTGTTTGTAGAGGGGTGTGGAAAGAAAGGGAGGAACATGCAATTCCATGCAAGTTGACCTAGAAAGAAGTTCAGCATAGAAAGTCTACAATGGCAACATAGAGTACCACAATGTGGATTCTGTCTGCATATTGATAGCCTAGAAGTTATTTATGAATTGTTTTGCAAAAAGGTGAGATTAAGTCGAACTTTTAAAACTTGCTCTCAAGCTGGGCGTGGTGGCCCACGCTTGTAATCCCAGCATCCGGGAGGCTGAGACGGGAGGATCGCAGTTCAGACAGCCTCAGCTACTTAGTGAGGCCCTCCATAACTTAGTGAGACCCTGTTTCAAAATAAAGAATAATTTAAAAAATAGAGCAGGGGGTGTAGCTTGGAGGTCAAATCCCTGGGCTCCATCCCCAGACCCGCAAAAAAAAAAAATAAAATGTAAATATATGAATAAAACTTGCCCTGTTTTTAAAAATTGTATCTAACAATATTTTAATAAATACTATAAATATTTTAATAAATACTATAAAATATTTTAACAAATACTATTAAAATATAGTATTTTAATTAATACTATATAATGGTAAAATTTTATAAGGTAAACAGTAACTATTTCTCCCTTTCCAAACTCCAGTGTTTGGAAACACTCAAAAGCACCCATTACATACTTTGTTTAGCATATTGAGATGTTTCTAGACATGATCCATATATAAATGTACAAGTATGCCTGTATATATATGCATAGATCATACATACATATAAATATAGTAAAATCATCAACAAAAGAGCAAAAAAAATTAGACATCTCTGACGCTAAACAGGTCGCGAAAAGGATATTTGTTTGTTATAAGGAAGCTAAAAAAAAGGTAAAAAACTATGTTGCTTGGCCTTGAACCTTCAGCAAGTATATATTGATTTTGAAATTATAAATAAATCTTCGCCGGGCGTGGTGGCGCATGCTTGTAATCCCTGCACTTGGAAGGCAGAGACAGGAGGATCGCGCTGGTTCGGAGCCAGCTTCGCTGGTTTAAGAGACCCTGTTTCCAAATTTAAAAAAAATAGGTCTGGGAGTGTAGCCTGGAGGTAGAAGGGCTCCAGGAACCCCAGTACCACAAAAAAAAAAAAGAAATTTTTAAAAATAAGATAAAAATCAAGCCGGCAAATCTGTGAATAATAAGGATTGTGTGTGCATTCACACATATATTCTTCTTATAAAAACCATACATCATATATACTATTCTGAGCATTGCTTTACAGCATTGCTCAGTGATTGAGAGGGCAGACACCCTGAAGTAGACTGGGAACAAATACTGATGTTAATATTTCCTAGTCATGTTATCTTAGGTAGGCTACATTACTCCATTTATTCATCTATACGATGGAAATTGTAGAACTGCCTACTTAATAGTGTTCTGTGAAGCACAAGGGGAATATACAAGTTGCAGTTAGGATATATCTGACATATCATAAGCATATATTTGCTGTGTTATCATTTAAGATCATATTTGAAGAGTATTCCTTTTTGGCTCGTCTTGCACTTTCCTTTTTTTTTTTTTCAACAACATATTAAACTGGTGGCACACATCTGTAATCTCAGTATTCCAGAGGCTGAAACAGGAGGATCACAGGGTCAAAGCCAGCCTCAGCAACTTAGTGAGACTTTGTTTCAAAATAAAAAATAAAATAGGGTTAGGGGTCTAGCTTGGTGATAGAATGCCCCTGGGTTTAATCTGCAGTAACACACACACAAAAAAAAAACCCAACAATAACAACAACAACAAAATAAAACATCCAAACACACAAAAATATACACAAAAGCAACATACTATTACATAACACAATAAGTTTTTAACCTGATGCTCACTGAACACTGATAACATTCTATCTTCTGCTTAGATGGAAATCTTGGAACACATTTCCACCTGCCCATGTATAAATCTCTCTCTAGGCAGAGATTGTAAATTTGATGTGTGTTACCATATTTTTTTCTCCTGGATTTGTTAAAATAATCATGTCTAATCAGCAAATAAAACTCTTTCTCTTTCAATTGAAAAAGAAGAAAGAATTACTTTTTGGTTTTACTTTTAGTTCAAATGCAAAGATTATTTTTATTTTATTGTGGTGGCACATGCTTGTAATCCCAGAATTTGGGAGGCTGAGACCAGAGGATTGCGGTTCACGGACGGCCTCAGCTACTTAGTGAGGCTCTCCGCAATTTAGTGACACCCTGTTTCAAAATAAAGAATAAAAACCAAGGCAGGGGGTATAGCTCAGAGGTCAAATGCCCCTGGGTTCCACCCCCAGAACCGCAAAAACCAAACAAACAAACTGATAATCTCATTGTTTACCATGAAAGTGACTAGAAGGACATTTAATGACACTATTTTTTAAGCTGATTAAACATCCAGAAATTTGCTAATGTTCCAAAAGATTTATATGAATTCTTTCCAAGCCACCGCTATAGAATACTGTGTTCAGTCCTATAAAATTTTACCATCTCAGTTAAGTAGAAGTAAAGTTATCATCTTCTCGACTTGATAATCTTCTTTGCATTAGTAAACCTCCAATACATTGACTTGATTATTTTGTTACTTATGAAATGAAATAGAATGAATAAAACACTTGATACACATCATATTTTATAGGCAATAGTCCTGGCAATAAACACGAGAGAGAGAGATAGAGATAGAGATAGAGATAGAGATAGAGATAGAGAGAGAGAGAGAGAGAGGAAGAAGAAGAAGAAGAAGAAGAAGAAGAAGAAGAAGAAGAAGAAGAAGAAGAGAGAAGAGAAGAGAAAGGAGAAGAAACCACCTAATCTTGTTTAAAAGTATTTAATTTAATACAACAGGACACAAAGGACTCCCATAGAAACCACTGAGCTATACCTCCAGCTCCAATAACCCAAACATGGATTAGTATTTTTTCTTCAGTCTTTCCTCCTTCCTGGTACCTGCCTGCCTCGCAGCTCTTTGCGAAACAGGCCAGATTGAGTTTTTACTTCCTTTTACAACTTCTTCTGAGCAGGTTTTATTTTACTTCTATCATTTATTTATTTATTTTTCTCTAGGAATCCTTCCTAATCTCTTTACAAGCAATTACGAAGGTTTCTGGAATTCTGATGAACAACCCTGGAGACAATAGCCACCAAGAACTGCTCTGAAGGGCATCCTCAATGAGGGATGAGCGGCTTTGGAACCTCTCTTGGAAAAATAGACTGGCTCGCTCTTAATAGGAGAGTCAGGGTGGGGGAAAACAGCTGTGCAAAATTAGTAATGCCATCATCCTACCCTCCATTTTAAACTTTTTAAAAGATTTTTTTTTTTTTTCTGGTCCGTTCCTCCTGAGAAGGGCAACCTAATCAGATATAATCTTTGCTTTTAGAGGTTACCATGGTGACTGGATGGGCCCCAACTATCTTTTCTCAGCATCATAAACACACATTGTGTATGGTGCTGCATAAGCCTTTAGACCGTCAGAGTTTTTCTTGTAGTGAAAAAACAAATAGGGAACATTGAAATTGTTCACAGCAATCAGAAAAGATATTTCTCCATATCGATTTTTCTCTTTCTTTTCACCCTTTCTGTATCTGTGCTATGTTTCTTTGAAGCATACATCAAGGCATAATACTTATTACAGGAAGCAAAGAGAATGAATATATATATATATATATATATATATATATATATATAGCCAGACTAGTGAAAGACTTATCTACTATTTATGTTCTGTTAAGTAAGAGACAATTTCACTCACCAAGGTCTTACAGATAACAGAGATTGTCCAAGACAATCAGAAAGGAAATTCTATGGCTAAATGAATACAAGCACAGATACTAATTGGTGTGACAGAGAAAGCAATGCATACTAATGTGTTTAGCTTTCTAAAAATAGACAATAAACAATCTTAGGTTCACAGTCAAACAGTGTAAAACACCGAGTTTCCATACTCCTCCCCCATCCCAAAGGGCCTCCCAAACCATAACATCCCAAGCCAGTGTGGTACATTTACTCTAAAAGGTGAACCTACATTTTGACACATCATTTTCACTCAAAGTGGGGTTCACTTACTGGTATTACACAGTGTATGTAAATAACTTGTTTTCAGCTTTATAGTATCATTCAGAATAATCCCCCTGCCCTAAACATTCTCTGTGCTCCAACTATTCATTCCTCTTAAGCCCCGGAAACCACTGATTTTTTTATTGTCTTTATAGTTTTCCAAAATGTCACCTAGCAGGAACCAAGCACTTTATGTAAGCTTTTCAGAATGACTTATTTCGCTTAGTAATGTGCATTTAAGATTTTAGTATTTTTAAAGGGAAGTTAAATTTTTCTTTCCTGCTATGCAGATCATTTACTTTTCCTAAGCCTTCTGAATAAAGTATAGCTGATCAGATAATGCCAGGCAAGTCCTAAGGAGTTCAAAATTTGAATCGGTCTCTTGAATGAAAAAAAAAAATCCCTAATGGAAACATACAAAGAGAAACACACACACACACACACACACACACACACACACCACAAAACAAACACACCACCCGCACCATCACCTCCACCACAAAAAGAAAGAGAGAGTATCATACCTGGAATCTGAGATACATATACTTTAGAAACAGGAGGAGTAAGAGAAGGAGGATGTACCAATACCCCAAAATGCCCAGAGAGCAGAGGAAATGCCCAGAGAGTTATAAACATTCTCTTTTCTGGTAGCTTGTGAGTCAGTGTTTAATTTGAAGCCCTCCAAAGTCTGATTAAAAATATTCACCTTCTCAGTGTTCTCAAAGCTTATTTTTTCTAATTTATGTGAGCAGATTAATCATTTTAGTTTTGCATTACTATCATTTATGGTCTAACCTTTCTTTTCACTATATTGTAAATTTTTTGACACAGAAATCTTGTTCTTTTTTTGACTTCATGTTATCCCAAGTGCCTAAACAAAAAGCAAACGTTCCATAAACACTAGTTAAATCAGAGTTTGAGTCTATAGGTATATGACATGAATATTCCCCCTCAACAAAAAGGATATTTATGGATGAAAATTTCTACTTTAATAGTTCTAATGTTGTCAGTAAAATGGATGTAGAAGACATATAGAATAGAAATGAGGTGAGTAAACATTTTGAGTTATCGCTTTCTGTTCCCAAACTTCTCCAAAAGTTTTTCTTGGTTCTAGTTTACCAAAACAAACAAACAAACAAACAAACAAAAAACTCAGTACTTAGAAGAAAAGATTTATCGGATAGGCAGATTATCTTGAAATAATCTAACACACAAAAATCAGCCTATCCACCTCTTTCTGGGTTTTGATTTACAAAAAAAAAAAAAGTAAACACTTAGATTTAAAGAACAGGCAGATTATCTTGAAATGAACTAGCATGCAAAATATTTAATTACTAAATATCCTTATAGAGAGACCTCTGTTTTGGGTGGGATAAATGGGAAACAAAATAAAGAGGTTCACAAATCCAGAAAACAGAGAAAGATGGCTTTGCGGGGCTGTTGGGAAGTCCAAAAGATCTAAGAAGAATATGGCTGTGGGAACCTATGGCGATGGCCCCTAGGCAGTATGGTGAGAAATTTCCAGGCCTGAATCATGACTCCGAGCAGCAGAAAATCCCTGAGTCTGAGGGGAACCAGCAGATGGGGATAATGGATCTTCCAGGGAAAATCAGTGTGGACAATGGACTGAAATGCAGATTGCTTTCCCCTCCCACACCTGCATTCTCCATTTTTCCAACTTCTCTGCCTTGTGTAAGGTCCTAGATGTAAAGTGGTAATACAACCATGTGGGAAGAATCCTACAAGTCTATGAGGTTTAGGATCTTTACACAGGCCTTATTTAGGAAAATTTAAGTTGCACTCTAGTGAATAAATCAAGTTTTGTTACTTAAACACTTATATGTATGGACTGAGATTCATACCTGTTTCAGAAATGTAGGAACTGGAATAAACTCTCACTCATGAACCTCAAAACATTTAATCAGGTAGATGAGAGGAAAGTATAATTGAGCCCACAGCTTCCCTGAAATATTGAAGTTATAGTTACTTAAGATTGCTTGTCCCAAAATATATCTCCATTTAGAACCATGTGAAATTACATAAAATAAATAAAAATGAAGTCTGGATTCTACTATCTGCACATTCGTATTTACTGATGAGAATTCAGTGGTTTGCAAGAGACAGTTTTTAGAGCCTGGCGTGGTAGTGCACGTATGTAATCCCAGTACTTGGGAGGCTGAGACAGGAGAATTGCAGTTCAAGGGCAGCCTCAGTTACTTAGTAAGACCTTTCTGCAACTTAGTGAGACCTAGTTTCAAAATAAAAATTAAAAAATAGGGCAGGGGGTATAGTTCAGAGGTAGAATGCCCCTGGGTTTCACTCTCAGTATTAAAAAAAAAAAGCAGTTTTTAGTTCAATGAAAGAGATGAGGCCTTTATTCTAAAAGACTGAAGTTCAAAGGGTCAGTCAAGACACTGCTTGCTTAGGACTCTGCTGTGTCAGTACCTTGCTGATTAGACAACAGGATAAGAATTCTTTTTCCATTCTACCCCTTGGTCTTTCCATAGAATCATACAATGATTATAGTTACACATTATCTCTATTCTCTTCAAATGCTCTAACTCAAGCCAGCCTCATATTTATCTATTGGCACAGGACCTTCCCCTATCTCTTGTTATGTAGAGAAAGAGCCTGACCACCAATAATGATTCTCCCATACACCAGCACAGAGATTCAAGTACCATGTGATGAGGTTTTGGCCAAGAATAGGCCACATACATCACAGTGGTCCCATTCAGATAATATTGTTGGTGATATCACTAGCCATCTTAGAATGTATAAGCACAATATATACTGCTTTCACAATGAAATAATCTAAAAACATACCTCATAATGTATCCTTTTTCTGCCACATGACTGCACACACATGTGTTCATATATATGACACATATGTACTCATATGCATTCAATTAGAGTCGGAATTAGTCCTTCAACTCAACGACTCTCCTGTGCTCTCTGATCGTACCTCAAGCCACGTATTTCATCATAGCAGATGAGGCAGTTCCTTATCCTTTCCTGCCTTATTTCTAAACCCATGCAGCTCTTTGTACAGTGTACTGCAACTGTGTTGAATATTTTCCATTCTCTAATCAAGCCACACAATCCCACCTTTTCATATGCACTCATCTCCCCTGCAGTTCCTGACACTGATTTCTCATCAGTCATGAGATCTACCACTCAGAGAGGCTGACCAAAGCATCTCTTCTGTGGATCACTTATTCTCTCCTCTGTTATCGCCAGCTGGCATCTCCCACTTTCTCTTTGTGCCCTACTGTACCACACATATTATTCATTTGTTTGTTCATCAAACACTTAATAAATAAATAACATTTACTACATTCCAAACACTGCGCTAGGTGTCATCACCCTGTGGAAGGCGGCCATATTCTCGATGGCCATGAAGGTTCGCTGTAGTTCTGTTGTAGCCTCACTTTATTACATTAAGGATCATTGAAGAATTGTATTCATTGTTGGGATTCCATTACCATTATTGGGGTCTGGAGCCCAGAAGGCATTAAATAAATATGCTGAATCCAAATTTTCTTTTTGTCATTAATAATAGAGAAGAGTCCACTGAGAATTTCTTTTATATATACTTTATTTTATTTTATTTTATTTATTTATTTTTGCAGGTCTGGGGATGGTACCCAGGGGCATTTGACCTTTGAGCTACACCTATTTTTTATTCTTTATTTTAAAACAGGGTCTCATACAAGCATGTGCCACCATGCCCGGCCTTCTTTTATATATATTTTAGATCACCTATTTAAATTTAAAAAACCTAATTTATTTGTTATAAAATCTAGGAAATACAGAAATAAAAAAACTTTGATGATTTTCTTGCTACATTTAGTTTTACCAAGGGAATCAATATTAATAATGTGGTCTTTCTCTTTTACTTATCCTTAATTAAAATCTATACAAATAGACATAGAGATACATTTGCATATTCTATAGAAATATATATATATACATATATATGTATATATATGTATATATATATATATATATATATATATTTTTTTTTTTTTTTGGTGGTACTGGGGATGGAACCCTTATACCTCCAGACTACACTCCCAGACCTATTTTATATTTTTTTTGGAAATAGAGTCTCTTAACCCAGTGAGGCTGGCTTTGAACCTGGGCAATCCTCCTGTCTCTACCTCCCAAGTGTGGGGATTACAAGCGTGCACCACCATGCCCAGCAAATGTAACATATATTTTTATCAGTATTCTCTATCTGTAGTTTCTTTCCTTTTTATGACTTTGGGAAGTCTTAGCTACAAATGCAATCAATAGTATAATGAACTCTGAAAACAAAAGATTCAATAATGCAGAGGAAGAGTTATATATGTATATGCACATATACACATAGATACATATATATTTATCTATATTCATCTGAGCATAGGTTTGTATCTATAGTTATTTATTATGGGAAACATAATCCTTTTAAAAATAATAGTTTAAAAATGAACAATCATACCTGTTAGAACAGTTTGAGACATTTAAGTTATATCATCTCTTGTAATTCATGTAAAAATTATTAAACTATTTCCGTTTACAGATGAGGAACCTAAAAAAAAAAACTTTGTAAATGGAAAAACCAGAGTCCAAACTCAGGTAGTCTGACTCCAGAGTCTGAGCACTTAGCATAGTTCTTAAAGCAATTGCTATATGTTCTCAAGAAAATTCTTAAGTGCAAGTTATAGTAAAAGCAGTCAGTTGTTGAAAACATTGCTGCAAGCTGGGGGTTTAGCTGAATGGTGGATTACTTACTTAGAATACACAAGGACCTGAGTTCAATTCTCACCACTGCAAAGAAAGGAAGGAAGGAAGAAATGAAGAAAGGAAGGAAGAAAGAAGGAATGAAGGAAGGAAGGAAGGAAGGAAGGAAGGCAGGCAGGCAGGCAGGCAGGCAGCCACAGAGGAAGGGAGGGAGGAAGAAAAGGGAAATGGATCTAAAATTTACAGAAACCAATGAAAAGTAAGGAAATATTATAGGAACACTTTAAAGCAGAAAAATTAAAATCAGTATGTGAAACAATAATAGGACCACATTTTCAGAAATATCAAACCAGTGATGTATCAGAAAAATAAAACTTAATAAAATACCTTTTCCTGAACCTGGAAATAAATGAAACGATGCAAACTCAAAGAAAGTGGAGAGTGCAAGTGTGCAGACAGGGCATCTATCTCTTGATCACCCCAACTAGGTTTCTATGATTGGAAATCAGACCGATCCTCATGTCATTTCTGCCTGCAAGTACAAATTTTTTTCAGATTCTCTGAGCACTTTCTGCATAAGACTTTGCTGGTTAATATCCATTTTGCAGTAAAGAAACACAAATTAGGGGAAGAGTTTAAAATAGGACATAAATAGGTATGCATATTGTTATTTGTTAAAGAGGTTTTATTTTTATAGGTATTACTATATGTAAATTTTTGTAGATTATATATATATATATATATATATATATATATATATATATATATATATGTCAGTCACTATTCTAAAATCCTTCAATATATTGTCTTGTTAAATCTTTACAAAACCCTCCACTGTGGATGAAAGTCTTGAGAAAAGATAAGTTAAATAATGTGTTAAACATTATATTGACAGCCTCAGCTACTTAGAGAGGCCTTCCACACCTTAATGAGACCCTGTCTCAAAATAAATCCTAAAAAATAGGGCAGGGGGTAGAGCTCAGAGTTCCAATGCCCCTGTGTTCCATCCCCAGACCCGTAAAAAAAGATTATATTATTAATAATAGAATAAACAATCAAGAAATCCAGGTAGTCAGATCCTGAAGTCTGCCTTTTGTACACTGGCCTAAGATCAATTATCTTTATGATAATTGGACAAACAATAACAATACAACCAACCAGGTGTATCTGTGGACTCTGCCAGCAGATACAACCCACTGTGGATCAAAAACATTTTTAACAATTATATGTGTACCGAACATGTATGAATCTATTTTATTCTCAATATTTCCTAAACAACACACACTATAATGACTGTTTACATAGCATTTACATTGTGTTAGGCATTGTACGTAATTACACTGTGTTAGGCATTATAAGTAAATCTAGGAATGATTTACAGTGTAAAGAAAGATGTGTGTGAAGTCTCTGCAAATAGTACACTGTTTTATGTGAGGAACTTGAGTATCCTTGGACTTTACTGTCTGCCAGGAGTTCTGGAAAGCAAACAATCCTTTAAGGATACCAATGAATGCCTTTGCTTAAAATGGGCAGAGTCTTCCGGCTTTAACAGCACTTTCGCCTATTTTACCCCATTTAGTTCTCAGACCATCTAATACTCCAAAATGCCTCATGTTTTTGAGGAACTCTTGCTCTCACTGTTTTACAAATAAAAAATTAAAACTCAGAGAAATTAAGTAGCTTTCCTGAGATTCAATACCTGGTGGAGGGTTAGAAAGAATCAAACCTATATCTTCTGATAGCCAGAATATTATACTATCATCCCACTCAACCAGAGTCCTTTGTAATAATTCACTCAGAGCTTCCCTAACAGCATAAATAAAATCAGAAGACGAAACTAGAAGAATCTTTGAACTCCTGCCAGGAGAGTAGTGGGTCAGACAATGATCTGACCACAAACAGCCCCAATTCCAGTTCATTATAAAGCCTCATTTTGGAAATTCGGTGTTGGGAAACCCAACTGTAGAAACTCTGAGAGTAGCTGTGTGCTCTAAACGCCCTTCATATGAACCATCTGGGGGAGAATTCGGCTACTACCACAATCCAGATTGATGAGGATGCATAGGTCACCTGGGATTGGTGTCCATTATGTCTGATGGTACAGGGAGATAATCTGCTTTTGAATGCCATGTGAATGTCTAGGGGGTTGTTTATAAACTCCAAAGGTATAGAAAAATAAATGAAAGAAGGAACGGAAAAAAGGAGGGAAAGAAGGAAAGGAAGGAAGGAAGGAAGGCAGGAAAGAAAGAAGGAAGGATGGAAGGGAGGCCAACCAGTTTTCTACTTTAGATTGAGCACAGGGGACTTGGAAGTTTTACAAATCTGTCTTCCTACCCTTTGGCTAGAAGGAAATTACTACACACAGAAGGAACGAAATGGAAACAGTTAACTGTTTTCTTTAGTCAGTAACTATGAAGACTTTTCTCTTATTCCAAAAAAATTCTTTTATTTTTCAGTTAAACTGCTTTTTTCTTTCAGTCTACTTGAGAATTTGGTATGCAAAGCTTGTTTTTCAGTGAACTATTTTATATGCATAATAATTAGCTCTGGGGTCTGTGCTGGTCAGCCAATATCCTCCCACTTTCAGCCTACTGGGGCGCTCTCCTCTACTTCATTCTTCAGTTTGCTCCAAGTCTGCTTTGCGTTGGCTGCTTGAGCATACACAGTTGTATGTTACTAATTCCACAGCTTGTTTTAAAACTTGCCCCTGAGACCATCTCTTCTACTGACCGCCAACTCAAGACACAAGTTTTCAGGATCTGATATCTATCAAGATGGTTTATATTATTAGTATTTTTCCAGAATAATTTATTTAAGTTTTTATTTGACTTGAATGGCTAAAAAATTCTGGGCCAGAGTAATTAAATGAAGCAAGTGAAACATTTATCGACAGCAATATGTTATTGACTGAAGGGGGATCATTTTAGTGGTAAAGGATTTTTTTTTTTTCCCACAAGGAACACGCTGCCATCTGTTCCCATTTCACACAAATCAGCACTGAGGGAAAAACATGGAAGGGAAAACTGGGTCAAAATTTAAATTTCAAGTCAGGTTAAATTTTGCTTTGTCAGATTTGTCGACTGGAAATCTAAAGGTTAAAAGATTATTGCAGGCAAGGGGTAGCAAAGCTAGGAAATGGGTCCGTCTGGGTAACTCTAAGAACCTGTGAGACCCAAAGAGAGGCAAAAGAAGTACATGGAAGTAGTAATGTTTTGTATGACTTTGGTCTGCCCTTAGATTTATGAGACCAAAGAGATGAGAAAAATTATTTCGACTTGTCATTGTTAAATCTCTGTGTTCCAAAAGCTCTTATTTTCTAACTGTACTTGATCCAAACATGTGTCTCTAGGTTACAGATTGCTTTATGGGGTTATCTATCTGGCTGGTGGTCTTGAAATATCTAGTACTTAAAAAGATAAATCTCGTGGCATGTAAATGTCTAAAATACCCTACCTTAAAGACTAAAATTTTGCAAGATCATAGAGTGCCTGAATTTTGGCTTTGTGGTGAAGAAAGACAAGCTTAGGAAACTTTATTCATTCTATAAGAATAATTCTATAAGAATAATTTAGAAGATTCTGAGCCAGAAAAAGTCTCCCTGCTGACTCAGGGGTGTGTGTGTGTGTGTGTGTGTGTGTGTGTGTGTGTGTGTGTGTGTTTTAGTAATGACACTAAAATAAAACTTCCATGTTTTTCATCCAAAATTAGGCTTAATGCAAACCTAAAGATCTCCCTTCATTCTATAAATTTTAGTTTTACATGTTTAAAAGTTATATGAGGCCGGGCGTGGTGGTGCACGCTTGTAATCCGCGCGCTTGGGAGGCAGAGACAGGAGGATCGCGCAGGTTCGAAGCCAGCCACATGTGCTGGTTTAGGAGACCCTGTTTCCAAATAAAAAAATATAAAATAGGTCTGGAGTGTAGCCCAGAGGTAGAAGGGCTTCCAGGAACCCCAGTACCACCAAAAAAATAAAAAATAAAAAATAAATTAAAAAAAGTTATATGAGTCTGGCACAGTGGCTCGAACTGAAATCTCAGAACTTGTGAGACTAAGACAGGAGGATCACAGTTTTGAGGCCTATCTTAGCAAGATCCTCTACTAAATAGTGAGACCTGTTTCAAATTAAAAAAAAAAAAATAGTAAAAGGCAAGCGCCTTCGTATTGCATTGTTCTATGGTGGAAAGCTGAGAGTGAAAGTAAGCAAATGAGAAAGGTGGATGAAGTTATCCTTTCCACTACAGGATATCCAACTCACTCCTATGATAATGACATCAATCCACTGATGAAAACATAGCTCTCATGATTTATTTAACTCTGAAATTTTCCTCCTTTCAACACTGCTGCATTGGGAATAAAATTTTCAATACTTAAACTGTGGAGAAAGCACTCAAACCATTGTACCCACTTTTTCTAAAAATTGAGAATTACTAAAATCTTCAAATATTATTCTTGAGTTTTTTTCACTTTATTTCTGTTTGTTTGGGGTTCCTATGTTTTGCAGGCCATTTATTAGGTATATACACTTTTAGGAATTTTGTGGTCTCTTGAAAAATTTAACCTTTTCAATTATGAAATTTATTTTTATGCCTGGATCTATTTCTTGTCATAAAGTATACTTTGTCTGATACTAATTTATCTGCACCATCTTTCCTTTTTTGATATTAAATTAGTTTTATTCCAACCTATTTGTTTCTTATACTAAAAGTGTGCTTCTGGATAGCACCTTAGAGTTAGACTTGGTTCTTTATTTGACTTGAATTTTAAAATTGGAGCATTAATTCAATTAACCATTTTCTCTTATTTAAATATTTAGTAGAACATTCAATTTTGTATTAATATTAAATATTGCTAATATTTACTTTGATTTTTATTTTAAAATATTTTTATATTTATCTAAAAGTTAAAGCAGTATAGAAAGTTCACATATCCCTATACCTTGATACCCAGGATGTTATCTTATATAGCCTCAGAACAATGATTCAAATCAGGAAATTAGCCTTGGTGGGATACTTACTTGAGTTTTCTTATCTATGAACCTTACTTGAATTTCACTAGTTTTTCTTCTGATGTTTCTTTTACTCTCGCAGGCTTTAATCCATGTCCTTGCAGTGCATTTAATTACTATGTCTCCTTGCTTCTTCTAGTTTGTGATAGTTCTGAAATTCCTCCTTATCTTTATGACCTCGACACTTTTGATGAGTACTAACCAGCTAACCAGTAATTTTGTAGAACGTTTGGATTTGTCTGATGTTTTGTCTCGATCAGATTGATGTCATGCATTTTTTAAAGAATACCACAGAAAATTGTGTTTATTTCAGTATATTACTTCAGAAGTCCAAGCTTTAATGTGTCTTATTAGTGTGTTAACCTTGATAACTTGGTAAGAGAGGTGCCTAATGAGTTTCTCCACCATAAAGTTAGTACATTTTTCTTTATAAATAATAATATCTCAGGGAAGATGCTATAACACTATGCCAATACACTGTTTAACTCAAACTTTTGCCCATTGACTCTGACATTCATTGGTTGAAAGCATTTTTTAATCTTGTAAATATTTTTGACACCTTTATTGTGTTACATGTAAGGCTGCTGAATTTGAACTTGGGCAGAGAAAAAGACCACTATAATACAATAATGTCATGTGAGGTATATAACCTGCTAATATCATGGAACTAGAGGCATCTGTGGCAGAGAAAAGATGCCAAATGGAGCCCCTGGCAAGTGCTAATAGGAGAATCACAGCACAGACATCTAAGGTTATGAAACTAGGCCATGCCATCTGTAGCAGAAAACATGTATATTATTTAAAAAGCACTACATATCATGCTACAGAACCCAGGTAGAACCTGAGCGTCTGACAGGAAAATCAAGTATCTCTCATGTACTGATTGCTATGAGACCCACCAAGATGTAACACAGGCAGGATGATCAGTCATGTATCATAATATAATGAACATGTACATATGGGATGATGTAAATGTGGGATTGGAATGGAGCAGGCCAAATATCACAGCAACCTGTGCAAATAGGTGACCCATATATTACACGGCTCTCTCGGCTCACAATGATGATGTTACCATCAAAGAGCAGCTGACAGAGGACAAAAAGGCCCACACTGAGCTCAGAAATGAACCTACCTGATACATGGGTGCACGGTGTGAATGCAATTCTGGACTACACAGAATTCCCATAATAAATTTTTAATGGATTTTACACGTAAAATTGGCTAATAAAAGACAAGGTCAGAGATCTAACACTAAACTCTTATGGTCTCAGCTCTTTACTGAGCACATCATTCTTATTTTTGTTTCTAAAATGACATCATCTTTTTTCTTCTGCTTTCACATTAACTAGATTTGTCCAAAGATGTGACATTAATGCCATCAGTCTGGCCTATTGCATGGGTTTTACTGAGTTTTAAAATATAGCCATTAGCATACCAGGGAGGAAGATCTGATCACATCATGCTATAAATCACTTGTTTTTTCTTTTTTGTGAGAAAACTGAAAATATGACAAGCAGCTGTGCTTTATCAATGTTTTCATTTATTCATATATCTTCCTTGCTTTAAAGTTCCCCAAAGAGAAGTGAGATAATGTGATTAGCTAGCCAAGCATATTCAATGTTCTGAAAACTGGGTCATTGTTAAGATTAACTGATGGATTAAAAGGGTTTAGAAAGGTGGTAAATTTCTGATTTGCATATTTCTCTGAAGAGTCTTGACTCTTGTCAAGTCTCCCTCCCACCTTCAGCAGAGCAGCAAGCCAAAGCCCTACATCTAGCAATTTAGTACTTGCAAATTACTCTTGCCTTTTTTTTTTTTTTTTTTCTTTTTGACCTGGAGCGAATTATCAGTATTTCCACACTAGATTTATTTTCCATAATCTATCAACTGCATTGCTTTGGGGGCACTGAAAATGAGACAGGCGAGTGCTAATGTGACAGATGAGGACTGAAATAATTAAATAGTGCTCAGAGCAAGGCTACTATACATCTCTTTGACTAGCCATCCTGTGAACAGGCCTTAAATGCCAATTAAATAAAGACTACTTAGTGGTGAACACTGTTCAATTCCACTCTTCCTTTTGGCAATTTTGGAGTCATCAATGGTCAAAAAAAAGAAATTAATAGCCTTCTAGAATAAGATTGAGCATAATTTATACTAGTTGGTTCTTAAGTTTACTGACTGGCTCTTCATTGGATGACATGATTAGATTGAAGATACAATTCTTTCTGAAATTTGAAATATGCAAAAAAATGGAAATTTTTATTCCTATATGCATTTGTTCATTCATTTGTTCATTAATTCATCCATTTATTCATTCAATAAACAAGCCCACAATTTATGAGGAGAGAGACATCTAAATAAAGGCGTATAGTAGAATGAGTCCATGTAACAATAGATGTATGATCATGGTGCAGATTTAGAACATAAAATAAAAGACACCCCAAGAGGTCATACTGGGAAGTATTTCTGACAGGAAGGATGCCCCAGCCACATCTTGGTTAGTGAATTGGTCAGTCAGGTATGGCGAGATGACCAGTACTTAATGAAAGTGTATTGACAAACTCTCATTTATTATTATTATTAACAATAATAATAATAATAATAATTTTAGTGATACTGTGTGTTGAATCCAGGGGCATTATACTTTTGAGCTATACTTTCATCTCTACTTATTTTTTCATTTATTTATTTATTTACTTATTTATTTCTTTTGTTTTGAAACAGTCTTGTTAAGCTGCTGAGTATCTTACAATGTTACTGAGTTTGTCCTTGGACCTGAAATCCTTCTGTCTCAGCCTCCCAAGTGTTGGGATTACATGCATGCACCACCACACCTGACCCAAATATTTTTAAAGAAGCAAGAAGTGACGGACAGAGAGTAGTGATTGGGAAGCCAACATGCCCACTGAAATAAACTGATGACTATTGTGTGGAGATATGTTGATCTTTACTTTTCTTCTTATAGTTCGGTTCTTCAAGTTTTCTATGTGATTGGTTAGCTTTAAAATTTAGGAGACTGGCTGATCGTGGTGGCTCACGCTTGTAATCCCCGCGCTTGAGAGATGGAGACAGGAGGATGGAGCAGGTCTGAAGCCAGCTGCGCTGGCTTAAGAGACTCTGTTTCCAAATAAAAAGTATAAAAATTATGTCTGGGAGTGTAACTCGGAGGTAGAAGGGCTTCCAGGAACCCCAGTACCACCAAAAAAAAAAAAAAAAAAAAAAATTTAGGAGCCTGGCATGGTGGTACATGCTTGTAATCCTTGCATTTAGGAGGCTGAGACTGGAGGATCCCAGTTCGTGTACAGCCTCAGCTACTTAGCAAGTCTGTTCGCAAATCAGTGAGACCCTCCCTGTTTCAAAAATAAAAAGACCATAAAAATAAGATAAATTTATATATTCTAACAATGAATGGTGACTGGAATATTTGATTTTAAGTCAAGTCAAAAGCTTCATATAGTATGTTGAGATTTGATTTAAAACAAAAAAGAGAATTGGTGTGACAGTGGATTCAAACATCTGGAAAGCAACAAGCAACCGTCAAATAGTTGGTGTCTTTGAAGATAAGCAGTCAAGTGATGGGCAAGATTTTATTGAGGCAAATTTTTACTTCTTTATAATAATCTTATGGTTGATTTTTCTTAAAACTAGAAACATATTTTTAATAAAAAACTTAAAAAATAACAAATAAATAAGAAGACTAAAATGTAGGGCTGGGGTATAGCTCAGAGGTACAAAGACCCTGCGTTCTATTCCCAATACAGAAAACATTTTAGGGAGCCCTGAACTTAAATAATTTCCACTCTACCAATTACTACTTTGTACAAATTGTTAAATATTTCTGATTTTAGTTTTTAGCTGTTACACAGAATAATGCTTTCATGGCTTTGGAGAAGAAAGTCTCAGCAGAGTGGTAGTACACAGTAGTCTTAGTAAGCATACTTGCTGCTAAAATCCAAAAACTGAGCATAAAATTTAGAAGAAGAAAGGAATATTTATTTGTTCCTGGTTTTTTTGGAAATCTTGGGTTCAGTCAACGTGAGGCTAGTGTCTGGATCTCAGGGAAGGGCAGCAGGAAGGGGAGAGAGAGAGAGAGAAAGAGAGAGAGAGAGAGAGAGAGAGAGAGAGAGAGAGAGAGAGAGAGAGAGAGAGAGAGAGAGAGAGAGAGAGAGATCACAAGAGTTTCTCTGACATCTATAATCTCCAAAACAGCACTGCCAGTAGTTCACCTTCATTAGCCACACCCTACTTACCCTACTGGCCCAAGCCACCACACAGATGAGGTTACAATCAAGTGCTGTTTAGACCACTGCTAACTCACTTCCTTGAGAGTTAGAGGCACATTCCAAATTCAAACCATTACAGCAGTAATGTCAAGTTATCAGCAGCTCTTATATAATACTAGAATTAAAGACCAAGCACGAACAAACTCAGTCTCTTGATCAGGTTCACAGGAGCCCCAGGAAATGAGAAGGAATCTAGTTCTTGAGCAACGGAGATAAAGTTTTTAAATCCAGAATATGTTTGAAAACATTTTTTTCTGCTTTACAAATACCAGACCATTTGTAAGATGCCTAAAAACCTATACACCAGCATACCTCTACAGACATACTTTAAGTAATATAAGAGGATTGATAATGAATATGATTTGTTTTAGCATTCTTTCTGTACAGGCTCTCAACTGTTGTGATGTTTATGTTCTTTTAGTCGAATGAGAAACTTCTGGTTCCTATCAGAATCTTATGTCATAGTTTACCAGTATTGGGAAGAGGTTTCAAAATATATTAATGTGCCAGTATTGGGAAAGATTTCCAATTTAAAAAATACATCTTTGGTAGTAAAGAAAGCCAGGAATGTCAGGAAAAGGGTCTTTTTACATTTCTAAAGAGAAGTAAAGAAAGCCCAGAGCACTAGGGAAAAGGGTCTCTTTACATTTCTAAAGACACACAAACTGCCTCAAGGATGGGAGAAAATCCCAGATCCCAGATAAGCAACTTAACACATCTTGGGAGTGTAACAAAAGGTGTGTGTGTGTGTGGGGGGGGGTCTGTGCTGAGACAGAGCTGCCCTCCCCTGCCTCAAAGGGGCGGGTCTGGCTAGGATGGAGACAGCAGATACCTGGGCTGGAGATAGGACAGCATATCTGCATATGAAAGGACCTGCCCCAGACTTGGTCAGGATAAGAACACTCAGCATGCAGGGGTCTTTTGGTGAATTCACTCAAAACACCCCCCTGTGCCATTTTCTGAATGGCATGGGGCTTTAACTGTTTTCTGTATTTCTATCTTTTTAATAAACTTTTTAAAATCTTCAGCAAGTGTCCAAGCTATGTATACTTACCCTTAGCTCAGGACAAGAGCCCACAGTTTTTATGTTTGTGTGGTTGTGTTGGGGGAATCATTTCTCCCCTCACACACACCAAACATATTTCACCGTAACAATAGCAATTTAAATGAGTTCAGTAGTGTGGGGTGTTCAAATGCTAACATAAAAAATGTGATTTAAAAAGACTGAATTTCCTTTTTACTAAATTGTCAAAGTGTGTGTGTGTGTGTGTGTGTGTGTATGTGTGTATGTATGTGTGTGTGTGTGTGTGTGTGTGTGTGTGTGTGTGTTTGCATCATTTTTACTAAATACAATTTGAAATTTACATTGAGGCATCCCAAACTTCTTCAGCAAATTGTTTTTTGTTGTTGAGGTGGAATTTCACTGTGCTAGAGTGCTGCGCTTTTGCATTTTAATGAACATAACTGAATTTATCACATCTTGCTTTCTTTTTCGAATATATTCTTTTGAACAGTGATTAACTCCAGCTCTGTCTTTCTCAGCACATTTATCATTATTGAGTTGAGATAATGTCAGTTCAGATGCAAGCTCCAACACCATTTCAGGGATAGTGTCAGTTCAGATGCAAGCTCCAACACCATTTCAGGCCCTTTGACCCTTCTTCAAACAGCTAATTCCCTGGGGCAGGGAGGTAGTGGCAGAGATGGCAGCAAATGACAAGGTGCTGAAATTTTCTATTGTATTCATTAGCTAGTTAGCTGTCAAGGTCTTTATTTCTATGTGGGACTGACCAAAGTTGCTATGATTTAAAGAGACTGAGATGCTTTATATGAGAAATTCAAACAGAAGTTGGTTCTTGAGGTTCAGTGTGGTTTCATTATTTTTGAATATTTTTAAGATTTCTATCTTTACCCCTTTTATATTGTACAGTAAAGCTAGAATAGTGCTTTAATATTCAATAGTCATATAAATATCAATACTATCTAATAAAGGATTATAGTATGTGGCCAATTCACCATAGCCTAAAAATAATAAATAAATCAATAAGAACTTGTTGAAAGAATTTTTCAGTAGTCTTCATCAAATTTTTACAGAGCTCCCTATGGTAGAAAGAATTCTAAAATAACGCCCAATGACCTTTGCTCTTTTTCTTTCTTTCTTTCCTTCTTTTTTTTGGGGGGCGGGGGTACTGGGAATGGAACCCAGGGACATTCTACCTCCACACTATACTCCAAGGTTATTTTTTATTCTTTATTTTGAAATAGGGTCTCATTAACTTGTATAGGGGCTTTCTAAGTAGTTGAACCTGGCCACGGACCTACAATCCTCCTGTCTCAGCCTGTCAAGTACTGGGATTACACGTGTGGGCCACTATACACAGATGACTTTTGCTCTTCTATAATTTCTTTCTGAATATGGGTGGAACCTGTGGTTATTGAAGGTAACACTCCCACGATTAGGTCACATTAGATGGATATAGTATTTTTCATGTATAATTGAAATAATAATTCAGTTGACTTTAAAATAGAGATTTTCCAGGTCTTGCTGACCTTCTAAATCTGAGTCTAGGAGGACAGAGATGGAGGAAGGCAGAGGAGCCCAAAGATGTAGATGTATTTGCTAACCTGAAGGTAGAGGGGGACACATGCCTTTAAATGAGCATGGGAAGCCTTTTGGGCTCACAGTGGCCCTTGGCTGGAAACCAAAGGAAGCAACTGAACTCTGCCAGTAAGAATGACCTCGCCGTTAGTTCCTCAATGTAGGAAATCAACCCTGTAAATTGATGACTTTGCTTTACCATATCAGAAAAAATTCTCCAGCTACATTCTACCACACTTCTGACCCACAGAACTGTTAGCTAACAAAGGATGCTGTTTTAAGTTGCTAAGTTTGTAGCATGTTGTAACTCAACAATGAATTACTACTATATAGTTGGCTATAATGGCACAGGCCTATAATCTCAGTACTTGCAGGCTGAGATTGGAGGTTTGGAGATTTGAAGCCAACCTTAGTAAACTTAAAGAGAAACTCAGCAGTTTAGCAAGATTTTGTTTCAAAATAAAACAAAACACCAAAAACACCCAAACTGTATATCTCCTTCCCTATAATTCCAAATTAGCTCCTTGTTTTAAATGTTAAAAATAGCCCTCCTCTTTTCTTCAGATATCATCAATATTGAGAAGATTATTTTGTTTAGTATCATCTTCAAATGTTTCAACTTTTAGCTAATGGGTAAAACTTCTCTGAATGTCCATAAACTCTTCTCTTTCACATATTGAAACTGAACTTAAATGGTTGTTGATTCCAGGGGAGAAAATGAAGAAATATGTGCCATTAAAATTTCTTTCTGTCAACAAAAAAAATCTAGATTTAAAAGGTAATAAATCTATTTGGCTTGCTTAGACACATCATATTAATTTTAAATTTAATTTTGAAGCTGAGACTAAAAGCAAATAAGGATGTAATTCAAAGCACTTTAGTCAAGAAACATCATAAGGAAGATTGTAGGGATTGGAAAAGGAATTTCATGGAGGATGAAGCTTTTGAAGATACTATCTATTATCTTCTAAACAGGGGAGATTCCCAAGAGAGGCTTCAGGGGAAAATGTTTCCTAACTTATAACAGAGATGCATGTCATGCCTATTTGGTGCAAGGGATGAATGGTATTCTAGGGAACCAGTGGACTTCTTTAGTTTCAGATGAAGTAAAATTAAAGAGTAATCCTCCTTTACACAAAATAGCTAGGATGAGCCCAGGCAGATTGCCAAGCAATGGTATGAAAGATAAAATCTACTTCTGGTTTGCCAGTTTATTTTCTCTCAGTTTAGCTTTGTATGCTTTTATTTTATGGAAAATGGGCAGTAAAACCATTCTTCTTTACAGTTAAGTTTTGATTTAATTTAGTAAAAGAGCTATAAGGAAAAAATTTAAAAATTACAGTTTCTTTCATCTTAGAACTTCTAAGTTAAAATTACAGCAATTGACTAATGAGGTCAAGATTTAGTTTCTGCATATATTAGCCTTGGGTAAAATTGCAGGCTCTTGCAGGGCAGCAGGGAAAGCCTAAAGGATCCTCTTACTGTCTAACACAAAGGCATTGGCTCAGTGCACTCCACTAAACATTTTGAAGCATGTTGAAGGAGAGGCTCAACAGAAAGGCTCTTTTTTGAAAGAATAATTCAGTTTTAGATCTATTGATATAGATGCAAATATTGCATTTAATTAGGAATTTATAGCCCTGCATTTTATTTAAAATGATTATATATTTTACTTCTCATAGAGAGCAAAAACCATTGGGATCAAAACTATTAAATATAGTGACTAATTCATTTGTGTGTGTGTGTGTGTGTGTGTGTGTGTGTGTGCATGTAAGTGTGTCTGTGTGTATGATTGATGTCAACTAGAATTGATCACAGAGAAATTGCAGTACATAGTCACTACAAAGTGCTAGTGCGCAGGGATGACTCTTCCCCAGAACTGCCACACCTGTTGGATAAGCAAATTCATCTTTTTTCTACCAACTTGCATTATTTAAGATCTAAAACTCAAAATATGCATTGACTATTGCATTCATTTTATATTGGTTAAATGTCAACATAATACACTGCTGGATTAAACTAATAAAGGCCCCATGGTGTGTGGCTTATTATTTTAAAAGGAAAATAAGAGTGTAACTTGGGAAACAACTTATCAATTTAAAACCAGAAGAAGAAGACATATTGGTAAAAGTTTCAGTAATAGATATGGAAATGAGTTTCAAAGGTTCTTGTCCATGGACTGGGATGTATTTATCAATACCTGTTGGATTTATCAGATATTTTGGATCAATTCTGTAGTTCTGACAGAAACTCTTCAATGGAGGTGCCCTCTGAGTCAAAATTATAGAAATTCCCCCAAAACTACTGTTTCGATTCCCCTGGGCCAACCAGCATCTGATTCTGTGGTGCTTTATGACATATCTTTCAGCAATTAACCATCAATTATAAGTAATCTAGTTTATGAAATCTCAGTGAAAAGTCACTGAAGACATCTTAGTTGAATAAGTACATGGTCCTTACTGTATTGGCTATTGCAGGCACACAGGGGCTTTGCTTGAATCCATACTTGTGGGATTATTTTTTTATGAAGAGTGACCTAGAAGAAAAATAATTTGAGCCTACTACATGTGATTTTGCATTATGTAATAAGCACATCTAAAATTGAAATTTTATGATATTACAGTCCAAGAGACACAATGCAGGAAATATGCCCTATGGGGAAAAGTTTGTACAATCCATCTCTCCTCTACAAATTATTCCTAAAGAAGAATTTTTTGAATGTAATTAATTCATGAGCAGTAGCAAATGGTTTGTCTAGATCACTAAGAAATTTCCACATGTCTGAGCCACTTAAAACATGCTTGGGTTGTGAGAACATTTGGGACCTTTGTAAACATATACCAAAACTTTGATTTTATAGAGAAAGCTTTAAGTAACTATATTTATGACTTAGTGGTTTTTCAATTACCAGACATTCTTTTCTCCAATTATTTATAAGATGGACTCCAAAACAATGTGACTATAATGGTAGAGACAGATGCCCCTTCAACAAGAACAAATATGGCCCTGCTACAATTAATCTTTCATTTACTATCAATACAAAGCCACTATCATGGTTCTATTGAAAAGAATATCATCATGTAAAATTTATTTTCCTTGAAGCCAGGCATGGTGGTGCACGCTTCTAATCCCCGTGCTTGGGAGGCTGAGACAGATGGATCGCGCAGGTTCAAAGCCAGCTTCAGCTACTTAGTGAGGCTCTCAGCAACTTAGTGAGACCCTGTTTCCAAATAAAACACATAAAGGTCTGGGAGTATAGCCCGGAGGTAGAAAGCCCCTGGGTTCCACCCCAGTACCACACACACACCCCCCAAAATTTTTTTAATGTATTTTCTTGGACACCATACATCTTGGAAAGAGTTACTTAATGTTTTTCACAGTAATAGATACTTATTCTAAACATATAGTTTCTTTATTAATCCTGTTTTCACCAAGACTTCCACTTAATACATTTGCATATGGTTATCTTTTAGCCAAGTAACTTCACTTCAACCAAGTAATTCGACTTATAGTGAAAAAAAGTAGGCTGGTGCCCATGAGATTCATTAACTTACTACTCTTAGAAATTTCAATTAAGTACTGAACTGAACATGCATGTGAATAAGCTAATTGATGCAGAAGAAATAAACACCCAAAGGGATCATAAAAAAAAGGTCCAAATTGTGAAAAGGTTGAAAATGATATCTGTTCCTAACAGAGTAGCAATCTAGAATCCATGAGAAATGTATTCAAGTAAAAAATAGTCTTGTTTGAGTAGTAGAGAAAATTGACCCAAGAATAGACATGGCCCTCATCAATTTAACAAAGGTTAAAATATGATATTCTAAGTACAACAATATCCAGAACAACATTTATAAGAATTTCTAATCTATTGCTGATATATATATATATATATATATATATATATATATATATATACATATATATATATATATGACAAACCAAGTTAAAATACATAATGTTCATAATTTAAAATATGACTAGGCATGCAAAGATACAAGAAAATATAACTGGTAATACGAACACTTTTTCAATTTTTTTTGTGTGTGTGTGGTACTGGGGTTCCTGGAAGCCCTTCTACCTCCGGGCTACACTCCCAGACCTATTTTTACATTTTTATTTGGAAACAGGTTCTCCTAAGCCAGCTCGCGTGGCTGGCTTCGAACCTGCGCGATCCTCCTGTCTCTGCCTCCCAAGTGCGGGGATTACAAGCGTGCGCCACCACGCCTGGCTTATTTTTATTTTTTATTTATTTTATTTTTTTGCAGGTCTGTAGATGGAACCCAGGGGCATTTGACCTCTGACCTACACCTCCTACCCTATTTTAATTCTTTATTTTGAAACTGGGGTCACTCACTAAGTTGCAGAGGGCCTCACTAAGTAGCTGAGGCTGTCTGAGACCTGTGACCCTCTGGTGCCAGCCTCCCAAATGCTGGGATTACAAGCGTGTGCCAACATGCTCCACTCACTTTATCAATTTAAATTGCTGTGTAAATGGCATGTATGATAGGATAGACTTAGTAGAATAAGAACCTTGAAAGAGTTATTAAAAATCTCCAAGAAGCCATATAAAATATCTAATGAAGTAGAGGCATGAAAGCTATAAAATGATGTAAATAAATTTCTATAATTTAAAAAATACAATGTTAGCCAGGCATGGTGGCACATGCTTGTAATCCCCACACTTGGGAGGCTGAGACAGAAGGCTGGCACAGGTTTAAAGCCAGCCTCAGCTACTTAGTGAGGCTCTCAGCAACTTAGTGAGACCCTGTTTCCAAATAAAGTATAAATGGGTCTGGGAGTATAGCCCAGAGGTAGAAAGCCCCTGGGTTCCACCCCTAGTACTACACACACACACACAGACACACACACACACACACACACACATACAGTGTTAGAGATTAAAATATGACTATATGATATTGAAGGAAGATTTGGAATTGGAAAATGAGATTTGTAAACTTGACCATATAGGAATATAAGTGTTCAAATTACAAAAGAGTGAGAAAAATAAAGCTAAAAGTAATGAATGGATTATCAATTCATAATGAGATAACTTATATGAGTAACTGAAATCATAAAATATGAAGAAAAGGATCATGAAGAGAAAAAATTCTTGTAAAGATAATGGCTGAAATTTTCCCAGAGATGATGAAAACTTTAAATCCACCATTACTAGAAGCAAAAGAAACAATAAAAAAAGACCATAATCAAATTGTGTATAGAAATAACTTTTAAAAGGAAATCTGAGAAGAAAGAGGTAAAACGATATTATGTAAGGAAATTAAGGTAAGAATGGCAACAGATTAAATAATGCAAACCATTGAGAGAGTCAATATCTTTAAGGTACTAAAAGAGAAAAAATATTAAACTCACTCAAACTCTAAATTAAATAAGGATAATGTATGACTAGGAATGGTAGTGCATGCCCATTTTTCTAGTTGGGAGGCTGAGACAGAATGATTGTAGGTCTGAGTTTAGCCTCAGTAACTTTAGCAAGGTCCCCCTCCTTTTCTTATTGGTGCATTGTAGTGCATCTGAAAGGGATACAAGATAGTAGAGGCATACATGCACACATCACTCATTTATCCCTTTCCCACTTCCCACCTCATTCCTGTCCCCCTCCCTCCTTCTCATGTTTGGCTTAGTGATTGACTTTGATATGTTTGTAAATGTGCATCATGTACATTAGGGGATTTCTCTCTTTCCCTCCTCTAATTCCCCTCATAGGTCACATTATTTGCTCATCTATTGTTTCTCTTTCTTTGTCTAGAGTTCCTTCTATAACACATTTTCTCCCTGGCTTCCACATGTTAGAGAACACATCCAATTTTCTACTTTTTTGTGAATAACTAATCTCATTTATCATAATGTTCTCCAGTTTCATCCGTTTCTCTGAAAATGACATAATTTTGTTCTTTTTAAGGCTGAGTAAAATTTCATTGTGTACATATTCCATGCTTTTGTAATTCATTCATCTGTGATGACATCTTGGTTGGTTCCATAGTTTGGCAAGTGTGAATTGTGTGGTTATGAACATAAATATGCTTGGTAGTTTGGTGGTTTGATTTCTATTCTTTTGAGTAGATATCTAGAAATGGTATTGCTGGATCATATGGTAGATGCATTTCCATTTTTCTGATGATCCTCCATACTGTTTAACAAAGTGTTTGCACTAATTTGAAATCCCACCAACACTGTACTACAGTTTCCACTTCTCCACACCCTCAATAGCATTTGTTGTTATTTGTGGGTTTTTTTTTTTTGCCATTCTAATTGGAGTTAGGTGAAATCTCAGAGTAGTTTTGATTTATATCTCTGCTTTTTAATGATATTGAATATCATTAGATTTATTGGCCATTTGAATTCTTTTTTTTTCTTTTGTGAAGTGTCTATTTAGTACACTTGCCCATTTTCTTATTGGGTTATTTGTTTCTTATCTGTGAATTACTTTTGTTCTCTGAGTACTCTAGATGTTAGTCATCTATCAGTGGAATAGTTGGTAATATTTTTGTCTCATTGTGTCAGCTCTCTGTTGAGGTTCTTGATAGTTTCATTTCTGTACAGAAGCTCTTCAGTTTAATGTAATCCCATGTATTGATCCTTCTTGTAATTTCCTGTGTCTTTGGGGTGTTATTGAGAAAGTTTTACCTCTGCCTTTGCTATAAAGTGTTGGACCTATGCCCTCTTCAAGGAGCTACAAGGTCTCTGGTTTGATGTCCAAGTCTTTGACTTTCTCAAATTGACTCTTGTACTGGGTGAAAAAGTGAAGTTTATTTCCAATTTTCTGCATATGGTTAACCAGTTTGCCAACACCATTTGTTGATGAGTTTTTTTTTTTTTAAACCAGTGTATGTTTTTTCTCCCTTTGTAAAAATTCAGTTGATTATGAGTTTGTGATTTATTTTTGAGTGGTCTATTCTGCTCCATTGGTCTATGTATCTTTTTTGTGTCAATACCATTCTGATTTTATTACTGTGATTTGTAGTATAGTTTAAAGTTGTACTGTGATACCTCCTGTATAGTTATTGTTGCTGAAAACTACTTTGGCTCTTCTGAGATTTTTTTGTTGTTGTTGTTCTAAATTACTTTAAGGATTGAATTTCCGATGTATGTGAGGAATGATCTTGATAAATTAATGGGTATTGCATTAAATCTGTAGATTATTTTTGGAAGAATGGGTATTATGATGATATTTATTCTGCCTATCCAATATAATGAAAGATCTTTCCATTTCCTTAAGTCTTCTTTGAATTCTTTTTAAAAATATTTTTACTGGTTCATTGTAGTCATACATCTTAATAGAATAAAAGACTTGTGTAGACATACATGCAAACATCACCCAACTAGCCCATATCCAATCCCTACTCCATTCCATCTCCATCCCTCCTTCCCATGCTTGGCTTAATGTTGACTTTGATATGTTTGTTTAACTAAACCATGTGCTTTAGAGTTTCTCTCTTCCCCCTCCTATCCCCTCAATTAGGTTGCCTTATTTGCTTCCCTGTAGTTTCTCCTTCATCTAGAGTTCCTCTTGTTACCCATTTCTCCTTAGCTTTCACATATTAGGGAGAGCATCCAATTTTTTCGTTTTTGTGACTAATCTCACTTAGCATAATATCCTCCAATTCCATCCATTTTCCTGTAAATGATGTAGTTGTGTTTTTCTTTATGGCTAATTAAAATTTCATTGTCTACATATCCCACAGTTTTGTAATCCATTCATCTGTTGATGGACATCTTGGCTGGTTCTATAGTTTGACTATGGTGAATTGTGCAGGTATGAACATAGATACACATGCATTAGTTTGGTAGTTTGGTTTCCTTTTATTTGGGTAGATACCCAGAAGTGGTATTGCTGGATCAAATGGTTGGTTTGTTCCCATTCTCCTGAGGATTCTCCATACTGTTTTCCAAAGTGGTTGCACTAATTTGCAATCCCACCAGCAATGTCTTAGAGTTACCACTTATCCACATCCTCACCAGCATTTGTTGTTGTTTGTGCTTTGAATGATTGCCATTCTAGTTGGAGTTAGGTGAAATCTCAGGGTAGTTTTTGACTTGCATCTCTCTGATTGCTAATGATGTTGAGCATTTTTTCATATATTTATTGGCCATATAAATTTCTTCTTTTGTGAAGTGTCTATTTAATTCATTTGCTTACTTTTTGTTTGGGTTATTTGTTTTCTTAGTGCTTAGTTTCTTGAGTTCTCTATATATTCTAGATATTAGTCCTCTATTGGAGGAGTAGGTGGCAAAAATCTTCTTTCATATTGTTGGCTCTTGATTGAGGTTCTTGACAGCTTCCTTTGCTGTACAGAAGCTCTTCAGTTTCATGCAATCCCATATATTGTTTTGTCTTTTAGTTTCTTGTGCCTTTGAGGTCTTGTTGAGAAAATTTATATCCGTGCCTATGTGTTGCATTGTTGGACCTATGCCCTCTTCAAAGACCCTCAAGGTGTCTGGTCTAATTTCCAAGTCTTTGAATTCTTTGTTTATTGCTTTACAATTTTTCGTGTAGAGGTCTTTTAACTCCTTGTTTGAGTTTATTCCTAAGTATTTTATTTTTCATTTTATTTTATTATTATTAAATTTTTGTGGTACTGAGGTTCCTGGAAGCCCTCTACCTCCGGGCTACACTCCCAGACCTAATATATATATATATATATATATATTTTTTTTTTTTTTTTTTAAACAGGGTCTCTTAAGCCAGCAAGGCTGGCTCCAAACCAGCATGATCCTCCTGTCTCTGTCTCCCAAGCGCGGGGATTACAAGTGTGTGCCACCACGCCCGGCTAAGTATTTTATTTTTTATAGGATATTGTAAGTAGAAATATTTTCAGTACTTCTTTTTTAGTGGATTTATTATTGATGTATTGGAAAGATTACGATTTTTAAGATTAATTTTGTATCCAGACACTTGCTGAGTTTATTGGTCAATTTTATAAGCCTTTTGATTGAGTTTATTTGGTCTCCTAAGTTTAGTATCATGTCATCTACAAATAGAGATAGTTCTAGTTCTTCTTTTTCTATTTGTTTAATAGGAAACTTTTTTTCCTCCTTTAATTTTCTCCTCTTGCCTTATTGTTCTGGCTAGATTCTCAAGTGCTATATTGGAAACAAGTGGTGATAATGGAACTCTCAGTTTTTTCTCATTTAATATGATGTGGGCTGTGGTCCTGTTGTATATTGCCTATATGATATTGAGATATGCTCCTTCTATTCTGATTTTCTGCAGTCCTTTTAGCATAAATGGTTGCTGAATTTTATTGAATTATTTTTCAGTATCTATTGAAATGATCATGTGATTTTGTATTTTGTTCTATTTATATGATGAATTACATGGATTTTTTTTTTATATGCTCCACCTGTCTTGCATCCCTAGACCTGGTGTATAATTTTCTTGATGTTTTGAATGTGCTTTACTAGTATTTTGTTTAGCACTTTTGTGTGTAAGTTCATCAGCAATATAGGTCTATTGTTTCTTTTTCTAAAATACCTTCATTTAATTTTGGTATTAATGTGATATTGGCTTCATAAAATATATTTGGGAAAGTCTTATTTTATTCTATTTCATAGAATACATTGAGGAGTATTGGAATTAACACTTCTACAAAGACTTTGTAAAATTCAGTTGGGGAGGAGAAAGAAATGGCGACTGTGGGACGCATCACATCTCAGTGGCTGTAACAAATAAAAATCAACTACCTAGAAGAAGCTCCTTGTCAAGAAAAATATAGCAGTGAAGATACATACAAACAAAAACACAAAAAAGGAAACCATGGTGGAATAAAATCCTAGTCAGAATGCAAGATTGATAACAAAGAGCCTGAGTGTATTATTGACCTTGTGTGGTAGCCAGTGCCATCTTTGGCCACCAGCCCGAACTGCAACTGCCAGTTCCACAGTCCCAAGAAATCTGGCAAGGAAACCAAGAAGTGAAATAAGTGGCGACAGAACTCCCACATCTTGAGCAACCAGAACCATGCTTTAGGGACAGATAAAAAGATCCAAAAGCCCATGTGCTCACCACAAGCTGGCACCTGCAACAGCACACTGTGCCCTCTAGAGAACAGGGCTCGCAGGACAGTAAGTTAACTGTGTTTCTCAGGGGATGACCACCCAGTGAAGCTCCAGAGACCCTGGTGGGCTAAGATCTGGCAGCACACCCCTGAGGTGGTTGGGTTAGAGACACAGTAAAGAGCCATAGTGCCCAGGGTGCAGTACCCAAACAGGGTCACAGGGGGTTACTCTGAGATTACACTGGACACCCTCCACCAGTGTGGGTAGATACATACGTGCAGACCCAGGCTGGAAGATGCAAAGCCCAGGGCTGGAGAGAACAGAGTCCAGGGCTGGAAAATGCAGAACCCTGTACTTACACATAACTGATTTACAGTGATACCCACCACCCTGCACCTGAACAAAAAGTTGTGAGAGGCAAGAGAGGGGCTCAAACACTCATAAAGTAGATCCAAAAACCTAACAGTAAGATATGGAACCAATGAGAGATGTTGGAACATTTAGAATCTATTACAGTAAAGAGACATTAAATGTGCCCTATATGTGTAAAATGGCAGTACTTTTTTTTTTACTGCTCACTGTCACTAGGTTTTCCTTTTGGTTTTGTCTTTGATTTGCTCTTATTATTGTTAGTTTTTATTGGTTGTTTTGTTATTTTATGCATGTTTGCTCCCTTCCCCATTCCTTTTACAAGCTTCCTCCCTGTATCCTATCTACTCTATTCTCTCAATTTTTCCCCTTTTGTCTCTCCTTATTTTATATTCAAGCTATTTCATATCTCCATACCAAAATACTCTACACTAACTACAAGAATCCTGCTATATCACTATCTCTCATCTCAACCAGACACTACTTTATTATACTTAAATTCTTACTCAAATTAATTATATCCTCTACTTTATCCTATTCCTATACCCATCATATTATATTAAAACTTACCCTAATACTCTCTTACCTTAGTATGATAATCTTTAAAGAGGCTGCATGTAAATAAGGTCATATTCATAGGCATATTCAGTTTTAAGACTTCAATTTTTTGTGTGATTTGGGGGAATAATATAACCATAACAATGTCCAAAAATGTACACTATACCTTTTTAATGTATATTTTATACCACATGCAAAATTTGACTCACATGGATAAGAAATCTTAATGTAAAATTGAAAAGTTAAAAAAAATTCTAGAAAAGAGAACAAAAGAAAATATTTGTGTCTGTGGATTAGAAAAAGGTTTTTTTTATATAATACCAGAAATACCTTCCATAAAATGAAAAAAATAAACATCATAAAAATTGCGAATGTCTTCTCTTTAAAACCTATCATAACAATGGGAAACAATTCAAGGACCAGAAGAAAATATTCTTTAGTTGCAGAGTTAATTTAAATTCTTTCTTAGCAACTCAGTGAGACTCCATTTCAAAATAAAAAGGGCTAGTGGTGTAGATTGGGTGTATAATGCCTCTGAGTTCAGTCTCTAATAAAACAACAAAAAAAACCTACAGATTTTTATTCAGAATAGATAAATTGTCTCAACTTAAAAGAAATCAAACAACCCAATTAAAAATGATCACATAATAGACAATTCACTGAAGGAGATATACTAATTGCAACTAAGCACTCAAAAACAGTATTCATTGATCATAATATAAATGCAAACCAAAATGACTATGAGATACCAATGCACACCTATTAGAGTGCTTAAAATAAAAAGAGTCTTAAGATAGGCATGTTGGCACACTCTTGTAATTATTGCAGTTATAGATGTTACGGTGAAAGATGTTGTGGTTAAAGATGAATGTTATCGTTTTGGGGTGAGGATTACCATTTTGGGGAACAGTCCCAGGGGACTTTTGTTAGACACCCAGAAACAATTCCCCTCAAAAAAAAAAAAAATCATGAGTTCTTGTCCTGAGCTAAGGATAAATATGCAATAGCCTGGACTCTTGCTGAAGATTTAAAGGAGTTTATTAAAAATATAGAAATACAGAGCCAGGCCTGGTGGCACACGCTTGTAATTCCCACGCTTGGGAGGCGGAGAAAGGAGGATCGGGCAGGTTTGAAACCAGCCATGCTGGCTTAAGAGACACTGTTTCAAAAAAAAAAAAAAATAGTATAAAATAGGTCTGGGAGTGTAGCCCAGAGGCAAAGGGTTTCCAGGAACCCCAGTACCAGAAAAAAAACAATAAAAAATGATAGAAATACAGAAGACAGTTACAGCCCCATGCCACTCATGGGAGGAGTGGTTTGAATGAATTCACCTAAATACAAAACCCGGAACAGCCTTTTTATAGACATGACATACTTCATCTTGCTTTTTCCTATGGAACTCTGACATAGGTAAAGTCCATCCTCTTAATTTTCCTGCTGAACTCTTAGGTTACACTCAGGTTTCTCCTTTCACAAAGGTCAATGCCCTCCTCCCATTCAAACTAGATTATGCATTATTATGTAAACCTGCCTTTAGAATCAGGAAGTCCTAGCTCCCCTTCTCTTTCCACTTGTTAATTACCTTTAGGTAGGTTAATTTATGTTACAATAGCTGACTGCTTCTTGGCAGAAACCAAGTCCTTCCACAGATCTGACCATCACCCAATTTTTGAAATATATTTATTAATAATCAGAGCTTTCGTAAATCTTCCTAGGCCATTCTGAATACTGGTATAGTAATCCCAGTATTTGGGAGACTGAAACAGGAGGATCTCAGATTTGTGGCCAGCCTCAGCTACTTAGTGAGGCCCTTTGCAACTCAGTGAGACCCTGTTTCAAAATAATGAGTAAAAAGTAGGGCTGGGATGTAGCTCAGAGTGAAAATGCCCCTGGGTTCCATCCTCAGTACTGAATAAATGAATAAAAAATAAATGAATAACTTAATAAAAGTCTTATTATTCTATGTATGTAAAATACGTGGAACTCTTATACATTGTTAGGGGGAATACAAAATGATAGAATAACCATGTAAAAGAATTTAGTAATTTGATAAAAAAATCAAGCATAGCCTGGTGTAAGGGTGCTTACCTGTAATCTCAGTACTTGGGAGGCTGAGACAAGGATCAAAGATGCGAGGCCAACTTGGTGAGGCCATCAGCAACTTGGTGAGACTGCCCCTGAGATTATTTCCCAGTATGTTTCTCCCAAATAAATCAAGCATACACCTGTCATGTGACTTTAACATATTCCAAGGCATTTGCCCATGAAAAATAAAAACATGTTCATACAAAGACTCGTACACAAATACCTTATTTATAGAAACCAAAGATGGAAACAACACAAATGTCATCAACAGGCGAATCAGTAAATTGTAGGGCATTCATAAAACACAGTACTATTAAGCATAAAAATCAAAAAGATATTGGTACAAACAGCACTATGACTGGATCATGAGTGAATGAAGCCAAGGTAACAGATGTGTTTACTGTATGTATCTATTTGTATAAAATTCTAGACAATTTAAACTAATCTATAATTCTAAAGAGTAGATTACAGTTGCTTCTTGATCAGGATCTGGAGACTAGGGAGGATGGGAGATTACAGAGGAGTATGTGTGTTACGGATTGGGAGAATATGGTTTGGGGATACTGTTCCCCAGGGACCCCTGCTAGGGTCCCAGAGACACTTTCCCCCAACCCCTAGCAAAATCCAAAACAACCAAAACCAGAAAATTACTGCGGGTTCTTGTCCTAAACTAAGAATAAATATGCATAGCTTGGACAGTTGCTGAAGATTTAAAGAAGTTTATTAGAAAGATAGAAATACAGAAAATAGAAATACCCATGCCAAAATATAGAAATAGAAAATAGAAAATAGAAATAGCCCATGCCAAAATGGCATGGGGGGGGGGTGACTCGAAATGAATACACCAAAGGGATTACACGTGGACTCGGCCTTTAATACCCATGACCTCCATTTTGTTTGTGTGACTCTGACGTAGTAAATGTCCCTATAAGGTACCTCCCCCAGCAAGGTGTGGCAAGGTGTCTTTCATGAAGGGCAAGGTCAAACCCTGCTCCATCCTCCCTAGATCATCATGTAGATCTGTCTTTAGATAAAGGCCTAGTTCTCCTCTCTTAAGATCTGTCTTTAGATAGAGACAGGCCTAGTTCTCCTCTCCTATTGACTGGCTAATTGCTTTGAGCTAGGTTAATTTACATTGGAATAGCTGCCTGTTTTAGGCAGAAATCAAGTCCTTTCTTTACCCATGTCTACCACCATTTTGATACAACTCTTTTGAAATATATCAATTATTTTCTTTTGAAATATATCAATAATCAGAGGTTTCCCAAATCTTCCTAGGCCGTTCCCAATACTGGTACAATGAGGACAATATTGTCATGATATTCTCATAGGTTACATATGTGCTAAACTTACTGAATGGTTCACTTTATATAAATGCACTTTGTTATGTGAGTAACACCTCAGTTCTTAGAAAGGGAACATGAAGTTCCAGCTCTGACATGCATGGCTTCATTTCAAATTTCTGCTCTTCCCCCCTCCCCCCATTAGCTCTGGGAGCTGTAGAAATCACTTCACCTCTTTATCTCAGTTTTCTTATCCTCAATATGGGTAGTACTCAAAGTACTCAATTACTCAAAGTCCTCAATTAGCTTAAGTAAATTAGTTCATGCAATTTGCTTGAACCAGGTCTTGCAAACAGTAAGCCCCACTACGTGTTGTTGCTTCTATTGTCAGACCAGTAACCTGTATTTAGATTATCCAATCAGGAGCTTGTTCCTTTTTAGAATGTGACATTAATTATTGTTTTATTTACAACAGTCTTTCTTCTAGTTCTGGTGATTGGATTAAAATGCCTTATTGCCATTCTAACTCAACAATAGTCCTATTAGATTTTGAATCCAAGAGACCAGAAGTGAGTTCTTTCAACTCTCAGGCCACCAGGCAAACAGATAAAGAGAGGCTATGGTGTTGCACAAGCCAGTTAGCTTTGGTCATCAAGGGAAAATAAGATGATTATTTCCTAATAAATTCAAGACTTAGGAAAGAAAGGAAAAGAATGTACTACAAGGTGACTTTTTCTAGTACCTTGCCAGATGACAGCAGTTGATGAAAGGGTTTTGGAACTTAAAATCAGTAGAGTAGCCAAGGAGCAAAAATCTAGAAAACTGGAGCATTTTAGTTATCAAATTTGTATTAATATTTTTAAAAGATGAAAAAGAGAAAGAAAAATGAAATCATAAATACCACTTAATGGTTACATATTTAGTTTTAGAAGAAAAGTATTGAGACTTCTCTCCTGTGTTTAATCTATATTTATAACCATCCATCCTATTGTAATTTCAGGGTTTTTAAATACTATGATTTATATGTGAGTGAGTGAGTGTGTGTGTGTGTGTGTGTGTGTGTGTGTGTGTGTGTTATGTGGTACTGGGAATAGAACCCAGGGGCCTTTTACCTTTGGGCTACACTCCCAGACCTATTTTATTTTATTTTATTTTCTAATTTTTGGAAATAGGATCTTGCTAAATTGTTGAGATCCTCACTAAATTGCTTAGGCTAGCTTCAAACATGAGATCAACCTGTCTCAGCCTTCCAAGCACTGGGATTACAGGGATTACAAGTGTGCACCACCACACCCAGTCTACATTTGATTTTAAAATAAATTTTAGGGTTTTTATTGAGATTATTTATATTTTCATAAATTTGATTATAAAAATACTTAAGCTTTTCTTTAATCTAGTTGTAATAATATGTTAATAGTTGGATTAACAGCCCTTTCTGTTATTTTTTTATCTCCTTTTTTGGTGATTTGCTTGAATTTTCCAGCATATCAAATAATTTGTTTATTCAATTCTGGAAACTATGTATGAAAATTGTTACAGTTTTGGACTGTGATTGTTATCATCTAGGGGAACTGTCCCCAGGGACCTTTGTTAGACCCCTGGGAATAATTCCCCCAAAAAACCATGGGTTCTTGTCCGGAACTAAGTATAGATATGCAATAGCCGGGACTCTTGCTGAAGATTTAAAGGAGTTTATTTAAAAGATAGAAATACAGAAGTCAGTTACAGCCTCGTGTTACCCAAGGGTAATATGAGGGGGTGTTTCGAACGAAATCACCGAAGTACAAAACACGGAACAGACTTTTTACACACATGACATCCTCCATCTTGTTTCACGTAATTCTGACATAGTAAAAGTCCCTGTAAAGTTTCTCCCTGTACTTTTCTTGTGGAACTAAGCTTACACCCATTTTTCTCCTTTCCTAAATGTGGACCACCTCCTCCCATTCAAACTAGATTATCCAATTATTATGTAGATCTGTCTTTAGAAAGAGGAAGTTTTAGCTCCCCCTCCTATTGGCTTGCTAATTGCTTTTAGCTAAGTCAATTTAAGTTTCAATAGCTGTTTGCTTCCTGATCAAAACTGAAACCAAGTCTTTCCCCAGGCCTGCTATTTTTACCCAATTATTTTTGAAATATATGTATTAATAATCAGAGCTTTCTCAAATCTTCCTAGGCCATTCCCAATACTGGTACAAAAATGAAGACAGATATTAAATAAATAAACCAACTAAGGCCAATCTATTTTTAATTTGTCCATTACACAAGCAAACTGTTTCACTAGTTAATGTGGCTGAAGTTATGAGGTTATTACCAGATAATCTCCTTGGTGAAATTTTAGTTCCATTTTTTTTGTCTCTTCAACATTAGGAGGCAGACTTTTTTGTTTGTTGGATACCTGTTCTACTTGTCAATTTAACCTTATAACAACTGCTTTCTACTTTTTGCCTCTGTGTCTCACTTTGTAAATTTGCAATTTAGGAGTCAGCGATTACCTTCAGTGAAAATTTAGAGAATATTTAGCTCAGAATGTTGTATTTTACTTCTCTCTAAGATTGTGGGGTTTTTGTTTTTGTTTTTTTAGTTTTTGTAACAGGCATTTATCTAATGTGCAAAGTCATTTTTTTGTGTGGAAACATTAGTTTTAAACCAGTCATTCTTTCTAGTGTAATTTCCATATTTTTTGATCTGTCTTCCCACTTAAGAGTATATAGTGCATGGTGACATTTAGTACTTGGCTATACAATTTACTATGGGGCAGTCCTGTCCAATATAAATACCATGTGAACTACATACATAATTTTAAAATTTCAAGTACTCCCACTAAATAAATAAAGCATAACATGTAAATTACATTTAATTATTCATAAATAAAATATAGTTAAATATTACAATTTCACCATTTTATGTCTTTAAAATGCATTATATATTTTAAAGTTTTAGTTTATCTCATTTCATAGTACCTCTTTTTTAAATGTGTTGTGGTTGCTATATTGGAAAATGCAGATCTAGAAGTTGCAGAAAGTTCAGGGGAAATGCGGCAGAATCAAGATATATGTATGCCACACGGTGATACTGGTGAAGATATGAATTGTCTCCATTCAAGACACAAGTGTCTCTTTGTACAAAGAATATTTTATCATGTTAGGTGAAATAAAAAATTGGAACTGAATCCTTTGAACTGCTCAACACCAATTGCCCAATTCTATTTCAGAGAAATAACTCAAATTATATGATTCAATGGAAAGTAGGATTCAGCTTTCCTGGATTGAATAGTAAATGATAAAAATAAAAAATAAAAACTCTCTTCATTTTCAAAGCCAGGATTCAAACTTGTAATTCAGGATGGACCAAACACATGTGTTTTCTTGGCACTCAGTAAATTATGTGCAAAATTGTTTTTAAAATATTTTCAGAATTTTTTAAAAGCAGATTTAAGTGAGGCGAAAGGGAGGCTCTGCAGAGTGACCTTGTTCTTACAGTGTCAGGCTACCTGGACAAGGTCTGGCTTGTAGATGCCAATGACACTGCTTTTTCCTGCAAGGACTCCAGGCTTTTCTAAAAATCTCTCATTTCTAGGGTTTTTGCTGTCCCCTGATTTAATTCTTAGCACGATATAGTTGTTGTGTCAATAAAGTTAGAAGCCAAGTGACTTGACTTTTAATCATGAATTTTCTACTCATTAAAAGCCAAGACTTAGATTATTTTGCATTTCTCCCCTTCAGTTTTTTTCATCTAACAAGTAACAATAATAATTATATCTGTCTTTTGGGCTATTAAGAATGCTCAGTGAGTTAACTCTAAGCACACCTATTGTATATACTAATTATATACTGAATATCCAGACACTGATAATTCAGCTTTTCCTCTTATAAAAAGAAAACATTTATGAAAAGTCTGCGGTGTACCAGGAATTTTTACTGTTTCTCATTTTTTTCCGTCTAATATTGTCTTGGGATGGGGGTATAGCTAAATAGTAGAGCATTTGCCTAGAATACTCAAAGCTTTGGGTTTGATTTCCAGCATTACAAAAATAAAGCATATAAATGTGTGCAAATTATTTTAATAATTGAGGAGAAATATTTTATATTCCTATAGTTTGGGGAAGGAGCTATGTGTAACCTGACAAATTGCTATAAACCTAAAAATATCTGGGTATCCTTAGGCTTTATCTTGCATTTTTATCCCAAAATGCACAATTGAAAGGTTTTTTAAATTATTTACCATTATGTAATGCACATTGTTTATTTATTAACTTTAAGTGGTACATAGCCAAGTACATAGTACACTACCTCAAAGGAGTATAGCCAAAATGACGTAACTTAACATCAATAACAGCACTCTCATGTGTGCATTATTATTTCTATTTCTAAGATAAACTGATTCAGAAAACTTAGGTAATTTGCATATGATTTCACAGCTGGTGTATGTCCAGCTATATATTTTACTTGTACGTTTTATTTTTCTAAATCATAGCTATAATGCATTATTAGATGCTCCTTAATCCCTTGGTCCACAGTTCTCAAAAGAATCCTGTCTTTATCAGAAGCATCTTTAATATTTTTGTAAAGGTAAGCCAAGCCTCAAATAACGCACGCCAAGAAAGAATGAACGTCAACTCACTGACAACACCATTTTCTTAATCTCCCTTTCATCTCCACTTTTTCTGTTTTAAGTCTGTGATCGTAAATATTTCAGTAAGTCTAAATAGCCTGTTATTCAAATGGCTTTCATCTAACAAAAACTTCTGGAAATTTGCTTGAGGTAAATTTCTAAGGAGCAAATCATGATTAATCTTTGGAGAAAATGACTTTTAAGTCCTCACACTTGCTGAGCCAGCTGAGACAACCACTATCAGGGTGAGGCACTTACTTTTCCTCATGCCACCCTAAGACTCTTCCGGAGGGCTGAAAGATAGAACTTACCAAATGCTACTGAAAACTGCAAAGGACGAAACTAAACTCTTCCAGGAATTCAAATCGAGGGCTATATATCTACGTGCCTACATACAATAATCCGATGCTTCCCTTTTCAAATGTTCTGAAAGCTAGCAGAGGCACAGAAACAGGGATGGAACTTTGCTGGTCAAGAGTCTCACTCCATCTGGTAACAACACTTTGACTTTAAACCATGACTGTGTTTTCTCTTCTTCCTTCTCTAAATTATGCTAGAAGAGTGTCATTTCACCTCTATTTAGATAGTACTCTTTGCCACTTATTTTTGGAAATTACTTACTTTAAACACTAAGTATTAAAACTTTCATCTTTCTCAATAATGAAAAGCATCTCTAAGCTGTACAAATAATCATACACTTTTTTCACCTACCATGTTTCTTTGCATAATAAACACATCATAAAAAGTAAAGTGCCAGCCTGATTACAGTAAAGTTCTAGATAATAAAAATAAATAAAACGCAAAACATGAATCACATTTCTTTCAGGTAGCACAGATAATCTTCTATCTGCATTTCCTATAATGTTATTCTAAGTTGAGTCAAATACCAGATGCTTAATAATGATGGACAACAACAATAAAAAAAGCTTTGCCAAGTGAGAATCCATTCAAAGTTCATTCACTCATTATTTAAGACATAACAATCATGCTTAAGTACTAAATAAAAACAAATCAAGTCTTCTTTTTCCTTTTTGGATCAGTTTGCAAATCTCCATATGTATTCTGGTTCTAAGAATAAGCAGGGTAAGTAAGTGGTAAAGTAAAATCCAGATAATTACCAACTGTACATTTTCTACTATGATGTTTGAATGTATCTGTGAGATCCCCAGGCCTTGAATTAACAGAACTCACGATAAAAAGAAAATATCTTCATGAAGAGCCAGATACTTGAGACCTCTAATGCCAATTTTAAAATAGATTGTTATCAGGAAAAAAATTGATGACTGAATGAATATTTTTTCTCTTCTTACAGGTTCTTCATGATTTGGCCTCCGGATATCTAAGCTGCATCCCCAGTCCTTTTATTTTTATTTGGAAACAGGGTCTCAGAAGACTGATGAGAGTCTCACTACTTACTGAGGCTGTCCTTGAACCTGTGATCCTCCCTTCTCAGTCTCCAACGTACTGGAATTAGAGGTGTGCACTCAGTTCATCTTTACAGTGAACTTCACAATTCATCTTTACAGTAAACTTGAGAACCATGTGTTATTGAGAAGTAACTTGTTCTGGTCATTTACTATCAAGTAGTTGAAATCTACTATTAAGTAGTTTAAATTCAAACTATTGCAACCAATTTGTCAGGAGTGCATGATTAGGAAGAATCTTATACTATTAGCTTGACAAAGAGCAGGGTTGCTAATTACAAGTAATATATTAATGAAGCCTAAATTAATTTATCTGAAATAAAAGTAAAAAGAGTTGTGATGCCCAAGTTTAGATTTAAGTATCAGGAAAATTGTGATTTAGAAATGCATTCCGCTAAGGAAATTAATTATATTTAACTCTTGAGTTTGTGAACTGCACAAAGAATCACCCCAACACTTTTAGCAGCTTAAAAACACAATGACTCATCCTTTCTCACCTTTCTGTGGGGTTATAGGGTAAATGTCTGGCATATTTGTGAGATGTTGCCTTAAATATTTCAGTGGTCTAAACAAGTGGGCTTAGAGATCATAAACCCTTGTTCTAATCTTTAGCCTCAGGCCTCAGTTCACCTTGACAATTTATTACTGCCCTATAACACTTGGGATGAAAATTTTATTTTTTTAGCCCAGTAAAAAATACATTGCCTCTAAAATTCCTGTTATAAACAGAACAACTCCTTCTTTAACCTTTTTTTTTCTTTCTTTTTAAGGTATTGGAAATGGAACCCAGGGGCATTCTACTTCGAGCTATACCTCCAACTCTCTCTCTCTCTCTCTCTCTCTCTTTTTTTTTTTCTTTATTTTGAAACAAGGTCTCACTGAATTGCAAAGGGCTTCACTAGGTAACTGATGGCTTTGAACCACCATCCTCTTGTTTCAGCCTCCCAAATGCTATGATTACTCCATTTTTATCTTGATATACCTTATCACACAGAGCTAGAAGAAAACAGTTTAGCTGGGCCTGGTGGTACAAGCCTGAATCCCAGCACGTGGAAGGCTGGGACAAAAGGAACTCAGGTTAAAGACCAGTCTTGGTGACTTAGTAAAATTCTCCACAACTTATTTAAACCCTATTTCAAAATGAAAACTAAATAGGGCTGTGAGTGTAATTCAGAGGTAGAATGCTTCTGGGTTCAATCCATAGTAACAATAACAACAACAACAACAACAACAACAACAACAACAACAACAACAAAAGACATTTTCAGGAATTTATGAAGAGATAGGGATAGGAGGTCAAGTTCATAAATGCATTAGGTTCGTTTTCTAATCTTTTGTATTGTCATAGGACACTCTTTAACCATTTTTGGTTTTCTCTGCAACATAATATGGGTCATCTCTTCTTACCTCCAGCATTTCTTGGCAATTTCCTCAGCCTTTCCTAAGAAATTTATTATTACTGGGATGAAAACCTGCCACTTCTAAGAGCGAGCCTAAGTTGGTCAGTGTTCATTCAAAGAAGCAAAGCCATTTTGAGAATAGTACACTAAGGGATTTATTAGAATAATTAGAGAGCTTTAGAGAAGCTCTCTAGGTGAACACCTTAAACAACGTACTGGAGGAAAAGATTCTTTAGCCAGTTCTCTAGAAACACTGGTACAGAAGGGGAAGTTGGAGCCCATGTAGAGATCTGACAAGCCAGGCAGGTCTAGTCACTGAAGAGATAACCAGTATATTATTGGAAATCCATTTTTTTATTATTGGAAATCCAGTATATTATTGGAAATCTAGTTCTCCAGAAACGCTAGTACAGGGGGGAAAATAGGAGCCCAAAAGAGATCTGAGAAGCAAGCAGATACAGTCACTGAAGAGATAACCAGTATATTATTGGAAATCCATTTTATATTGTTGGAAATCCATTTTACCCATCCTTTATCTCATTAGCCCTTATACTGGAATCCAGTGATAACAAATTTCATTTTATTTTTCTGCATGTGCTTATGTATCTCTTATTCATCGTCTTTTCTTCATACTCTATTTATTGGCACTGTTTAACGAGAAATTATCTCATCTGGTATCAGATCATGCCCTAAACAATAAATATCAGTATAACATCAGTATCAACTGCATTTTTACTCACTCAAGAGTTATTTAACTTTGCAACAATACCTTTTTCTAAATAGCAAAGCTGAGATTCGCAACTAGAATCCAGTGACTGACATAATCATGGCGGCATATGTTGTGGAATTCCTTTGCCTACTGAACTCTTCTTCCCATGAGCGTCTCACTTCATGTTTCTTCATCCCTTTGCTCTGGGCTGCCCTATATTTGGAGTATTATTATAATTATAATAATTATAATTATTATATTTATTATTATTATTATCTTATTATCTTATCTATAAGTATTATTATCTTATTCCTCTAAAATATCGTCCACATGAATCACTCACAGGTAAAGCAGGACTTATCAAGGGAACGGTTACATAACAACAACCATTCCCAATACTGACTCTTAGCGCTGTTCTTCAGCCTTTTGGCTACCAGCCACCCAGGAGGAATTTGTTGGTCACCACAGATCTCCAAGCTCTGGTGCTTCTGTTTTTGCTCTCCCCCACCCCCCTACATCTCTCTATCTTTGGACGGGGTAAGGTCTGACTTTTGCCCTTTCCTTTTTATGTTTGTATTTAAATTCCTATTAAATTTTTGGACTGAGAAACATATCATTTTTTTTTCTCTTGTAGAATCCTTTCCAGAACATGTCCTCAGGGCTCACACATCTAAAGCGGAATATCAAGGTGTTTTCCTAAACAAAGATAGTTTTTTCCCTAAGGGGAGCTCTAAGCCAGCTGTTAACATTACAATTTATTTATCTTGCCACCTTTGCTTAAAGAATAAATCAGTGAAGGCCTTTTGGGGATTTAACTTCTCCAGGGAAAGGCATATGTGACATGACAGGAATACTGTAAAATCATTTTTCTTAAAAATGTTGATTATGCTGATGTATATAGGCCAGCTATCTCAGTAGAGACAATATGATAGATGATATTAAAGAACACTAGATTCACTGTGACAGCCATGCGCACTGTTTCTACTCACTCACAAATGACCGCTTCCTTCAAACTTGCATCATTGTCCTTGATTCAAGTTTACATATTTTTTAAATTTTTCCTCTTAGGGGCATTTCTTTCCTTATTTCTCTAAACGTATTTTTTGCTTCTACAAACAAATCAAGTCATCTCTGAAATGGACTAAGGAACGATGGACTAGTGAATAGGAAAGGGAGTAATCATGCAAGGAGTTTGGCCTGTCTCTGGCCTGTTGTAGACAAGTATTGTTGGCTAATTCTGTGTCTTATTGCTCTGGTTCATGATTCTGATTTTTCTTTTTTGATTTGGTGTGCCATTGGATGCCAACTGGGTTGTTGTCTCCACAACTGAAATCTAAATGGTTTGGACATACTTTGGCCACAGTAGTAGTAAGTACACCTTGATGAAAAGCCCATTGTAGGCAAAGCCTTATGCAAATATCCATGGAAGAGATGGTAAGAATATATAAAGTATACTGTTCTTAAGCTTGGAGCTGGGATGTATGAGAAAATAAGAGAAAATGTAAAAACTCACGAGAGCTGTGCTTCTTTGTATATGCATATATATTTTAGTAACTTACATGCATATGCATGTGTCTGTGCGCTTATGTAAATATACACATGGTAGATAATCAGGCTTCTGTTGCTTCAGCCTAATTTCTTGCCATATCCAGCCAGTAACAGTGAACTGCTTGTTTCTCTATTTCCTGCCTCTGTGATATACACATATCATCTACTTTAACTGCAAAATCCTGCAAAATGACCCATTCTTCTCAAAGTAACTCTCTTCTATCTTTCAATTGCTTCCTTTAGGTCAAACTCCCCAACAACTTGATTGTTGAAACACAGTGATACATGGGCTTTAATTTGTTTCTCTTTTCATAGTAATCTAGTCACAATGAAGAGATGTCAGGATTGATCTTTTTTTTTCTTAGATGATACTCAGTTTTTTGGGGTTTTTTTTGTTATTTTGTTTTGTTTTATTTTGTTTTTGTGGTACCGAGGTTCCTGGAAACCCTTCTACCTATGGACTACACTCCCAGACCTATTTTATCCTTTTTTTAAAAAAATTTGGAAACAGGGTCTCTTAAGCCAGCACAGCTGGCTTCAAACCTGCAAAATCCTCCTGTCTCTGCGTCCCAAGTGCAGGGATTAAAAGCGTGTGCCACCACGCCTGGCGTCTAGATGATACTCAGTTTACTAATCTGGTCAGTGGAGGACCACCCCTCTTTCTTCTCATGGCTGCCTTTGTTTTTACAGTGAACAGCAGTGAAAACTTGTGTAATTCTTCCCTGTAGTCTCCCTTGCTGACTGCAATTCCCTTTAGAACTCCTCCTTTGGAAAAGCCTCTATTACAGTTTCCCAACGGGCTCCAGGATGGAAATGGGGAGGCTGTACTACACACAGAGAGGTCAATTGTGGGGTACAGAACTTATAATAATAATGCATTAAATAATGCATTTCTCATCTTTGACAATTACTGGGGGAGGGGTAGATATTTTTCCCATTTCATATTTGTTTTTTTGTGGTATAGCAAAAGAATTGCATTGTATGTTTAAACTCTAGGGATTACCTAATTTTAGCCTGTGCTATAAATATTTTATATGAGATGAACAAATCCAGGTTTCCTCCAAATGCATGATATTCTTTAATTTGGTTTCACTTTAGGTTCTTAAAATTCATTCTTAAAAACACTCATTTGGTATATCAGTGAGGACCACAGCATAAAACAAAATAAGTAAGTCCTCAATATATATAGATATAGATATAGATATAGATATAGATATAGATATAGATATAGATATACATGGAAAATCTACTCTCTGTTCTTGATGATGTTAGTTTTGATATTTATGCAGTTATATGCACAGAAGTATTTTATAAACAAATTTTGAGAGGCTTTCTTAACTACTGAAGTTATTGAAACAAAGAAAAGCTCATATACTCATTTCCCCCATGTCTTGTATATACTCACAACATATGCAACACACACACACACACACACACACACACACACACACACACACGACTAGAGTTCACATCAAGACTAGAGTTCAAATAACAAAGTTGGTATTGTGTGTGTCTGCTTTATTCAAATACCATAAGCAGACCAGTTTCTCAGATTACGCTACTTCTTAAAGAATTAATTTTAAAATGGGTCTCCTACTGACTTCAAGGAGTTCTCATGTCTTTTGGATAGTGATGAAGCCTAGACATGTGTGCTTAGTACCCCAGAATGCTGAAAAATAATTTCTTGTATTACACTAAATCAGCAATGTTGAAAAGACCACAGTTCCTCTCTGGGTGCTGATCATTATTTCCTGAAAAAAAATTTCAAAGGTGTTACAATGATAAGCTAAGAGAAAATGGTCCAAAGGCAATACCAAAATTCTACAATCATGTCATAAAAAAATTGCTAAGGATACAATTTTTTGTGCCATGAATATAAAACATCATATTAAAAAAACCTTAAATATATTTTCGTACAAGGAACACAATTGTAGCATAAGAAATAATTCAGGAAGTTTCTCCAAAATCACCATCTCGGTACCTTGGAAAATAATAAATTCCAAATAACTTCCAAGAAATTAAAATGCTTGCTATCATTAAGATGCTTTTAAATTACTGGGCAAAATGAAGAATTAATCCCGAGAAGGAGCACACACACACACAACACACACACACACACACACACACAATTAATTATGCCAAATTACTGCACAGCTGCTCCAGAAATTTGGCGGTACCCTGACTTCTTTGTTGATCAAATGTAATCTGATTATCCTCCTTGCTTGAAATATCTTTGCTCCTTCAATCTCCAAAAATGAATTCTTGTTGACGTATGATATTGCCAAATCTACTGAATAATTCCTTTAAGAATGAGATTTGCTTTGTATGGTTTAACCTAATTTTTTAACTACTGTAAATAAAATCACAGTTGGAGGTAATCGATAGAATAAATTGTGTAGAAGGGAAATCTATCAGAATTCTGAGCTGTGTCATGGACTTTCCTCTCCATGGTTATATTTTGACAAGGCACCAGTGAAAGAGACTTTATTCATTTGCTCAGACATTCATTTGTTCTTTTGAATGTGTTCTTCTTTTCTTTCTTCATTGAGTCTCCAATTTTCCACTACATTCTCTTCTATTCCTCTTCAAAAATGTTTATCATATCATGTTTTTCTTATTTTTCCTACCATTGACACAGGTATTTCTCCTGTCTTCATCATCCCTCCAAGAAACATTACACAGGCAACTAGTTTTATCAAATTCTAAAATGTTTTAACTTACCTTATTCTTTTTCTTCTCAATCTAGATATACAGCATTAATTAATATCTGCTTGGGCTTTAAAATATATGAAGTATTTTCATTACTACAATGTTTAACCTTTACAATATTTTAAAAGTTTGTTAACAATTACTATTATTTTATTGGTAAATGTAAGATTAAGGTATTCCCAAAAAGATATTACCAAAGAACAAGAAAAATTTGGACATATGTGTGTTTATTTCTAAAGATAATTGGTATCTGCTGCAACACAGTCCCTCCTTCAACCAAAAGCTTTATATTATTACCATAATTTGGTAATATGCTGCCCACCATAATCAATAGGGTCAAAAAACCCTTATAGTAATGAGCATAATCCTAAACAACAGAAAAATCTATCATATCAATAGAAAGTTACTAGCAAATCAGAAAGTGTGGTTTTAAATGTCATGATCTATCAAATCATATATGGAATTAGGACCTAAACCTGACAGATTGGAATACTATTTAAAGCCATTGTTTATTAAAATCAATTAGGTAGTCTGTCTTTCTTGCCAAAAACAGATAATTCAGATGATACAACACTTCTTTTAGGATGACTTGTATCAGCAGGAAGTCCTATCACATTAGATTTTAAACACAGACACTTTCCTTGAAATAGCTGTGGAATGAATTGCTTTCCAAAAGGTTTTGCATAATTTTAATTTGCCTTTTTATTGCTATTAATGGGCCATCTGTACCTGTGGTTTTCTATGAAATTTAAAAAGAACATACTGAGCAAGTCTTGTAATTTAAAGTGCAGAAACATATAATTAAATAAGCTATGTCAAGTGGGATGAAAAAGCATATTGATAAATTCTAAAAGTCAGTAAAAATAAGGATTTTCAACATCTTCAGTTGATGTTTAAAAATTTGAAATAGCAAACACTAATTTGGATTAACTAATCATTAGAATGCCTATTTTTCTAACTTGTCCTCAATTTATGAAGTTTCAGGGGACAAAAATAAGTAATATATAAGTAAAATTAGTAAATATGTAAATAAATCTGTCTAGTTAAAAATTAAATTGTTTTTCTTCTAATTGGATTGAAGTTAGAAATCTAGAATAATTAAGATCATATGAAATAATTTAAATTATCAGCCAATTTCTAGTTCACTGTGGAGATCTGATGATATTTTTATTGAAATTTTTATAGCTTAATTGAAATCTTAAAGGGAACTGTAATTGTTACCATTAGTCATAAGTTTAAATCATAAGTCTTTCATTTTTAAGTCTGAGCATTTTTCCTAGTATTTAGGGACAGTTCTCAATGTCCACTCAGGCATTTGTTCACTCATATATAGCAGTCAAACTGCTCTTCAAATTGAGTTGGCTCAAACTTAATCATATAGCTAACCTAGTTGCTAGCAATGCTAAAAATTGTATTTTCTTCGAATCCTTGAGCTCATCCTTCAGCCTTAAACTCTTGTCAATTGCTACTGAAAGAGAAGAAAACACACACACACACACACACACACACACACACACACACACACACACATGTGGGAGATTGCTGACAATAATCTGCTCCTTCACATGCCTTTTTCTGCACTCGGAGAACATATTTAACATCCTCAGTTGAATCATGCATACACCATCCATTTTCTTCATCCAGTTTACCACCATGCAGTCTTCTTTTGTGATCCCTTGCCTTTATGTTATGAGAGATATTATTTAAAACATTCACTCTTATCAACTAATGTACAATGGAAGAGTACAAAAACAGTCCATGCATGAGGATAAAAGAAAACCTAGAGCACTCAGTGGTCCACAAAAGCTGTATCCTGATGTATAGGAACATTGAGATACTCCAGATCTTGCATAATTCACTACGAGTTTACTACCTTGGACGTCTCTTTTGGCTATTTTCTTTCATGATTCCTGGAGCCCTCTGAAAGTTTCTGATAGGTCGGGGCCCCTCCCCTTCCCCTCATGGGAACCTGCAGCTGGAACAGGATGCTGAGCCCCAGAGTCCCTGAAGCCAGAAGCGGAGATGAGGCAGACTCCAGATGTCACCATAAGACCAAGAGGACTGGCATTCTGCTTTCCTAGCCCCCACCCAGGATTCAAGCTACCTAAATACCCTCAATTCCTCTCTGGGTCATGACTCTGATGATGTATTGATCCCCAATATCAGTCAGTAGACCTCACCTCGTCGGAGGGCACCAATTAAAATTGCCTGGTCTCACACATATGCATCTTCTATGTCTTTTTCATCTTGTCTCCCTTTGCCTCCCTTGCAACCCCTGAAATCAATTTTAGTGTTATAGTTTCTGTTTGGATATTATACTTGGCAGGCAAATCTGAAGTGAGATTTGGAGGGCAAGCCCTGTTTGGAGACTGTATAACATTTAATCTACTTGCTCACTTGCTGGAACATTTTGGCATTTGGAGACCTAATTGCTTTCTTACAGGGCAGGCATATGCCTCTTCTATGTCTTCATCTTGTCTTTTTCATTTCTTCTTTCTCCATTCCTTCCTTCCTTCCTTCCTTCATTCCTTCCTTATTTTCTTCCTCCCTTCCTTCCTCCTTTCTTTCTTTCTTTCTTTCTTTCTTTCTTTCTTTCTTTCTTTCTTTCTTTCTTTCTTTCTTTCTTTTGGTACTAGGGATGGAACCTAGGGGCATTCACCTGCTGAGCTATACCATTAGACCTATTTTATTCTTTATTTTGAAGCAGGGTCTCACTAAGTTGCTGAGGGACTCACAAACTGCTGAGGCTAGCCGTAAACCTGTGATCCTCCCATCTCAGCCTACCAAGTACCAGAATAACAAGCATGCACCACCACTCCCAGCATCCTTTCTCTTTAACAATACCACTTCCCTCAAAAATATACTGTGACTTATATTTGTTTTCCAATGAGTTACATGTAAGGATTATTTTACTTGATTTCTCTGAAATAATTCTTATACCTGAAGATTCTTCACAACTCTTTTCTGTAAGGGTAAGGACCACTCGCTAAGATTATGAGATTTACTGATAAATTATTAAAATTTTATCTGATCTTTATAGGTAGGTGGAGCTCTCAATGGTTGGCTGAGAAGTACAAATAAACTTTTGAGAAAGTTTCTATGCATCAGTCTTATTTTCTGATAGGTCCAAAACATTAGCAGAGGATGTCTCTTACAGGATATTCCAATTTTGGCCAAGTTAGACATTAGAGCTTTATCAGAAACAGATAGTAAGGTGTATTGCTTTCCATTTCTATTTGCACACTTATGATCCTAACTTAGTTTTTTTTCTAATAATCTCCTTTAGGGCAACATGAGTCAGAAGTATAAACTTTCTTTTAGTATAGGCAAAAGTTTTAATACATATTTTAGTATGACATAATAATTTATTAAGTAAAATGTCAGCTGAAGAATTATCTGAAAGAAATCTCAAAAACAGGTCCTTGAATTAGACAGAATATTATTTTTCTCTTATGATAAATAGGGTTCCCAAGAATTGATTAATAAGTGACCATATCAAGTTCAACATGTGGCTTCCATCTTTGGGTCTAAGATCTGATACTGTTGCTGTTGTTGGCCAAGGAAAGGGGAAACAGGAATGTATAACACTAGTAGCTTAATTTTTAAGGAAATAATTTTGAAGTTGCACATGTATTTTGTGGTGTCCCTTTGGCCTGAACATGTCAAGGATTGTAAGAGGAAAAAAAAAACAATTTTCTAGCTAAATAGCTATGTGCTAGTATACATAAAGTATACTAGCAAAAAAGTATATTTGAAAAAGCAGAGAATGGTTATTGAAGGATACAGCTTTTGTTCTACCAATTTTTTGGAGAAAAAAAATAACAAAGGTTTTCTTAAGACCTAAATATATTGGGTAATATACTACATGATATATATGCTATATGATGGTATATATATGATATGATATACTATATGATCAAGTTCAATGACTATATTAATTTACATTAGCATAACTCATTACTATTGTGGAGAAGACTTTCTTTTCTTAATGATGAAGAAATTTACATTTTGTCAGTTATTTAAATATAAATATTCATATTGTCTTTACCAACACATATTATTTTACTTTTATAGCTTGATTTTTTTATTCATCTGCTGACCTAAAGTATGTGCAGATATTAAAACCTTTAACTTTTTCTGTCCAATTATTTCCAAACATATAAATGTCCAAATTTCCAAGCACATCTATACTTTGCTGTAAAGAAAAAGATTTACTATCTGATTACTAAAGAATTACTGTGTAACGATTAAAGTAATGAATGATTCTTTATATTTTTTATAAACTTAAACCTAATAAATATGTAGTCACGTGTGTGTGTGTGTGTGTCTGTGTGTGTGTGTGTGTGTGTGTGTTATTATTCTAGGTTAAGTTAAAAACTCCACCATTTAAGTTCAAATTTCTCTTTATTCATCAAACTTCTTGTGAACTTATCATAAACAATCTTTATTAACCTATTAATGACATCTTGTAGACTTAACTCCTCTTATACTTCTAGTCTTTAGTGTCATTCACATCCTGGCTTGTAAAGCTGTGTTCTACAGAGCCTTAGGGTTCTATAAAAAAGCAATTGAAGAGAGAGAGAGATGAGGGACTGGTTCCCTAGGCTCCAAGGTTTCTAAATCCACTTCAAAGATAAAAGCTTAACACTTACCTTTGTTATGCATTGGAGCTCTGCTGAAAATTTTCTTTGAGAAAAAGTTCTACTGCTTAAATCACATTTAAAAATCAAGCATCTATGAAGTTCTATGCTATTATTTTCAACTTCCTGTAATTATCCCCATCTCATGGAAAGATTAGAAGGAGGAAAAAAAAGAGCCAAGTAGAGCTTCCTGTACTAGGAACACAAATAACCCTCATGTAAATGATTGTCTCTAAACAAACAAAAAAAATTGTACAGTTATTTTCCATTTTATTCTGTGAGACTTAAGCATAAAAAAAAGTGAATAATATCCTACATCCCACTTTCTTAAAACTTTATATATGCCGCCATTCTTACTTGATCGAATAGGTGGGCAGAAGAATGGAGATAGAGTAATATTTGTCTTTTTATGAAAGCCACTGACTGATGCCTAATTGTAATAGAAAAGTCCCACTAATTACGGTGAGAAGGTTGTAACCACTCAGTAATTTCTTAGCTCCTCTATTGAGATGGTCACCTTGATTTATATTTTCTCTAGAGTTTCTGAAAAACACTGTAAAAATATTATAGCTCTCCATACGGGCAAGAACAATTTCATATTTTACTAGCCTTGGACTATCAGTTTAATGGGCAGTATCAAGAAGCATCAAATGAGCATGTTACTACTTTGCCTGCTGTTTTTTCAATATGTCCTCCTAACAAAGAAAAAAATCAAGATCGGAACCTTTTTGGTTTTTTCTTGAACTCAAATCTTAGAAAGAAACCATGCATATGTTACTTGCTTCTGATGAACATTCATTATGAATTTTTTTTAGCTCCTCTCTTTTGGGCAAGGTGGGAGGTATTAAGAAAGTAAGAGAAAAGTTTATGCTTTTGAAGTTTTAGAGCATGTACTTTTAAAAATGAATCAATTAAACTCACATTTCCCGTAGTATTTACCGAGCAGATGGAAACAATATGAGAGAAGGGGAGAGAACTAAGGGTTGAAGCAGCACCTCAGAGTTCTAGGCTTGTATTTGTTACTGGTGGGGCTTTAATATCCTCATCTCTTCTGCAGTAGATAATCCTTTTGGATTTTCTAGTCCAAACCATTTCCAGGGATATTTTAATTTGAAATATTAATCATGATTGTTCAGAACTTTATAGTCAGTTCTGAAATATATTTTAAACTCATTTTTTAAGAAAAATCTATTGAAAGAATGGTAAAAATATCTTAGAAACATAGAAACTTTGTTCATGACATACAACGAGCATTTTTAGATTTCAATTATGCTAGATTTTTAATATAAAAATCCACATTTATACCTAAGTAAATGTCTAGAATTCTGTCAAAGGAACATTAACTTTGTACAGCTTTCCTTTTCAAAACCATAGCTCTTGAAAAGAAGCTAATGATAGTCATTGTTGGTAGAGATGGGTCATGCTTTGCTTTGATTTGTTCTACTAAAAGGATAATAAAGGAGAGCTAGAGACTTCATTGAACTTATTTATACAGCTAAATTGTATTTAAAAAGTAAGGATGAGGTTTTTAAAAGCATAAGACAAAAACGTATAAGGCCATTTTCTCTTTTAGAATGGATATAGCTGGTTAAATAACCTTAAACTTGCCTTTTAATCTTCAGAAGAGGATTATTTACTGTTGCTCAATCATAGTTTTTCCAGTTGCTCACATTAAAGAGACATTTCAAACCCAGCCAAATGCATCTCGCCATAATGCTCTGGAGAACAGGCACTTGGCTTTTATTTTCTGGGACAGAGTTTTAAAAAGGCTTAAAGCATTTGTTTTAATTTTAATTCCTGATAACTTTAAAATAACATTCTGGGATAGTTGGAGAAAGTTTTCTACTGTAACAATAAGTTTTCTTGGAATCAGTCCAGTGCTACTTGTTGGCATTGATTAAAACGGGGGATTTATACCTAGCAGCTCTTTAATGTGCTGTATATTTATTTATTTATTTGATATAAAGACATAAAATTTTTAGAAATTCAGCAATGAGAGATTTTGTTGTGACTTTTCTATAATGATGAATGCAGCTTTGAATTTAACCTGGCGTGGACCCCGCTGTGTGTAAAAAAACAGGTGGTTTCTTCAAAGCTTATTTCTAACAGATGCAATATAATCTTTCTCAATAGTGTCAGTCATATGTATCGTGTTCCTGGTTTGAATGCAATGCTTTAAAATTTATCTGTATTTCCATTATAAGTTTGTTGGTATAAGTAAATAAACATAAGTAATAATTCAGTATAGTCAGCTGTTGGGTCTGCCTGGATTTATAGAGGGTTTGAGTATCTACTAACTTGTGATTAACTGTATTTTACTTGTACTTGCTTGAGTGTATGAAACAAAAGAAAAAGCACAGAGATTGAGTCTACCTCTATATTCCTTCAACTATAGACATTTGTTCAGAATCTTCCACTGCACTCTTGGGTGCAATACATTTAATGTTCTTTGTTTAGAGTGCAAGGTTTGTCTGAAGAAAGAATAGTTTACTTCAATTTTACTGTGTAGATGGGTCCTTATCCCATAAGTTTCTTCAAAAGGTTCTTCTCTTCAAAGGAAACCATCAAGAACCTAAAGAGGAAGCTTACAGAATGGGAGAAGATATTTACCAGGCACCACTCAGATACAGGGCTAATATCCAGAATATACAAAGAACTCAAAAGACTCTACACTAGCAAAACAAACAACCCAATCAAGAAATGGGCAATTGAACTGAATAGACACTTCACAAAAGAAGAGATACAAAGGGCCAATAGATACATGAAAAGATGTTCTATCTTTTCTATATGTTGCCATCAGGGAGATGCAAATCAGAACTACGCTGAGATTCCATCTAACCCCAGTCAGAGTGGCAAGCATAAAGAAATCAAACAACAACAAATGCTGGTGAGGATGTGGGGAAAGAGGAACTCTTTTACACTGTTGGTGGGAGTGCAAACTAGTTCAGCCCCTATGGAGATCAGTGTGGAGATTCCTTAGAAAACTGGGAATAGATCCACCATATGATCCAGCTCCACCACTCCTGGGTATTTTTCCAAAGGGGTTGAAATCAGAGAACTACTGTAACATATGCATACCTATGTTCATAGCAGCACAATTCGTAATAGCCAAAATATGGAAGCAACTCAGGTCTCCATCAAGAGATAAATGGATTGCAAAGTTATGGGAAATACACACAATGGAATTCTATTCAGCTATAAAGAAGAACAAAATCATGGCATTCGCAAGAAGATGGAAAGACCTGGAGAACATTATGTTAAGTGAGATCAGCCAAGCACAGAAAGAGAAGGGACATATGTTTTCTCTAATATACCCAAACTAGGTAGCATTGGGGATACCAGAGGGACTTGAGATAATGGAAGAGAAATCTCAGCAAATTTAGAATGGAAGGATAGGAGAGGAAGAAGGCTGAGGTTGATTAACGAAGGAGCTACATTCGAATATGTGTAAAACTATGAATATAGCATGGTCAACCTGGACACTCATTGTTGGGAGGGGGGAAGGGAAGACAGGGTGGGAGAGAGGGCACCAAGCACAGTTTAAATGTATACCATTTATTTTCAATAAAAAGAAAAAAATTAAACACCGGGATGACTATATATTTAAATAAGTACAAATGGAGCTTAAATGCTGTGATGAGTTCTGAGACGGCAGTATCCAAGGATCTATAGTTGAAAGAGTCCTGATTTCGACCTTGCCTCTCATGCACTGTGATCACAGGAGCAAATTATATAGTCTTTAGGACCCTTAGTTTCTTATTCTGTAAAGTAGGTTTTATAGATTGTCAGGAGCTATGGGAATAAAGAGAACACAGCTTGACAAACTAGAACAGGCTTTTGAATTGGTGAAAAGCCTGGGAAGAAGATCTGGGAAAGAGCCCACAGAGTCATAAAAGCTCCCTTCCTTACAGACTAGGGGCTTTCATGGGATGTTACAGGGAGGAAGAGCAAAGCAGTCACGTATTCCTCCGATTGGTTGGCTTGACATAGGGCCAGGCCAAGTAAATTCATGACGCTGAGGGTAGGGGATGGTAAGAGATATTTTCTGCTGTTCCTGAAGTCCTATGTTCTTGGCCTCCTATGGTCAGGCCTCAGAGCCAGACCTCACAGTGCCCACAATGTGTGTGAGTGTGTGTGTGTTTTCCAGTATTGTGGATGGTAATCAGGGACATTCTACCTCCAAGCTACATCCCCAGTCCAAACTGTGTGGTCAAAGAATTTAAGTATGTTAACACTCTTAGCAAATATTAACACATGCTTTATGTGTAATGAAATGTCTTGCCACTGAAACAATTTATATTCTCACTGACGGTATTTTGAACATTCATCTTACTACCTCCTTATATCAATTGACAATTATCATTAAACACACACACACACACACACACTCACATATATCACTCACATATATACTTGCAAGAATATATTTTTAGGGCTTATTTATTCAACTCACTACAATCCTATGTTTTTTTCCTTCCTAATATGTAGTGTTATTAACACAAATGACTTTCCTCATTAATAAATGAACAAAGCTTCTCACTCTCCTTCAGTGTAATAACGTTAGATTTAGACATAGAATGTCCCCAAATAGACTACTTGTTAATTTTCGTGATTGATATATTTAAGTCACAGGAGTTATTTTCTCAGCAGTGGATGAATCCATTACAATGGCTTTATCTGTGTGGTGTCCTGAGCTGGTAGGCTGAGGCTGGAGCAGGTGGGTCCCTGGGGCTTCAGAGGGGGTTATATCTGGTTCCTCATCCTCCCCTCTTGCTGCCAGACTCCATGATGTGAGAGTAAAGACTTCTGCTGTCCCTTTTTTTGCTTCCCACTCCAATTTCCTGAGATCTGTGTTTTCCGGCATCAAATGGACTAAATCCCCAAATTTCTAAAGAAACCGAGCAAATAAATCTTCCTTTCTCTAAATTGTATGGTCAGGTCTTTGGATTATAGCTTTGTAAATGCTGACTAAACAAAATACAGATCTTTGATTTTATAAATAGTATTTGCTTAAAGCTGGACTTTGACATACCAGTAGGTGCCTGAGGCTATCAATATGATAAGCTGTGTTTCTAGATGAATTCTACTGTAAATTTACTATTACTTGGGTTCCCTTGTCAAATTAAGCAAAATAGGAACTAGAATAAAATTATTATGTAAATTAATGTCATGAGAATTAAATTAAAGTTTTGGAATATTGACAGTGAAAATACTCTGGATCTCTGCAAGGCAGAGCCCCTTAACAATACAAATTCCAAGGGACAAGACTCATGTTCTTACTCGCAGGCTAATTGTATTTAAATATGTTTGTATAATAGGAGTCTATATTTCCAGAGACCTAACTTAATCGAAGCATGCCTGCTGTCATAGAATAGGAATGAGACACATTCATCAGAATCTGAATCTTGGATGGGTCACTTATCATCTTTGAGAGCATGGTGAAATTACTTAATTTACATGATTTCATAATATCTTATCCTTTAAATGAATAGGAAAATGCCTGTTTCACATAACTATGAAAAGGACAAGATTAAAAATGCATACATAGCTGAGCATGATGGCAGTCACCTGTAATCTCAGTACTTGGGAGGATGAGACAGAAAGATTGCAGATTAGAAACCAGCCTCAGAAATTTAGTAATACTCTCAGCAATTTAGGGAGACCTGTTTCTAAATATAAAATAAAATAGAGCTGAAGGTGCAGTTTAAAGGTAGAATGCCTCTAGATTTTATCCCCAGCACCACACAGACACACAACACACACATACTCCAAATGCATATATATTATACATACACATATATCTTGGACATAATAATTATATGAAAATTATTTTGTTGGAGACCTAATTTTTATGAGGTAATAAGATCAGTACTTTGGGGAAGAGTTCCTCAAGAAATATGTATTCTTCATAGGTCAAACTTTCAGAAATGTTTCTTCTTCATACATTATAATTCCTGAGCCATCCTTGAAGATAGTAAAAAATCCATTTTTTCCAAAAACCTGAATTTTGCCAATTTTATATTAAAAAACTTTATTCCTATTCTTTTAAACTAATTTCTGGGTCTCTAAAGACTTTAGTACTTGGCCACTTTCTACCTAGATTTGGAAAGTAAAATAGGCAACATACAGGCAATTTTTTTTTTTTTTTTGGGGGTCTGGGATTGGAACCCAGGGGCATTCGATCTCCGAGCTACACCCCCTGCCCTATTTTTTATTCTTTATTTTGAAACTGGGTCTCACTGAGTTGCAGAGGGCCTCACTAAGTAGCTGAGGCTGTTCTCGAACCGCGATCCTCCAGTCTCAGCCTCCCAAATGCTGAGATTACAAGCGTGTGCCACCATGCCCGGCTCAGGCAAAATTTTTTTAAAAATGTTGAAGACTTCATAATGTTACCTCTTTTTGTGACAAATCATGGGGTCATAGACTCTAGTCAGAGGCTTAACACTCTCCAAATTTATTCCATAAACACAAACTTTTAAAGTTGTTTTCTTTACTGAGATGCCCCAGGGAAAAGATACTTAAAAATAGAAAACATTTCATGTGAAGTTTATGGGGAATATGATTCTCCCTCTAGACATTTATAACCATTTGTTTGCTCTTACTCACAACCTGTGACAGATACACAATCTTGCCATTTTCAGGGATGCTTTGGGCTTCTTTCACATTCAAGCTTTCTGGATTTTATGAGTGGAAATTTGTTGCCTTAAAAATCCATGTTCAGACTATGCTTTGTGAACACCAATTAAAGTAGGAGAAAGAACAGACTGACTAAAGAAGCTTAAATTGCAGCTAGAGGGAATTAGATGGGACAAAGAAAACATTTCAAATCAGAAATTTTGTTAGTCAAGGAAATAGGTTTAAAGGGATGTGTCATTTTTTTTTTTACAAGTATTTCAGTAAATCTTAGAAAAATGGCCTAGATGGGCTTCATTTTTACCAGGGAATAATAAATATTAATGAACAAATGCCCCAATTTCTTTTTCATTTATTCAAAGCCCAGTTTAATTTGCAGCCGGTTAATTTGAGTGATATTACAAATTGTCATCACACAACTACTGAGAGCAGTTTTGAACTGTCACAATGTGGTCTGTATAATCCCTTCTCATTTTATATGTGAAAGTTTTAAGTGATAATGTATCACTGATTCTACTTTCCTGTAAAAAATTTCTTCTATGGTGGCTACATTTTGATGGCTTTATTCTTTGTTTATTGTGTTTCTACAATATAATGTATTGTGTGATGTCATTTTGTATACTACCGTGTTTTAAAAAGTTAAACAAGACAGTGTATTAAATATCCATAAATGAAAGCATTTTCTTATTTTACAAGTGAGTGAATTCTGTATTCAGAGGTGAGAAGGTAAATGAAAAATCATCATGAGGTCAGAGACAGAAAAAAATCTTGTTTCTTTAGGAAATGAATCTAGGAAAATAACTCAGAAATAAATTTATTAAATCTATTAATCTATTAAGTTATTAATCTTAATAGCTATTAATCTATTAATTCTATGTAAAACAATGCTGAGTTACACATGTATTTCTATGATGTCAGATAGGCCAGATACTTGAAAAAACAAACAAACTGGATTAGGGTTAATATAATGGAGTAAGTATATAAAAATCAGTCAATTAAAATCTTTAATAGCACCAGTATCCAGATATCTGCATTCTTCTGATTTTTAATTTTCTTTTGGTTTTTATTCCAAGTTTCTTGTCAGCTTGATTGTTTTTAAGTACTGAACATCATCATGAGAAAACATGAAATTATGTGAGAGTCTAAGGATTTTGTTTTTATGAGATGGGGAAAAATTTCTGACAAAAAATTTTTTTGTAATAGATTGAGAGGATATGATATTGAGCTTTGAAAAGGTTTGCGATGGGAGGTCTAGTTTCAGTTTACCCTTATTTTGGGATGTGGTACTTCACCGTCTCTAACTGAGAGACCACTTCGTGGAGAGCTCTGAGTACCAGTGTTTGCCTCTCCAGTTTCATGCATCTGCTAAAATCTCTGTCATGTTCCACTTCCTTGGGCATAGCTCTTGGAGTTAGCAACAAGTTAAAGGAGAAAGAGCTCTCCAGCTAGATGGTTAGCAGGATGTAGACTGACCTGTATGTCCACATTGCTTTCTATGTATATGTATATACGTTTTTGGTTCTTTTTTAAATATGTTTCATGATTCAGAGATAGCTACTACTTCTTACTTACAGTTTAGTTTTCTCTTTTAATTCTTTAATTATATAGCACATATTATGATAATTTTAGTATTTTAAGTCTCTACAGAGTCGATTCTTGAAGCTGTTCTTATGCTTATTCTACTCCATGGTATTGGGAAGGGGGAGTATGTCTTATAATTTTAAATAATAATTGCAATGTCACACTTAAAATTTATTTTTGGATATTATTTAAGTCTATGTTGAAAATGCCTTATCCAGAAAGTCTTTTTATTTCTTTTTTTTTTTCAAGAGAATGGGGTACAGAAGACATTAGCAACCCGACATAGCAACCTAATCCAGTTCTATCCTGAAGTCAGATTACCTAAGTAATATGAATTCATAATATAAACTATATGGTAATAAAATAATATTTAATTTTTTGTATATGAAAAACTGATGTCAAGGTGAAAAAAATGTTTTGTTCCTTTTGAGGATAATTTTATTCTTTAATAAATCACAATTTATCCAAAATCCCCGCATGTTTGAGAGACTTCATTTCTTGTTGCAGTCGATCTGACCTTCTCACCTTGAAGATAATTAAGGCCTTGCTATCTGGTGTTGTAAGGTCACTTAAGATCCAATTGGTATTACCAGGTGCTGTTTTTTTTTTGTTGTTGTTTGTTTGTTTGTTTGTTTGTTTTTGTTGGTACTGGGGTTCCTGAAAGCCCTTCTACCTCCGGGATACACTCCCAGACCTATTTTATATTTTTTATTTGGAAACAAGGTCTCCTAAGCCAGCACACGCGGCTGGCTTCAAACCTGCGTGATCCTCCTGTCTCCGCCTCCCAAGCGCGGGGATTACAAGAGTGCCCACCACGCTTGACGGGGTGCTGGTTTTAATACTTGCTTACCTCTTTAGATATGTTTCCACTTTTTTTTTTTTTTTTTTTTTTTGCGGGTCTGGGGATGGAACCCAGGGGCATTCGACCTCCGGGCACATCCCCTGCCCTATTTTTTATTCTTTATTTTGAAACCGGGTCTCACTGAGCCTCACTAAGTAGCTGAGGCTATCCCCGAACTGCGATCCTCTGGTCTCAGCCTCCCGAATGCTGGGATTACAAGCGTGTGCCACCACGCCTGGCTCCCACTTTTTTTTAACTTGTGAGAAGTTTGTTTATTTTATTGCAACCTTAGCCATACATTTAAAGATGTTTTAAAATTATATTTTATGTAATTTTTCAGATATTTTGTAAAAATAAGTCTAAAGATACCTAAGGCTTCATTCAGACCTTCAGCACCTCTTTCCTAAAACTTTTAGAGTAAATTTTCTAGGTCAGTAATTCTGCAAACTATGGCATGTGAGGCTAATCTGGCCTATCCCCTGTTTTTATTAGTAATATTTTATTTAGTAGTAATATTTTATTTAATATTTATAAATATTTTATTTTAACTTTATTTGAAAGTACTATTTATACAACAACTGGCATCTACAATCAGCTTTGGAAATACATGTTTACAGATTCATTGTTAGTGTGTGTGTAAGGGGGTTTGTTTTATTTTTATTTAAGGTTTTTTTTTTTTTCTATTTCAAAATTTTCACTCTTACCATTCTTTCCTAGCAAGGGCTTTCTTCCAGGAACTCTATCCTAAACTATTGACTTAATAATGATTTTTATCCTAAAAGATACATGTGGCACACAAATGCAGCCACAAAGCCCGTTTTTGGGCCAGTCCACATCAAGGCTGTCCATATTCCCCATTTCTGGAGGCTTGTCTCTTGCCATGTGCACACCTTTTGCATGGGCAGAAGTCTTCCTTGGCTTCTTTCCATTGGTGGAGATTCTGATTTCACTGAGAAAGGTAGGCTTCAGCTCCTTTGTGCTACACAGAAGATTTCCACCTTGACAGGAGTCAAGCTCTTGGTTCCCACTCTTTCCTGGAGATGACCCCTGACCATCCCATGGCACTGACTATGGACATTGATTGCTTGCCATAAAAAGGTTATTTTGCACTCAAGTCCAGCCATATCTTTTTTAACCCATCATTACTGTATATTTTGAGCTGAAGGGGCTATCAAATTATAATGCTTCTAAAAAGGGAACTTTAGCTGTGCCTGGTGGCACATGCCTGAGATCCCAGTACTTGGGAAGCTGAGACAGGTGGATTGCAGGTTTGAGGCCAGCCTCAACAACATAATGAGACTTCCAGCAACCTAGCTAGACCCTGTTTTGAAAAGAAAAAAGTCCTGGAAGTATATCTTAGAGGTAGAATGCTTCTGTGTTCAATCTCCAGTACTATAGTAAATAAATATATAATAAATAAAATTCAAAGGAAATCTTTATCCTCATGTAGGCAACAGATCTTTGTTGGCTTCTCAAAAGGGATCTTATTTCTTCAGAAAAAAAAATGTAGTTCATTAAGAAGAGATACAAAGGCTGGGCATTTTGGCACATGTTTGTAATTCCAGCATTTGGGAGACAGAGAGCGGAAGATCGCGGTTTGCAGACAGCCTCAGCTATTTAGGAAGGCCCTTCACAACTCAGTGAGACCTTGTTTCAAAAAACAAAAAATGTGGTGGCACAGGCTTTTAATCCCTGCACTTGGGAGGCAGAGACAGGAGGATCTCGCTGGTTCAAAGCCAGCCTCACTGGCTTAAGATACCCTGTTTCCAAAAAAAAAAAAAAAAAAAAAAAATATATATATATATATATATATATATATATATATATATATATATATATATATATAATAGGTCTGGGAGTGTAGCCTGGAAGTAGAAGGGTTTCCAGGAACCCCAGTACCACAAAAACAAAAAGCAAAAGACAAAAAACAAAATAAACAAACAAAAAAAGAAAAAAAGACTAAAAATTAGGACTCAAGGTGTAGCTAGGAGGTCAAATGTCCCTGGGTTCCATTCCCAGTACCACAAAAAAAGGCAAAAAAAAAAAGGAAGACATACAATGAGAATGTACATATAATATATGATGTTCATAGGAAAAGTGAAATGTTCACATAAAAATGTTATTATTGTCAAAATCATTTGCTAATTGCTAGGAAAATTCTATAATAAGCTGAGAATGTTAAATTTGTATGATCCTTGCTTATTAGAATTCTTCCACGGGTTACATTTCTTCACCCAGAGTGCTCTGGGTGACAAGAAGGACAAATGACAAAAGCATTCTTTGGAGCAATGGCTTCCCGGTCAGAGCAGGATGAGGTGTGGATTTGTAAATACCCCTTGGCCCTTTGCAGTGCAGAGAAATGAGAGAGACAGCAAAGGCACATTAGGATACATAACATGCACTGATTACAATGTATACAGTGTTTAATGAAATATATCTATGTATATTCATATATATATATATATGCATGTCTTAAGTTGAAGGAACAGTCTGAGAAAAATTCTTAAAAATATCTTAGATATTTTGTCTCAGGAGAATATAGTGTATTAAGGAAAGCAACAGACTATATCAGAGAGGCAAAAATTACATTTCAAACTCTTCCCCTCATTATCTAGGCAATCTTGAAGAAGTCAGTAGAATTATCTGAGCCTATTTCCTTATTCATAAAAATAGTGGGCCTTGAACTTTCTGAATATCAAGGTTATGCCTAGCTATAAAATTCTTTCTAGGCTGTACCTGGTGGTACACATCTGTAATTTCAGCCACTGAGGAGGCTGAGATTGGAGGATTGTGGGTTCAAGGCCAACCTGAACAATATGGGGAGACTTGTTGGCACATTATTAAAGAGGTATTTTTCCATTTTAAAAATCATAAAAACTTGATCAAAACTGCTTGACAAGAGTCTAGCAATCTTACTAAAGGCATAATCCTACATTCAGTACCTCAGTTCAGTTTCTTGTATATATGATTAAACTATACACTTACAATTTATGACAAGATCAAAGAGAGATAAGTTTGGTATGTTTTAGAAGACATGATAATTTTAACTCATCCTATTTTATAGGTCACATAAATTTAAGATAATATCTAAGAAAGAGTCAAACTGGTCCGGGTGATGTAAAATTAGATAGTTATGTTGAAAATAATCAAAATGTGAGCCTGCATTGTGGCACATCCCTATAATTAGGAAGCTGAGACAGGAAGATCGCAGGTTCAAGACCAGCCTCAGGAACTTAGCAAGAACCTGTTTCAAAATCAAATAGTTCTTGAGTGTAGCTCAGAAGTAGAATGCCACCTTGAGTGCAATCCCCAGTACCACCATACACATGCACATGCACATGCACACACACACACACACACACACACACACACACACACATACACATGCATGCATAGAGAGAGAGGAGAGAGAGAGAGAGAGAGAGAGAGAGAGAGAGAGAGAGAGAGAGAGAGAGAGAGAGAGAGAGGGAGCGCAGGAGGCAGAGGAAGGCCAAAGAAGATAAAGCACCTTCAGGTCCAGAAGCCATCTTTCCCTGCTCTTCATCATCCATCCATCCTGCTGGGTTTCATAGGGGTGGTTGAGGGCCCAAATCTTTGGGAGCTCAGGACTTGAGCCATTGGTAATTTTTTGCCTTTCAGAGAAGAAAAATGTCTTTCCAGTATTTAGTGTTTGATTTTGACTAGTGCTCCCTCTTCTAGTCTCTGGCCTCAAATTTTATAAACTATTTTCTATTGTCCTATGGCATGAGGCAGGGCCATGGAGATCTTTTCCCTTCCTTAAGCCCCTCAAAGCCCATCAGCTCTCTCTGGACAGGTTGTTAAACACTAAATCTGCTGACACCCACCTGCCCTGCCTCCAGGCATCCCTTTGCCTGTGTTCCTGGACTAGGGATAGGGAGGCCAGGAATGCCCAGGAAGTCTCCCCTTATTTTTCATTACATTTTTTCAAGAATTAAAGTTTTTTGGTCTTGTCCTGGCTTCTTGACAAATTGGGGGTGGGGAGTGTCTGGACTTGGGCACGGGAAGGGGCTGGCCCGAGTGCCACCATGACTCTCACTTAATGTTCTTTGTACACAGTTTGGTGGTTATTTGTTCTCTTGAAATAAGCAGGTCTAAATGCTAAAATATTATATATAAATAAATAGTCACATCTTGAAATTCTATATCAAGGTGTTTTGAATGGAATCACACACTTGTTCCTGAAAGATGATCTTTATCTCAAAGCAATTCATTCACAGTTATCCCGCTTTTTGTTGTACTTTCCCAGCCTCAGGGTTACTCATCAAACTTTTCATTTCCCTTACTTGTAAAATAAGGGTAAGGCATGCAATTCAAGTAATTATTATGTGGTTTAAATCATGTTTATAACCGCGTTGCAAGGTTTAAGTACTTAGCTTAGTTCTTGGCACATGGAAAATAATGTATGGTAGTCATCATTGTGATGTGTAGAAAAGAATTTATTTGAGAATCTAAGTATCAGCTAAAACCTGCCCATTCTCCAAAGAGCTTAGTTTCCTAAAATGTGTTTTGAATAATACTAATCCTTAAAGGTATGAAGTTAAATAAATTTTGCAAAGTACTGAGCAGAATTTATCCTTTCTGGAGCTTTGCCCCAGCCCATTAAAGGCTCTGTGAAGTCTTGAGGTAAGGGATTAACTTTGTTTAACCCAGACTTTTCCAAACATATTTTAACACAAAATTCCTAATAAAAATAACTTTCATTACTTTTCTTGCAGAACTTGTGGTCTGCGGAACACATTTCGGAAAACCCTGCCTATAATAAAGAGAATTTATTGCATCAAACCAAAATAGTAATATGGGAGTCATATCCTTGTCCGTTCTTCCATACTATTTCATTTGAACTTTACTACATTCTGGAAGGTGGGATAGGAAGGTATTATTATGGTTCGTTCACAATAAGGAAGTAGACTGATGTTTTGTCACAATGGAAGAAATTACACAGTCCATAGGTAATAGAACCAGGATTTACAGCCAGGTGCCCTAACATCCAGGTCCAAACTCACCCCTACACTCCTGCTTCTCTCTAATAAAATTAGTCAATGTCTGATGTATGTTCTGAAACTGTTTTGTTTAAAGTTTTCAGAGTTCAAAGTTTTACAAGAACGTACTCATTCTCAGAGAGGGAATTTTCACTCATTCTTCTCTTACTCTGTCCTATCTTCTGGAAAATATGTCATCTCTGCAGTTCTGGACAGAGAGAAAACATAGTGAAAAAGTATTTGGAAAAGCCCGAACCCTAAGCATGCTTAAATAGGAGGAGCTCATTCTCCCCAAATCCCAAGGATATTCATGCCTTTTATATGAACTTTAAAAAAACCAAACAATTAATTCTGCAATGTCTACAGCTAATAGAAGGACAACATGATGACTGTCAAGATATCCAGATTTTACAAAGATCCCCTGCCCAGTTTGCCTCATGTTTGGAGAAACTGAACTTGGAATCGATATTAAGGAATCAGGAGGGAGCGTCCAATGACAAGCAACCACAGCAGTGAGTAAATTAAAGCAAGCAAGGCTGTTGACCAGGGTCAGAGACCACTCAGAACCATTTCTTGGTTTAAGGCTGCTTGAATTTGGCTTATAGCTTCAACCACTGTGACAACAGTAAAACAGTCTTGTAGCTTTGATAGAGGCCCCTGAAGATCTCATTAGATACAACTAGAAGACTGACAGTTACTAGTTTTGAGACTTTTGACTTTTTTGAGCCTCACTGTAAGCTGAGGAGGTTAATAGAACTCTGAAGGAAGTATAAGTGAAGTCTACAGGTAAATATATCCACCACCTATAACCCAACAGATGGAAAGTGCTATTAAGTATTTTTTTAAAATAAAACCTAAAGGAATGATTTCAATATTATCCATCAAATACACATAGGAAGTAAAGCTCAGAAAGGTCAAAAGTATACACGAAGCCATGCAGCTACTAGGAAGTGGACACAGAGATTCAATATGATTTGTGATTTTAAGCTAAGCCTACCTACTTCACTCTTAATTGTTTTTAGGCCATGAGGAATTGACCTCAGCTGAAATATTTTTCAACTATGCTTCATTTGTGACATTTTACAAAATGACACAGTTTTAGAAAAACTCACCTATAAAATCTTGGTGACCAATTACACTGAAAGATGGTGATGGCATTATATGATTGTTACTTCTTTCTCTGAAACAGATTGTGTTCCAACCTGGCTGCTATGGCCTGTAAACTCAAGCCAGTCCATCGGTTGATAACCTTATCTTATTTATTTGTTTGTTTGTTTGTTTGTTTGTAGTACTGGGGCTGGAACTCAGGGGCCTTTTACCTTTGGACTATACTCCCAGACCTATTTTATATTTTTATTTGGAAACAGGGTCTCACTAAGATGCTGAGAGCCTCACTGAACAGCTGAGGCTGGCTTCGAACCTGTGCGCTCCTCTTGTCTCAGCCTCCCAAGCACTGGGATTACAGATGTGTGCCACTACGCCTGGCCATCACCTCAGTTATTATCATTACCTCTGACCATAGTAGCTCCACCGTATGACAAAACTCAAGAGGAGATATTGTGAGCAAAGTCAGGTATTGATTAGCTGCTATGTTCTGACTGCTATGATAATTTCTGAGTTTCACACAGAAGAAAATAAAATGTTTTTAAGAAATCAGTGCAAGGACTTCACCAAGATGATGAATTGATTGATTACATGTCACACTTAGACACAGTGAGCTCAGGTATTTGTTTGTCCTCAGTTTACACACAGGAATGCTCATTCATTGCATGGGAATGGAAATGGGCGTATGAACAGAGAATAGAGCCTCAAGTCCTTTTGTGTTCTACAAATTGAGTTAAAAAGTTCCATTAAAGATAAATATTGAGATTTTTTTCTATCACTGTTTTTTTTTTTTTTTTTTTTTTTTTTTTTTTTTTTTTTTTTTTTTTTTTTTTTCCGGCAGCAGGGATGGAACCCAGGGGCATTCTGCCTCTGAGCTACACCACGGCCTGATTTTTTATTCTTTATTTTGAAACAGGGTCTCACTGAGTTGCAAAGAAGCTCACTAAGTAGCTGAGGTTCTCTGTGAACCGCAATCCTCCAGTCTCAGCTTCCCAAATGCTGGGATTACAAGCGTGTGGCACTACACACAGCATTCCTATCATTGATTTCCTATAACTGGACTAATACAGCCAAAAAAAATCACACAATTACATTAGTATTTGGATTTACTATAGGTGTGGAATGAATGAATTTACTTGTGAGTCAAAGAACCTCTGACATTTAAAGGCCAAATATTTTGTACCTCATTTAATAAATGTGGATAGATTGTCTATTATATGCAAGCACTTTAATAGGCATTAGGGATACAATAAAGTACAAATATACACATGATGTCTACTCTCAAAGAATTTATTGTTTTTTAGAAGAGATAAACATGAATAGCAAAAAAATAATTTTCAGATGGCCTAAAGGAGTGAGACACAGAAGACCACATGGATCGCAGTGAGAATTTTATGTAAGGGGGATGTAATGGATTGCAGTTGTCAGATGTTACAATGACATCTCAACTTTCATAAACATGTCTGATCAATATGCAAAACAATCAATCCAACCAGTTTTAATTAAGTTGCTGATATTATTATTTTCTATATGAATTGTCAGATTGGCCATGCTGTTAACTCTTTAATTTGTGGTTGTTAAAGCCATGTGTTCAGCTGAGTGTGGTGGCGCCAACCTATAATCCCAGGATTTGGGAAGCTGAGACAGGTGGATTGCAGGTTCAAGGACAGCCTCGGAAACTTAGTGAGAACCTCAGAAACTTAGACCTTGTTTCAAAAAAACTAATTAATTTATAAAGGGGCTGGTGGTGCATCTCAGAGGTAGAACGCCCCTGGGTTAAACCCCTAGTGACCTCCTGCCCTCTCAAGGCAAATAAACAAACAAACAAACAAACAAACATTGTTCTATTAATTTTCATCCTGGGACATAGTGCTTACCTAACATATGGCTGGCTTTTAAAAGCTAAACATAAGTGGTACATTTACTTTTAAATACAGTGCTTTTCTCTGTACCAAAGATGTACATTAATTTATTAAAATATAAATGTTCACCTTTAAGTGTTAAAATGATTTTAAAGTTTAGTGTGAAAAGTCTAAAATTAAATGCATCTCAGATTTTGTGGAAAATTTAAGATTGCATTTTGGCTCACATATCAGAACATCTCCCCTTTTGTCTACAGATTCCTGGTATAGACACTTTTCTTAACTATTGCCTTCTTTTCAGCAATGTCTTTAATAATATTTACTTAGAACAATTTTTGTAACAGTTTTAAGCAACATCAGTTACAGTATATTTTTGAAGTTTTGGTGTGCTGAATCTTCTTTGGGATATACAGTGGGCAGTCCTAGAATTTGGCAGTCATACTAAATATGAGAAATACTATATAAAAATTATTTAGAAAATAACAATAAGTAATGTTTGTATCTTGAATTCCACTGAAGAAGACCATTAGACTATGTTATTTTATTTGACTAGTTAGTAATTTTGCTCAATATAAGAGCAAGAATTGTTATCTCTAGCTCATAGCCTAGGAAATAAAAGGTCAGAGACTAAGTCTTTTGTCAAGAGACTTCTGTGGTGGGTTGATGGATAGTAAAATTGATGTCTTTGGTTGTTTATCTCTCTTGCTTCTGCTACTCCCCTACTCCCCATATGTACATACTAAAGCTACTGAAACTGGCTTTGTAGAAGCACATATTACATGGGTAAAGGCTGCAGGTGCAGTGCTGCTCAGTGTACTTCAAGCTCTACATTCTATCAGGAACTATTTTCCTACTGCCTAATATCAAAGTTTGTCCCAGTAGAGCTTATCTAGATCATTCCATTTTGATACGATGCTCCTTTGACATTGTTCCCTTGTGTCTTAGATTATCTGATTTATGAATGTTCTGAGCCTCAGATATTGATAGTTTTTTTTTCCAAAAACTAAAGTTATAATATTTAGCTTCAAATGTCCTTTCTTCTTTGTTTCCATGTTAGTGTTAATGATGCACTACTCCTCCTGTCACCGGAGATTTCTGCCCTGGTATGTATTTTTTTGTTGTTTGTTTTTTGTTGTTGTTGTTGTTTTTTTTTTTTTTTTTCTGTACTGGGGATGGAACCCAGGGGCATTCTACCTCACAGTTACAACTCCAGCCCTATTTTTAATTTTTTTATTTTGAAATAGGATCTCAATGAGTTGCAAAGGGCCTCACTAAGTAGTTGAGGCTTTGTGAACCCGGATCCTCCTGTCTCAGCTTCCCAAATGATGGAGTTACAAGCGTGCGTCTCCACGTCCAGCTCCAGTATGATTTTGAGACCATTTTTTAATTCTCCTTGATATGCAGAATAAATTAAGACTGTCCTTTTTCCCTATGGTGTGTCTGATGATGTTTCTCACTCTTATCTTTTCCAAAGGACAAATCTGAGGACAGACACCCAGTTTACATGTACTTGTATTTTCAGGAAAGATTCAGCTCAGCCCTTTCTTCCTTCGCCCTTAGTATTGTAATTTGCAACAAAATGACTGTCAAGGTTTTCTCAGTATCAGTCCCATGTTCACATCTAACTAACAGATGGCTGATGGTTCAATGGGTTTTCCATAATAATTGAAGCATTTACCAGTTTTTTGTAATAAAGCCTCATTTCTACTCAAAACATTATAAAATAATATCATTTGTATAAGAAGATTTTCTAGGTATCTGAAGTATATCCTTTTATGAATCAACATGTTTGTTTTAACTCTTTCAATTAGACAATACAGAAGGCCTGACAGAACAACAAAAGGTATTACATTTTTCTCCATGGAGGTAATTTTATTCTCCACTAATTCCTATGTACTTTATTGATTCTGTGACTAGTGTAGGGTATAAATTATACGTTATGTTAATTATTGTTGAAGTTTACAACTAGTTTTGATTTTTGCAAGGTGAGTTTCACTCTTTGTTGTGTGCAAACTAAAACAAAAAATGATCATCATATTGTTCTCTTTTTTTTGGGGGGGGTCAATATATTGTACCTGGATGAAGATATATTTGTTATGACCTTTCTTACATGTCATACCCTCATGCGAGCTTACATCATGGGACCCCCTCACCATTTACAGATGGAACCAAATATCCTTGAATTTTCATCACTAGACATAGGCCTGGCACAAGCGCACATTCCTCTTACAGAATTACAATACACTCCCATTTTCTGCCTTTTAAGATAGAATTTATTGCGTATTTTCTTGATGGACAAGTCTTTTATTCAAGATATCAAATACTACAAAGTATTATGTTAGAATGATGTACTCAAGAATTTCTATTATGTACAGGGCAGCGTGACCTTAAGTTAAATGAATTCATAAAATGATGTTCCTTGGGATTCTGCATTTCCTTTTCAACAATTTTCTGCTTCTTTTCAACCTGCTATTCTGCAGCTACTCCTCTTCCTGCTGCCAGTCTGTTTGATCAAGTTTTTTAATATAATAGTTGTTTACCCATTGGGGAATCAAGACTGATTTCTTCATTTTGGAATTATGAGTCACCATTCTGAAAATTTTTCTTTACAAAGTGTCACCAGTGTGCTTCTGTCTGAAAGTTTTAGCAAGATCAAATGAGGCAACAGAAGACCAGTTAAAGGCTCAAAATTGGCCTGTAAAGACAATTATTTGTAGTAATTTTTTTTTTTTTTTTGGTACTGGGTATGGAACCCAGGTGGCTTCTACCTCTGGGCTACAATCCCAGACCTATTTGATATTTTATGTGGAAACAAGATCTCACTAAGTTTCTGAGAGCCTCACTAAGTAGCTGAGGCTGGCTTTGAATCTGCATTATCCTCCTGTCTCAGTCTCTCAAGTGCAGGGATTTTAATCGTGCACCACATTTGTCTACTATTTGTAGTAATTTTAAAGGTGCCTTCTAATCTTATTTAACCTCATACAAGGTGCTCTCTTTCTCTCCATGAAAACAGAACAAGCAATATTATCATTACCTTTGTACACCATAATACTTTTTCATGCCTTTCTCGTACTATGTTCTTAATTAACCATTTTTGTATTTGTTGTTTTGAATTTGAGTTGATTTGCAAAACATTAAATGTGAGACTATCATCAGTGGGCCTAAAACAGTAGTAAATATTTCTTAAGGAGGGGCTTGTGGGATCACATGTGGATAAAATGAAAAAGATGTAGTGTCAACATTTTATGAGATAATTATTTGGGTTCATCAAGGAGTTTTTTGTTCAATTTTGCTTTTTTAATTATTGACTCCCAGTTTTATCCCAGTTAGTTAATATTACACACACACACAAAAAATGTTTTTTTTTTAATAAATGCTATAGAGCCAGTGGTGGCGCACGCTTGTAATCCCTGCACTTGGGAGGCTGAGACAGGAGGTTCGCACAGGTTTGAAGCCAGCCTCAGCTACTTAGTGAGGCTCTCAGAAACTTAGTGAGACACTGTTTCTAATGAAATATAAAAATATCTCTGGGAGTACAGCCCAGAGGTAGAAAGCCCCTGGGTTCTATCCCCAGTACCAAATAAATAAATAAATAAATAAATAAATAAATAAATAAATGCTATAGAATAACACCTATGAGATATTTTGATAAAATTATTTCAAGAAGCACATGTGAATATTTTTTCTGGACCTATAATGTCTCAGCTATAATATCAAATGGCTAGGTAAGATCATCTTTTAGTCCCTTTTTCCACGTATATGCTCTTCACTTTGTAATTCTGTGTCAAATGTTTGTGCTAAATGCCTCCAGCTTTAAATATTCACAGGCAGATACTTTTAGATATGCAGATGCCTGATTGTTTTATTTTTATAAAAAATAAAATGAAAGTCATTAAAAACACAACAACAAATTCTGGTGAGGGTATGGAGAAGTGGAAACTCTAATACATTGTTGTTGGAATTGCAAATTAGTGTAAGCACTTTGGAAAACAGTATAAAGGATCCTCAGAAAAATGGAACCAACTTACCATATAATTCAGCAGCACCACTTCTGGGTATCTACCCCATAGAATGGAAACCAAATTACCAGCTAATGCACATGTATCTATGTTCACAGATGCACGATTCACCATTGCCAAACTATGGAACTGGTCAAGATGTCTATCGACAGATGAATGAAGTACAAAATTATGTTATACATATACAATAGAATTTTACTTCGCCATAAAGAAAAACAAAATTATATAATTTGCAGGGAGATGGATAGAACTGAAGAATATTATGTTAAGTGAGATTAGTAAGTCAGAAAAAGTAAAAAAAAAAAATCAGATGCTCTCCCTAATATGTAGAAGCTAGGGAGAAAAAGGGTCATAGGAGGAACTCTGGACAAGGAAGGAGAAATCTTAGATGAGTAAAGACGGCAACCTAATTGAGTGAGATGGAAGAGGGAGGAGAGAAATTCTCAAACGCATATTATGTACATTCACAAACGTATCAAACTCAATTACTAAGCTGAACAGTGAAGAAGGGAGAGTGGAGGGAGTGGTGTGGGAACCGGGGAAAGGCTAAATGAGTGATGTGTGTATGTATGCTTCAACCATCTTGTACTCCATTAAGATATATAATCATAATGCACTAATAAAAAGATAAAAATGAACATATCTAGATGTACTGACATTCAGGGTCTGCTTTGAAACCAACCAACCAAACAAACAAACAAACAGAAAGTCTGAGCCAGGCACAGTGGCTCATACTTGTAGTTCTAGTACTTGGGAGGCTGAGACAAGAGGATCATGTGTTCTAGGCCAGGGTGCAGTCAGTTAATGAGACCCCATCTCAAAATAACAAATAAAATAAAGCAGAGGGTGTAGTTCAATCCTTAGTACCACAAAACAAAACAAAACAAAACTGGAGAATTTATGTTAGAAAATAATATTGTTTTTGCATAGCACCCGACTGAATACTTTTTAATGTGCAAGCAAAATCAATTTTTAATGCAATGTTAGTTTAGCCATTTGGGAACCAATACTAATTTCATACTTTTGGAACTGTGAGTCATCATTTCAATAGTTTTCCTTTTGGAAATGTCATCAGTGTGTTTCAACCAGCTCAAATTAAGCAAAGGGAAAACAGATGAAGACTCAGAGGTGCTATATAAAGTCAACAATTATTTGCTGGATATTTAAAGATGCCATTTAACCCTGTTTAATCTCATGTGGGTGGCGCTCTGTGGGGGGAATGAGGTAGGAAGGCATCACTCAAGAGCAGTTGACTGAATCAGTGTTTACAGTGTGGCTCTACCATGCACCAGCCAAAAAGGGGCTTCCAGATTCACAATAATGGCCTGTTCTGACCAGTAAGAGGAAAACAAGAATTTGTTATAGCAAAAACTTCAGGACATTTTTTCTTCATAGTATACCAACTCTGGCTTACATTTTACATAATTATTCTTCTGACTTTATGGAATCTTTTTACACTACTACTTCTTCAAATTCTTTGCAAAACGATTATTCTGACTTTATGTTATTGAGGAACAGACTAATTTATTACTTGTCAATAAAGTGAAGAAGATTTGGTGTCAACATTTGAAAATGTGTTATATTACGAGAGAAATGGGCCTCCTTCAAACAGAATTTTTTAGGGGGCATCATTTAACTCCACCCACATTATTACTGACTCTAGAAATTTTCATGGTTTCTTCTAATGCTTTATGTATCTATAATAACTAAAGGGATGTGTCAATTAGGACATTATAAGTCAACAAAGTCATTTATTGATAGAATTGAACCTACATACTCTAATAAGGAACACACATAGTGTCCAGTATGTTATACCTAAAACACCTGCCTTGCTTTCTGAGATCACTGTCCATTCTCTCTCTCTGCAATAAGAATGGACAGTAACACAGGGCCATCACAGTAAACAAATGCTTTTACTTATATCAGGAGAATTTTTCTGTGAACTTAAGTTTACTTTTCCCCAGCCTACATCTTTTAATTCAGGATATCTCTTTTTAAGCATAATTCTTATTTTTGCCAAGTCTCAAAGTAACCATTTTTAAGTAAGAAAAAAAAAAGTTTCATGTTTTGATATCTGCTGGAAACATCGCTTCTTTCCAAAGCATTCTACAAAAGGTTGCAAAGATCTTAGAGAAAAAGAAAAAACTTTCTTTTTCTCTATGAATTTTAGTCTCAGTTTCTTTGCTGGCTGTATCAGTTTATTATTTCTGATGAGAATGCTGTTTAAAATCTAATTTGCCTTGAAAAGTTCCCACCAAAAAATGAATCCCCCCATTGTGCAAAAATATAGTCTTGGTTATATTTCCTTTGTATCCTTCCAGCAGCAGTAGCTCAGAAGTAGCTCCAGGGAACTGATGGTTTAATCATTACTTGTCCAATATCACATGAGTTACACTAACATAATTGTTTTTCTATCAGATGGCCTTGTAACATAATCCAAGTGCTTTCAGCAGCTACTTTGAAGGCAGTGCCTATATAACATCATACATCTGAAAAAAAAAAAAAAAGGAATGGGGGAATCTATTTCATTATAAAACAAAGAATAATCAGCTTTGTATTTGGGAATTATTTATGAGTTTATGCCCCTTCCTAAGTGATTCTAGGTTGGATATGAAATACATGTGGTAATGTTTAATTTAGACAAATTCAATTTAGTGGGTATAATACAGTCAAAAGGAACAAATTCAACAATTATTTTTTTTTTACTGTGTACTTTGTGAAAGAAATTCTAGAAGTCACAGTGATGATCAAACCCTGGATCAAGGCTTCCTCTAAAAATTCTGAAATGAGAAAAGTTGAAAAGCGGTGTATGTAAAAACCTGAATTTTTTCCCCCAGCTCAGGCCTCATCTCAGCTCTCTCTTGCAGTTTGAACGGCTGTGGATATTACGGTGGATTGACAGTACTTATTTTGCAGCACTTAAGGAATTGGATCTAAAGGAGCTCAAAGAAGCCACTGTAGGATCTCTCCTGGTAACAAATAAAAATGTAGACGGATGGGCTAGGAAGAGCAGCCTGGAGTCCAGCTCAGAGCCTCATCCTAAGTCTGACCCTGTGGGATTCAAACAGCTTCAATGAGCAACCATTCTACGTTCCAAGAGTCCACTGTATTATAAAGGCTATGCGTATTTTTTTAATAAGGTCTCTCAATACAGCTATGTCTTTCTGGGTTTTGTTTCCCAAGAATTATTTTCCAAATTATTCCCAAGAATGAAATAATTTTCCTGACACATAAACATATGAGAGAATACACAGACAACTCACATCCATTGCAGAGTACTTTTAAGGAACTTTTTTTTTTTTTGTTAAGTGTTACCTAAGTACAAATGTTTGTTCTTTTGTAAAAATTTCTTCTGAAATTACTATCTAAAGTTCATTACTTCCGTTCTATGGAGGCAGGAGCACTAAACAGAAATGAATGTGGCTCGATTTGATGACTTCTATGAGACCTGTGTTCACAAGTAATGCAATCTCAAGCCTAGGTGGCAAAGTATGACAGAGACAGGGGAGGGAATAGGGGAGGGAATAGGGGTGTTATTCTGTTTCTGTGCGGGTCACAGAGGACTTGGAATAATACATTTCTATTGGCATAGGAATCATTTGCATTTTTTTTTTTTTTTTTTTTTGGTGGTACTGGGGTTCCTGGAAGCCCTTCCACCTCTGGGCTACACTCCCAGACCTATTTTTTTTTTAATATGTTTTTCTTAATTTGGAAACAGGGTCTCTTAAGCCAGCGCGGCTGGCTTGGAACCTGCGCGATCCTCCTGTGTCTGCCTCCCAAGCGCGGGGATTACAAGCATACGCCACCACGCCCGCCTCATTTGCATCTTTGAGACAGTCTAGAGACACACTAAAAAAATGTGACCGATGCCTTGTGATATAGCAAAGATGAAAATTTGTGAGTTCAAATGAGAAATTCCTAATATTCAGAACTAGGGAAGACATTGTAGGAAGCCTGAAAGCCTGCTCCTTGGCCGGGACGGGTGATGTGATTAATATTGCTACTAATGTGGCAATCATAATCATATTTATTCACATTTATATTCCCAATTTATATTCATAGGCTCATAAAGCCTAGTAAGACCTGCTTGTATAACTGGAAGCTGAAATGTAAACTAATGAGGAAAAGGCCAAGCTCATCTTGTTTATCAGTGCAGAATGAGAAGAAACAGGGTTGTTTGGGGAAATGGGAAATATTTAAACCTTGTTCATATGCCAGGCACATGAAAAAACATAATGGGAAGAATACCGGAAGGAAAAAATGGAGGATGGATGTGGAGAATGTCAAGTGTCTTGGTAAAGAGTTGAGCTTTGTCCTGTGGTAGCTGGCAACTACTGAAAGTGTTTACCCTGGGCTGTGATGGAAGAGGGCTGGTTGCCTTCAGCCCACCAATTCTATACCTTGCTTCACCCTCCACTGAGATGCATATGGGCTCACGAAAGATGTTCTCAAGTACTGCAGTCATGACATGGTTTTACAGTGAGAAAGACTAATACGTTTTTTTAAATTTGTAAGTAGGATCCTTGCGAAGAACTAGTTTCAATGAAGTTACTTTGACCTGGTGAACAGAACAAAGCTTTAGAAGGAGAAATCAACCCTCGTCCTTTGAAGTCCAAAATGTTTCAGATTCCCATGGCTTTCTAGGTAGATTTCTCTAAGGTCTGAAATTTAATACATGCTGGGATATCTTAGTCAAGAAGATTGGATTGTCTGGCTATTTTCTAATAATCAGCATGGAATTTACCAAACAATCTTAATACATTACAATACAATCTTTTTTTTTTTTTTTTGGTGGTACCCAGAGCCTTTCTACCTCCGGGCTATACTCCCAGATCTTTTTTATATTTTATTTGGAAACAGGGTCTCACTAAGTTGCTGAAAGCCTCACTAAGTAGCTGAGGCTGGCTTCGAACCCGTGCGATCCTCCTGTCTCAGCCTCCCAAGCACGGGGATTACAAGCGTGCGCCACCACATCCGGCGCAAAACAATCTTAATACATACCTACATGGCTTCTCTTAATTACAATCTTAATACGTACCTACATGGCTTCTCTTCTCAAAATAAGTTATCTCAAAACTTTTTAAAGTAAAACTATAACTGCTATTATCATCCAAGTTTCCACTCTGTGCCAGTTGAATCTGATAATGAACTACATCCACATCAAACACTCTCATGAACAGAAGCACAAACTGACATCGTTTTCCAGATTGTCCTCTGTTTATTTATTTAAAATTACAGATGTTTATTATTCTAGTCACATTTATGTGAAAGTATAAGTTGTGTCATAATAATCAACAGAAATGTTACAATCAGGATGAGCCTATCACTTCACTTAGTTATATTGGTTATGTTATATTTTCATCATGGAAAGAAATTGAGCTTTGAAATCAAGAAGTTCTGCTTTCTCATCTGAATCTGAACCCTTGTGAGCTATGGTTCTATGGCAAAGCCATTGGGTATTTTCTGGGCTTCAGAATATCCTCCATAAATTGAGATAAAAATTCCTCTAAACCAGATTTTTCATTTCAATTGAATAAATTTTAGAGCCACGTGTGATGGCACACGCTTGTAATCTCAACATTTGGGAGGCTGAGACGGGAGGATCAAGGTTTGTGGAAAGCCTCAGCTACTTAGTGAGACCCTGTTTCAAAATAAAGAATAAAATATAGGGCTGGGGGGTGTAGCTCAGAAGTAGAATGCCCCTGAGTTCCATCCCCAGTACTTCAAAAATTAAAAATAAAAATAAAATAATAAAATAAAGAAACATACATTATACATAGCCTTACTGATAGTCCAGAAAACTTGATTTATTATTTTATTCCCTTTCTATTCTATATCAGACAGTTGTTTTGAAGTGATATTGTTTTAAATAAATATTATTGGAATTTCTTATTACCAACATTTATACCTAGTATTGCTTATTTTGTGTTGCCATAAAAATGAATTTTAAGTAACATACATTGTTAAAAATAGAAAACACAATTATTAAGTAATTATACATAAATCTATCCAAAAGATAAGAAAGTAACTGATATAAATCAATAACTGAATTTTTTTTTACCATGACTGTTAAAGTTACCCTATGAGAAAAAAAAATCTTGTTTATTTCTCACTTTCTTGTTTATTTAATAATTTTGCTCCAACCAATTAATCAATAAAATCACCTAATATGCTCTTTTTATAATTCTTATGTAGCTCATTTACTTTCCTTCTTTCTAAAATGTCTTTTTACTCCTCTTTAAAACTAAAAATTGTAAAAAAATAAAAAAGTAAAAATCAAGCCCAAATGCTAATATCCCCTAATCATTCTATAGAGTATCAGATCTGAATTTTTCCTTTTCCATCTTTAACCACCTCTATATGGTCTCCAGGAGCCCTCAGCGCTATTTATTGTCCTTCCCATCCTCCTTCACTTCATTATCTCTTCTTTTCCCTGCAACAAGAATGCAAGATGGCAGGCTGGCCTGAAGTATGAATTGAGTTCTTTATCCCTGACCACCTGCAGCAGGCTACAGAGTATTTGTTACTCATTGTCTGTGAGTTAAATTATACTAAATTGGAATTTAATCCTAAATTGTTCTCTGAGCCTCCTGATAACCAAAGGGAGAAAAAAAATTAATTGTGTAATTTAGTTGTCCACTAAAAATGCATAATAAGGTCATTTAGGAAGACTATTTTCTCCCATTTTCCTTCTAATTTCCAGGATACATTTATCTCATTTATATAAAGCTTTTACATGATGACTGGACAATAAGTAAAATTATAGTTCTTTGTCAAGAAGTTAAAACAAAATTTCTTTTCACAGAAAGTGAAGGGCTATATGTTTGCTCTAACATGCAGAAGTTAGGGAGTAATTGGGATGCCAGAAGGACTTCAAGTAATGAAGGAGAAACTTTGGTGGAGTCAGAGAGCTGGTCTAGGAGGAAGGAGGAGAAAGAGTGAGGACCAATGAAGAAATTACTACCATCAGCTTTATATACGTTTGTGAGAATGCCGGTGGCAATCACAGTACCCTGCATGGGGAAAGAAGAAATGCGAAGAAGCTGGGAGAAAACCCACCACGTGCTGTGTGCATGTGTGCCAGTATAAACATGATCTACGCTATGATGTGAAATTATAATGTACAAATAAAAGTATACTCAGAATGAAACAAAATCTCTCTAAGAACAAATTCAAATTCGTCTTTTTAAATATAGCCTTAAATTTATATTCCAAGCACTACCTTTAACTTCAGAAAGAAGAATGGCATTATTTAGCTATGGTGTTTTCTGATTATATTCTTAACATTGGTCAGAGCTTGAAGAAAATGTAAGAGTGGGTGGTTAGCTTGTCTCTTTAAATCATCCCATGTTCAAGTAAAGGTTTGACAGGGCCTGGTTATTTGCAGTCAATTTGTGGAGTAACTCTCTGATAAGTGCCCAAAGCACATATATCTGTACTTCTGATTAAAGAGCACAAAAGGAATCTTACTTACCAGATGTGCAGATGCAGAGTTTAAAAATCTTCTGGAATGTTAGAAACCTGTTTTGCATTCTCACCTAGATAGAAAGCCTTATAATTTACAGAGAGCATAATGGTAGGATGTAGGAAGGTAGGTACGTACCTGTGTGGGCAGAGTGGAGGGATTTGAGGATGAATGGGGAAGGTAGAAACCATTGGCCCTTTGAGTTGGCTCAGGCATTGGCATAAGGCACTCATTGGATATCCTAGAGTTTCCTGTCTTAAAATATGGAACAGAAATTATATTCTGAAATACTAATATTATTATATAAATTAACAATTTATTGCTTTGACTAGAAAAACATCACAGAATATCCCTGAAGCAATAATATAGATTTTCTTGGAAAAGGCAAACAAAGGACCTTCTTTATTAGTAATAAGCAAGAACACTTAATTGGAATAATGCTTTATCAGAAACAAAATCTATAATTAATGGATTATCTTTTCTTTGTTTTTTTCAGCAATAAATGTTAGATCAGATGCCTTAAAATTCAAGGAACTCCAGAAAACACATTTAATTTTTTCTTTCCTTCATCTTTCCTTTCTTCTTTATTATTATTTTTCTTTCTTTGTACTTATTATTCCAGGTGTGATGCATGACAGGCAGTCTCAATCTAAACAAAGTCAGACAGGGTCCCGCATTCTCATTAAAGATTGCAATTCACCTCTTTTATAGCATTCACCCATTTCAATTACAATTAATATATTTTTTCTAGCCCACTAGCTAAGCTAAAGTTTCTAAGGCAGATATAGGCATCCTATTTGTGGCCAAAAATAATAATAAAATAAAATGAGTAGGTACAGCTGAGATCTCACCATTACTCCTTCCAACACCAGCAGTTGCTTGTAGACTTCCACAGGGTGCTATGAGCTCACTAAACGTCTACATTGTCAGGTTTCTGAGTCCTCCAACCTTCTATAAACTTTTCCTACTATTATCTCCTATTATCCCAAATGATTATTTTATTTATTGCTATGTTTAAATCTAAATGTCTAAACTGGTGAAAAGAGCCACCATGCAGAGTTAAAATGCAGAATCATAATTCTGATTATCTAATAGAGCTATTTCCCAACCTGTCTATCCTCTGCATGAAGCATTCCAGATACAGAGCAAAGGCAATCTCTTTTGTGTGTGTCACCCGGCTTGACTATAACCATGTTCATGATTCTTATTTTATAAACCCATGGCTCTCTTATCAATGTATAATCTATGCCATTACCTCGATTATTTCTAGGACCTATTTTCTGCTCCTTCCCTGTAAGGTCCCCCAATTTTTATTAGCAGAATCAAATTTTATCTTCCCTCCTTAATGTACTTTAAAGTTTTACATAATAGCTAAAATCTCATGCGGGCTTAGGAAAGAGGCCTGTAGGAGGTACAAGTAGAAACTAGGGTCCCTGGGTTAGAAATTTCGTAACTAATGAGATGAAAATATTTAATGCCTGAGCATGTAATAACAATTATTTTCAGAGGAAAACTTGTTCTGTTTGTGAAAAATACCTTAAAAGGTGATTTAGAAAGACATTTGTTTCCAGTAATTATGGACTAAGTAATTCAAAGGACTCCTCTCTTTGAGAAAAGCCAAGAAAACTTATAAAATGAGCAAAATAATCTTTTTAAAGGTTTTAAGAAAATAAATATTGAAAATAGAGTTCAAAATCAGAAATGAGATAGGCGTATATACATGTAAAAGTTTGCTGTTGGTTGCAAGAGACTTGTTCTCTGTGAATATTTACTAATAATAAAATAATTGCTAGAAGTTGGGGAAGCTGAGTGGTACTATTATATACTTTGTGGGCATATGGATAAAAATGGAGGATACCAGAACCATTAGGGTGTGTATGGCACTAGTAAACAACATACAGCCTATAAAGATTGAAAGAAAGGAATCTACGCCAAGGAGATATGGAAGATGGAAGAGCGGTTTTGATCCATCTCAGTCTTTGAAATCAGATTGAAATGTCTAGATTTCTAGAGTAAACATCTGAAAAAAAATACACATTTATAAATGTGTATCTTTGTATGTATATGTGTGTGTGTGTGTGTGTGTGTGTGTGTGTGCCTGTGTGTGTGGTGAGAGAAACATATTACTTCCCCCCAAACCTAAAGTTATAAATAAGAACATCATCATTATATGCCAAAAATAATGAATAAATAAAACCCTGGAAAGAATATAAAATTTTATTGCAGTTTTATTTATAGTTATAAAATAAAAGATAATTTGAATATCCAAAATAGTCATCTGGGTGAGTAACTTAGAATATATCCAGTTAACAAAATACTACACTTCAATGAGAATGAAAAGATATAACTAAAAACAACAGTTTGAATAAATCTTACAAATAAATCTCAGTGAAGCCAGGAAGAAAGGGTAGAAAAGGAAGAAGACTGAGGTTCATTAATGGAAAAACTACATGTGCCTATGTGATATGAATATAATATTGTTAACCTGGACACTCAGTATCAAGAGGGAGGGAGATGGGGAAGCAGGAGAGAGAGGGGAGGGCACCAAGTCCTGTGTGAATATATGCCATTGTCAACATGATCCACATTATGATGTGAGACTATAGTGCATCATTAAAACAAAAAAGTATTCATTTAAAAATTCTTGGAGTAAAGAAGGCAAAGACAAAAGAATGTGTATTGTATTGTTTTGTTGATATAAATCTTAAACAGAAAAGACTAATTTTTTTATAAGTCTTGATAGTACCTGGAATGCAGACTGATGAGATCTATTGGAGTGGTATTTATGTTCTGTTTCTTGATATGCTTGCATTTTATATGACAGTGATGAGTTTATAAATATTAATAGAGCTATAATCTTATGAATTGTTTCTTTTCTGTATATATTTAACAGTTTAATAATATAGGCCTTATTACTGGATGTTATAAAGAGCATCCATGGACCTCAAATAACTAATTATACTTTAACAAAAAAATGTGCAAGACTCCTTCACTGAAAACTACAAAATATTTTTGAGGAAATTAGATATTATAATTTACCTAAATTAATGGAGGAACATACCATGTTCATGGTTTGAAAATGCATTATTATAAAGTCATGAGCGTTAGTTTTAGGTTGACTCAATTAAGAAATACCTAAATACCTAGTTAAAGCATTTCTATATCTTGGATGTGTCTATGAGGATATTTCCAGAGGAGATTAGTATATGAGTCTGACTGGACTAAGCGGAGAAGATTTTTCCCTTCATGTGGATGGCACCATCAAATGGCAGGAAGAATAGAGAAAACAAAAACAGAGGAAAAGTAGATATATCAGTCTATTTCAACCTCCAGTACTGAAGAAACAAACAAACAAAAATATCTAAGAGGTCTGACCTAGAAAAGAAATTTCAGAAAGCAAAAAGGTAAAGCAAGAACCAAGGAATGAGAGCATATATTACCTTGCATGTAAATTTCACATATCTTTTATTCAGAATATAAGAGATGTGGCACCAGGCATGATGTTGCACACCTGTGATCTCAGTACTTAGAAAGCTGAGACAAGAGATTCTCAGATTCCAGGACAGCTTCAATATTTAGCAAGATCCTATTTTAAAATTAAAAAAGGGCTGAGAATTTAGTTCAGAGGCAGAATGCTCATGGATTCAATTACTAGTCCAAATAAGAAAAAAAATTTTGCACATCAATAAAAAGGAAAGAAGATGATAAAATGGTAAAACATGAGCCTTGACAGTACTTAGAAAAGAAGATAGCCAAATAAACAGATTAAAAAGAGCTAAATTTCTTCAGTAATAAAGAAAATGCAAATTAACTGAAATTATTTCTACAGAACCAGCAGAAAAACTAAATTTAAAGTTTAATGATATCAGGTGTTGGAGAACGTAGAGCCACTTAGTGAAAGTAGAAATTTGGAGATCTGTTTTGCTGTATTCTTTCTTGCAGAGGCAGATACAAGCCTGTCTTCACACAGATTTGTTCCTAAATTTAATAGTTAGGTCATGACTTTTTCATAGTTTTCTACCATATATCTTTTTAATAAACATATTATTAATACAGGAAATTTCTTCCATAATGATGTTTCCATAATCATGATTTCATCTGAATTTTAAGGAAATCTTATCTTACTGACTTCTCCATTTTTTTTTTTTTTATGATTTGCTTCTTTCTGGATCCTGTAAGATTTCACCATACTAGAGGCAGAGTAAAGAACCTCCAGGTGATTCCACAATGGCTTTAGTTTTATAATTTGTTATCATACTGTGAAAGACATATCCCCCAAATACAGATACCCTCAAATCCTCATTTGTGCAGAGCTCAGAAATTTTGTATTTGATTTATAAACCTCACAATCTCACTGGTTGATAGCACTCAAAAATGAGAATACTGGAGGTCCACATCCTTTTACCCCCTTAAAGATGAATATGAGTAAGGAAAATCAATTATTCAGCAATCAGTCCCATTCATTTTTGTTAGATATATAAATGTAGTTCTACCAAGATTTACACTTCAGATAGTAATGTAGCATTGATCTTGCATATCTACTAGTTCAATTCAATGAACACTTATTATTATAGTGGTTGTAAAAATAGCAAAGGTGTCACTTTCATTCTCTTCTAGAAAGCTACATGACAGAATCAGAAGGTTGAGAGAGAAAAAAAAAAAAACAATAGAACCTCTAAGGAAACTAGAAAAGTGTCTGATTTATTCACTAATTAATTTTTTTAAAAAACCATGAAAATGTATGAAGTACTTTATAAACTTTAACTGCTGTCACAATTATAAGACATACAGCACTGAAAAACAAAATATCCAAAATGTGTGAAAGGGCTGCAGATTTTGTTCACTGTAATAAAGGTAAATAAAAGTTTTCTAACAGTCAATATTCATGGCTGCATATTTTCAAAAGGTTAACTATCAGGCATGGTGGCACACACTTATAATCCCGATACTTGGGATTATAAAACAAAAGGATCAGGATTGGAGGTTCGTGGCCAGCCTCAGCCACTTAGTGAGGCCCTCCACAACTTAGTGAGATCCTGTTTTAAAATAAAGAATAAAAATAGATTTGGAAATGTAGCTGGGAGGTAGAATGACCCTCGGTTTCATTCCCAGCAGTGAAAAAAAAAAAAAGTTAACTCACTCACCAAATTAAGTAGTCGAAAACCTAACCTGCATAAGGAGGCTAACAACTCATTGTTGAGATCCAACATGGCCTGAAAATTTAAGAAGCAAAGAAGATTGGACTAATTGCAGAAATCACACAAAGACAGTCATATCTGCAGGAAGTTGTCCTTCAAACAGGTAGGAAAGAGAAGCAGGGCAATACATGTGAGCATCCTTGCAGTGCCAGTCTCAGGTGGCTCAGAGAAACAAATGATAAATAATTTACACATACAGCCCTGAATTAAATGAAAGCTTGCTGATGTCCGTGCACATGATGCTGGCTCTCCCATTACATAAATGACTTGCAAATAGTTGGTTTTTAAAAGACTCACCTGTTTAAAAAATGAGTCATAGTCATTTAGGAACAATTACAGAATCTCTCAGGAATGGGTTGCCACAGTGATCCAAGCTGTTCCTGATTTTCTAAAGCAACAGTGATGATGTTTCCAGCAGTAACATCCGGTGCTAAATGTTGGTGGTTTCAAGAGGAGACCCGGTCCTAATACACTGGTCCTCTCAGAGTTCTGTGAATCATCAGACATTCTAGAATATGTTCTTTTTCATCTTAAGTGAGAAATAGGAGTAAATGTGGCTGATTTAAGTCCAATTCTTGACCTATTTATGTGTTTACCCATGGAATAAATGTAAATAGAGGCAAACACACACACACACACACACACACACACACACACACACACACTGCTTGGTCATATTTGGCATTTATGACCTCAGTTGGATCTTCGCTTCTGGGAGAGATTCTGAATTATAGTGGTTTAATCATAATATATCCTAAAAATCCCATATTGTCACATATATAGAATATTTCTAATTTTTCACTAATAGAAAAATTGTTCTTATAGATTACCCATGTGTCTACATCCTAGCCACAACTAAAATTATTTATTTTATTCAACGAATTTCATCTCTAGGATCAAAGTTCTGATTCTAGTTATGATGGAGTGATATTACTGACATAACTTTCTTAGAATTGCACTATTATTGCTGAACAAAATATAAAATTCAATTTTTGTGGGCTCTGGAATGCAACCAAAGTAGTTAGGGACAGGAGGGACTTCTATCATTGTAAGGAAGGAAGGAAGGACACTAGGTAAGTTCCACAATTGCCTGGCCTTTCTGTTGAGAGCACTTAGGGAAATTTTGTGCTGTGTGACTATAAGCAGAAAACAAGATTCTTACAGAACTGAGAATTCTCATCAAGGTATTGATGGATTCTACATATGCATGAAAAATACAAAATATCAGAAACTGGGAGGAAAAAACTGACCAAATTTAGGCATCTGGCTATAGCTAAGGGAGGAAATTAAAGCTCAAGTTTCACCAAATCAGAAGAATCAGCTAAATATTCAGGGCTCTTCCCTGAGCTGTAAGAAGAGCCATTCCAAAATAAGGATTTGATGGACACCTTACAACGGTTAGCAGAAACTAACAATGAACTCCTGCAAGGATTAAGGTGCCCTTCTGACATTCTATTTGCCCTCCATAAGAAAACTTAATCTTCTTTGGAAAAGGGTGACATTAACTAGAGATGATATACTTTAAAAAACTTTATTATTTATAGTATCAAATTAAAAATTAAAGGCATGCTCAGATGGAAGGATAACTGAAAACAAAACCAGGCACAATTGGTAGAGTTCAAGAAGATAGGGGAAAGAATGAGAAACTTACACAGATACTTAAAATCTGCAACCTAACCAACTAAACAGATAAGTAAGCAGTACCCTGAGTCAAATGGAAATTCTACACTAAAATATATATTGGCTAGAGAGAAAATAGAAAACATAAAATACTTAAAATTATGCAAAAACCTAGCGTGATAGAGGAGTTGAAAGGAATGAGAGGGAAAAAAGAGGAAGGACTAGGACAACAAACAGTTCAAATACGCTGCAGTGATTTGTGAAGGTTTTACTACCAATCTCACTAACACCTGTGGGGAGGGAGAAGCAATGAAGGAATATGAAGAAATGCAAAGAGCTATATGCATGTATGTTTTTCACATACCAAATCTGGCTATGATGTATAATTGCAATGTGCCAATAAAATTAAAAAAATATATGATGACAATACCAAGAATTCACTAAGAGTATTATTAGCTCAATGATAGTAAAGGAAAACAGAAGGATTAGCAACTGGACAAATAAAATGGTAGACACTTTTTAGAACAATGAACAGAAAGAAAAAGTATACAGAAAAAGAACATAAGACACAGATATGCAAAACACACAGGAAATGTCTGTTTAACCAAAGAGGCAATTGTTGAAGAAAGACTGAGTGAGACTTTCCCAGACATGATACCAAGCCGCAAATTTCAGAAGATATACAGGTCCCACAGAGTAAAAATAGAATGAAAACCACATGGAGGGCATATGATAATCAAACTACTGAAAACCAAAAGAGGAAAAATCTTCAAAGGCATCCAGAGGGGAGAAAAAAAAGTTAAAGAAGGGCAATTACAGAGTCAAAGTATTTGTGAATTTTAAGATTATGATGTGAATTCTCTATTGACTCTATAGAAACTCTAGACTTTAAACCCTCTCCCTTGAATCCTGGTGTGACTTTGACTTTATAAGTAGTAGAATATTTAAGGCTCTTTAACTTTTATCCTGTGTAGTTTCTGAATGATGAATAAAGCTACTGGAACTTTCAGGGAGTCAGCCTCTGTGAGAATTTTCATGGACTTTGGCCTTTCTAAACAATTATTTATGTACATTTTATATTTATACTTGACTTAGATAATATTTCCATGCATACTGCGAGTTAAATTATGCCTGCACTTAGGCACATCAGGTTGATTTTGCATAGTCACTGTTTTTCATTTCAAAGAATAAAATCACAGGGGCTTTCAGAGTTTGCATTACTTATATATGTGTGTGTGCAAACGTATGTATGCATATATTCAAGCCACACTGATTCGTAGAATGGTTTATGCATTGCAGTTAGTTTTCTAGGTAATTTTGATTTTATTGCAGCTCTTGGTTTCATAACATGTCTTCAGGTGTCCTTGAAAGAAGTGCTTTCATCTCTGTGTATTCAAATGCGCTCCTTTGCTTCCATGGGCAGCAATTATGGTGTCCTGTATCATCTGGTCTCTTTATACAGCCATTCCTGTGAAGCTGAGATGCAAAAATTCTACCCCCAGTGATTTAGGTTGGCCTCATTCCAAGCCTTAATTGATGGAGACTTTGTCCTGTATTTAGTATTCAGCATAGAGCAAAGCATTTCTCATGAAATGGTTCCAGGGGATGAAAATGACCTAGCTATTTCATGCCCCACAGCAAAATGGAATTACCTTCTGGACCAAGACTGAGGCTTGGTGCCATGCTGACCACTTTCTCTTACTGGATAATTACCTAAGATACCAACTGGGCTCTTTTGAGAATATAAAACCCTATTAAATATATACAATGACGCAAAAGGGCAGGGTACAGAATGTGATGTTCACACTTTATAATTTTAAACAAAATAATTAATAAATATATAGGAAGAAAGCCTGGAAGGAACTACCAAAAAATAATACTGCTGGTTTGAGTGCTAGAAAAATAGGCAATTATTTTTCTTTTCACCGTTTTACATGTTTTCTAGATTGTAGTTGTATTACCTTTATAATTAAGCAATACATTTCCTTTAAAAATGAAGTTAAAACAGGTCTTCGATAAAGATTTTTGACAACCTATTTTTATAGCCTCCTCTCCTAAGCATTAGGCCTGGAATTATAACTCTGGAATGTCATAATTAAGATCATAACGTGTTAATAACCATATTGAGTTTTCTGACATTATGGCTTGCTTATTTTGTAATAGACTTCTTTTTAGCACCTGTACAATTCAAACCTCTTAATTACATTTTGCATGAATGTCAGGCAGAGTAATTGCAAGCAAGTTGCTGTATATGTATTTTTCTTGAGTTTGACTTCTTACAGCAATCTAAATGTAGTGGGAACATAGCATTTACCTAAGCAGGAAGACAAAGTGGTAATTGTGATTTCACTCGAAGTCATCAGGAATGGAATCTCCTAACCAGCTTTTAAATCTTAGAAATGCCTTAATTGCCCGAAGTAAGATTAATTTATCAAAAGTATGTGAAGAGCTCATATACCCTCTAGCCAATCTTCTAGACTACAAATGGAAAAAATATGAAAATTAGAAACTGGTATGAAATGTTTTCTTCTTGCACATGATTTATTTGACTCCAAAAGTGCTTTAGAAATAAAATCAAAGGTTTCTCTATGCATTTAGTCTATGTTCTTGGTATTGTTTTCCATTATTAAATCTATATAATTTGAATGACTGTAGAAAAATATCCATAGCATTTTAAGTTAGCATAATTCTCAACTTTACATGCATGACTGGAAAAATATTCAGTTATTCTTAAGCTAAAATAAACTTATATTTCTTATAGAAATCAAGTGTACAAAAGGATGGAACCCAGAGGCATTTGACCTCTGAGCTACACTCCCTGCCCACCTTTTTATTCTTTATTTTGAAACAGGGTCTCACTGAGTTGCAGAGGGCATCACTAAGTAGCTGAGGCTGTCTGCGAACCACAACCCTCCGGTCTCAGCCTCCCAAAAGCAAGATTAGAAGTGTGCACCACCACGTCTGGCCCCGTTCTTAAAGGGCTATGGTCAGGACCTCTGACAATAGTTTCCTCTGAGAAGATGACAGCCATATGTGGCTGACTTCTTTCTGTGTATTCCTGCAGTAGGGCTCAAAGACTGTCTGTTTTCCCTGTTGGCAAGTTTACAGCAGTTTCAAAGTTACACGATGAATATTTCAAATAAAACTCTTTCTTTCCTGTAGTGAGTATGACAAGGGGCATCTAGCTTTGTGTTACTATTTGCTTGCTAAACAAAGTCAAGCAGGTATTATCAAGTGTATCTCCATGTGAGATGACCTCAACCTCACACCATGCCATAGAAGGGAATGTGAATCTACTTCTGTTACTCTGGATTTTGTTAACTATGGGTGATTTCATGGAATCATAGAAAAGCAGAGTCAGAATAAATTTTGAATCCAGTAGTTTTAGAGTTGAAGTTTATTTTCAAAATTCAGTCTTGTGTAGAAGCCTAAATCATAAAATGATCTAAGTAGAGCTCCTCTGTTGGTTGTATAGAGGCCACTAAGTAGCCCTTACAATTCACTTGCCCTATTTCTTTCTTTTCCTGGGGCCTCCTGAGCTTTTCAACAGAACAAAAGAAGTGCTCAGAATAGTTTACGAAACAAGAATCTAATTCCAATTTCTCTTATATTACAGAAATGCCAACAAACCCTTAAAGAAATGAAGTAACTTGTCAAATTTACAAAACACAAAAATTTGCACACACTGGGTCTCAAACTCCAAGTTTCCATAGTGGATGTCCTATTAATTACAGAGGGAGGCAGATGTCAAAAGCTGGAACATGTTTCCCACCAAAATTACTATTGTTTAATAGAATGTGTTCTTCACTTGACAGAAAGTAATCAAAAGTATAAAAGGAAAATGGTTTGGTAAAAATCAGTACCCCAGCCATTCCAATGAACAGGTTAAGGAATGTTACAAACATGTGGAAGAAATCTTAATGTGCTGTCCTAAGGGGACCACCAAATATTCAGTCTAAGGACCACTGCTGCACAGAGCTGTGGGACTCCTGGCTGCCACTAGAACCATGAACACTTTATTGTACACACCTTGTGAGAGTAAAAGAGGTATTTATAGGAGAGTTGTTTCTTAAAAACAAGAGCTCTGGCCAACTCTGCCTGGATTGAAGTACCACAGAACCCTTCATGTAGAGGATCTATAATGCAAATTATAGTTGAGTTCCAAAATAGTACAGAAATTTATTAAGCATACGAAGCTCTATAAGTACTAGGACTCCTGGAAATTCTTATTTTGAAAGCTACAGTGAATTTTGACAAACATTCACGCTTGGTATTATTTTGAATATTCGATGTAATCAGAAAACTGATTTTCTGTAAACAAAAGAGCCAATTTCTCTATCTGATTTTAGTCATCTCATAATTTAGAGTTATACCCATATGTAAAGAAACACAAAATAATTACCACAATATAAAAATATTCATATTACAGTAACTATATGAGATCTACAAAGAGATAGAGTGCAATTTGATTTTTGCTTATTCTCAGAATTTCATCAAAAGTCTGAAAATTGATAAATGAGAGAGTAATATTGTTCCTTATTTAAAGAAAACCAACAGCCTTATCCTCAAGCATCGAAACAGGCCTCTCTTCACTCCCAAGAGCCAATACTAAAAGAAGGTTAGAGATTGCATGGAAGACAAAGTTGAGGAAGAGATTTAACAGGCATTTATGAGATGCTCATATAGCTTCTTCTCTTGCATCAAGTGGGAGGCCTCGCAAGAACCAGGCAGATTAGAATGTGTGCCAAAAGGGGAGAGCAACCTGTCATCAATATGCCCTGAAATCCTGGCTAGATGCTTGCTAGCTACAAAAGCACAATATCTGCCCAAGGTGCTACATATACAACGTGCACCTCAAATCTGGTCTGTGTCCCCGTTTCCAGAGGCAGAGAGAACAATTCTTTTCTCTTGCCTGAAGAATTCTAAATTCAAGAGGCTGTCTAGAGGAGGCCCTGATGGCAGGTCACAAATAAGAGATGCAGTGATCTGGGCTCACTTGCAGAACTCCTCTGGGCCAGGTGGCACGTGCTTTTATCCAGACAAATAGCTAGTCTTGAGTATTTTTTGAAAGGACTCAAGTCTGGTGCCTGCCGAGAAGAAAGATGGACCATTTTGCTCCATTGCTTTAAAGGGGGAGTTGTAGAAAGTCCTTGAAAGGTCCCAATAAGACATGAACAGCAGCTCAGAGCCTACCAGCAAGGAAGGCCGCGATTTGCCGCCTGACTTTGTCTTCTCACTGGCTCCTGACCACAGAATAGTTAGAAGCAGAGTTAGGAAGAAGCACGAGAGATTTTAAGAAGTAATAAAAAAAAAAAGAAACAGGAAACAATAGCTTTTCTTACATCTGAACTCAATAAGCATTGATTATGGCTAAGTGTATAAAAAAGAGAAAGTCATATTTGAAGTCAGTAGGAAGAAGAGAGTATAAATGGTCACTTAATGTACACTATTGCAGCTGTTTTATTTAGCATGCTAGTTCTACTTTTTAAAATCTGTTCTATAGTAGAGGAAACTTGAACTCAGAGAGATGATTGGCTCAAAGGCACAAAGGATACAGGAGCCAGAACAAGGAGTCTTGTGACTTCAAAATAAATTCCTTGAAAGAGGAGGGCCTTCTCTGTATTGAGAGGCTGAAAGAATTTGCGTAGAACACAGGTCCTTTGTATGACCTTTGCTTTTGGAGTTCTCAACTTGTAGCCTAGAAAGATCAGGTTGAGAAACTGTAAATGCTGCATTTTGTGAGCACTATCTAGGAGACGGAATAAAGGGCTTCGCCTTCCTAAATCTCCTTTTTTGTTCAGCTAAAAATAAGAAGATCAGATAAACTGAGATCTAAATTATTTTTTTCTAGTTTTATGGAGTTGTAATAATATCTCAAAGAGAGGAAAGAAGCCAAAAGGAGAGAGTAGAGGAGGGGAGGAGAGAAGAAATAAAGAAAAGGGGAGCTGGGCGTTGTGGCGCAAGCTTGTAATCCCAGCATTTGGGAGGCTGAGACCCGAAAGATCGTGGTTCGTGGACAGCCTCGGCTGCTTAGTGAGGCCCTCTGCAACTCAGTGAGACCAGATTTCAAAACAAAGAATGAAAAATAGGACAGGGGGTGAGGGGGTGTAGCTTGGAGGTAGAATGCCACTGGGTTCCATCCTCAGACCCACCAAAAAAGGGGGGGGGCATGAAACTGAGGGTAAGATCCTGTGTTAGTTGCATTCGTTGTATATTTTAGGCCTTAAATGTACATTTTTAGGAAAGACAGAGAATTGAATTAGAACTTCAAAAGATGGCTGTATTTCCATATTCCATCCCTCCTTTCTTCCATCACTTCTTCTAAATGCCTGGCTAAGCTGATTCTATAAGAAAAGGAAAACATATACCTTTAAGGGCTGGAAGCACTTCATCGTTTCTGAAGTGCTTTCTCTTTTGGACAGTAAAGAAAATTCTGTAACCTCTGACATTATCCCCATAACTGGATTCCCAGGAGAAATGGTGGTATGGATATTAAAGCACATGCGCACACACACACACACACACACACAGAATGAGACTGGGAAATTGTAGCTTCTGATGGGTTTGTTGCTGCAGCTTTCAATCCTGTCACAATAGGTGTCACGAAGATGAATAAAGTTGGTGCCATCTTCTGTTTTCATTATCATCCACCGGGCTGGAATCGGAAAGGATTCATTTTGTGCCACTGTCATTTCTCATTACTGTCTTTGTCATGAGAGTGAATTATAACAGCCCTCCCATGCCAGCTCTGGCTTTGCTCTCATTACAGACTTTCATTCTTGGGAGGAAGATGGTAATAAGAATGGAATGTCGTGTAAAAACAGAGTTCACTTTCATGACAGTTGGAAATTGGTGATGAAAATGGAAAATGGCAGAAAAAAAATTAATCCTTTTCTTGTGGCGAAAATTGTCCTGCAAACAGCCTCTTGCGCTGAAGGTATCCTTCATGGTGGCGATGACATAGCAATAAAAAGGCAAACAATGAGGGCTTTGGGAACCAATGAAGAGATTTGGAAGCATCCATCTTGCTTGGTGCTCAGAAATGGATCCCTTAATCCTGAATAATGTAACATCCATTTAGCTCCAAAAGTAATGTGATAGGCAATTAGGAGCACCTCTGTTCTGCCTTCAGTGATATGAATATCTCCATTACATACCAGCAGAAAGGCTCTACCAGATTTATGGAAGCCATTAGGATTTCTTCATGGGGCACCTCACACAACACACACACACACACACACACACACACACACACACACACACACGCCTGTGTATATGCTTTTATATATACACATACATATAAATATAGATGTGCATGTATTTCTGGAAACATATTTAGCTGACTCAGTAGTACTCAAAGGAATTCGACTTTCTGTTTTATACATTTCTATATTGATTGATTTTTCTTTAAACATAAATACGTTTTCCTTGATTTTCTTAAAAAGACAGAAATGATAACCTCTCCCATCAATACAAATAGCTTTGTATACCTCTGAATTATCTTTAATATTAGAGTCTATTTATTGACAACCATAGACATATTCTTTAAAATCAAAAGAAGGAAATACCATTTATAACTGATTTTAAAAATAAATGCCCTCAGTGGTGTGTGTGTGTGTGTGTGTGTGTGTGTGTGTGTGTGTTCTCCCCTTTTTTTTAACAGATTACTTTTACTACTATATTCCAACTGTGGAGTTTTTCTTTTCCCACTCAGAGGTTGAATCTTTTCAGAAAGAGGGCTGGAGCATGCTAATGATGGAAAGAATCTGGTGTGAAATGGTCTTTTCATTAGATTTCACTTGAAGCAGTCTACTTAATGTTTTATCATTTGCCAATATACATAACAGATATTCAGTATTTATCCACTTTTCAACACATGCCATTGTTGAGACGGAAAGAAAGGCATTTTATATGCACATGGAGCACAGAAACAGTTTTAAGATGGTTATTGAGTACAGAAATGTTTATTATGTGCACCTTAGTGTCTGGCATTCATTTAGGGTTGCTAAATGTTGACACAGTTGCCTATGTTATATGGACAAGCCAGGGAAAGTAGGCATGAGAGACCACTTTTATTCATATGAAAAGTAGGCAATTACACTGTAAGAAATCACCTGGATTCATTTGGTTCCTTTTACTTAGGAGTGGTTCATGGCAAGGGCACATTTTAAATCTGGAAATCCTTTTTACATACTTTCAGGAGTTGTGGTGGGGGAGAATAGAATGGTAATTTTGAGAAATAAAGGAAAATCATTCTTTTGAACTAGTACTTTTAAAATAGAAAATATTTCAGAATAAATTTACATAGTTCTGCCAAGTCACTGATGGAGTATTCTCAATTAAAAATCAGAAATAGTAGATAATCCTACATCTTTCTAAAGAGAGTTTTGTTGTAGTGGTTAAGTGTGGAAGCATAGAAATATCAAGTCATGTAATGAAAGCTCATTTTAGAGCGTGGAGTTTTTAACCATGTTAGAAAAACTGTGAATCATTTGTTTTTAAGTATTGGAAGCCAGCGTTTCCATTTCAGTAGATTTGCAAGGCCAAGAAATAATTTGTATTTTGCAAAGCCTTTATTGTACTTTTAAAATTTCTGATGTGTACATATATTTAAATCTACTGTTTTGGAGCTTCAATTCATATAAAATAAAAGGTAATTCATAAGAAGCACTATAAAATATATTTAAAATTATAAAAGAATATAATTCATAAAAACATAAAATATATAAAACATAAAATTTGTCTATTTTTAATTTTTTTTTTTTTTTGGTGGTACTGGGGTTTCTGGAAGCCCTTCTACCTCCGGGCTACACTCCCAGACCCATTTTTTATATTTTTATTTGGAAATAGGGTCTCTTAAGCCAGCGTGGCTGGCTTCAAACCTGCCCAATCCTCCTGTCTCCACCTCCCAAGCGCAGGGATTACAAGCGCGCGCCACCACGCCCGGCTAATTACTTATTTTGAAACAAAGTCTCACTAAATTCCAGAGGGCCTCCTCACTAAGTACCTGAGGCTGTCCATGAACAGAGATCCTCCAGTCTCAGCCTCCCGAATGCTGGGATTACAAGCGTGCACCATCATGCCAGGCTAAAAATTGTCTTTTTTATGGATGCCTTGAAACTTTTTCTTGGTGTTGAGAATACTTTTGATTCAGTCCATTCATCTAAATGTTTTTTTATGTGAGCACCTATTATGTGCCAAATGATGAACTTGGGGGGTTGAAAATACAGTGGTAGCAAAGTACAACCAATTATTTCAAGACATTTATTCAACTTGGATGGTGAGATAAAAAAAAAAAAAGATTGTTACATGACCTCATGTTAACTATTATTACAGAAGGAAATTCCTTCCATGAAGTGGAATCAGATCTGGAATAGGCTTTCCTAAGCACACAGTGCTAAGTTGAATCTTGAGGAAATCTATCATGAGTTAGACATGTAGAAAAGTTGGAGACTTCAGGTAGATGAAAGAGTTAGCCTGGTGGAAGAAGCTGTATACAATAGGATAACTAAGGTAAGAAGAGATTAAAAATGACTCTGAGTTTAAGCAGCTGAACAATGTTGTTAGGGTAAGAAAGTGAAGTAGAGCTATAATTGGGAACCACGTTAATCACCAGTAACATATGCAGTATTTGATACGCACCAGAAACAGTGTATTGAGTTTTATCATCTCACCTTTGCCATAATCATAATATTAGGCACTACAAATATAGATACCAACTATAAATTAAGGTCTCATTTATAGATGAGAAAGGTACATACATACTTTAAGGAACTTCTTAAAAAGATAATGAAGATTACTTAGCTGGGGCAAATTAATGCCCAACTTATGACAAAGTTTCACATGAGCATGAGTGTACTTCATTTTAAAATCTCAAGCATTTTCTGGAAAATTATAAATATATTTCAAAAAAGACTACAATGAAATTAAACTGTGAGACTTGCTTCAGTAATTTTTAAAAAATGGTATGCCAAAAATATCAGTAACTATAGTTATTTCTATTAAATTCAAGAAATACTTTTCTACATATCTACTTAATAATTTGAGCTATGATTAGCACTATAAAACAAAAATGATTAAGTTTTAGAGCTCATCAACTGACTTGTTACATGGACAATTATAATGTTAGGGAAAATATCTTGTTGAAAATTAGTACTATTTTAGATGTTTATTATATACGTATTTATATATTTATACTAACTATAAGAATCATTACACTGGACAATAGAGAACATATTTTAATCTTGAAGTAAAGATGAGTTGAATAAATCTAGTCCTATATAAGAAACATAGAGTTGTTAATATCTGTCAACATTACCTTTTTAGTACATTTTGAGTCTATTTTACTTTGCTGTCTATTCAGATGTAAAAATTAATTTTAATAATTGGTTTATCAAAATTAATTGGGAGTGATTCCATTCACAACAGCAGCTAAAATATTGGAAGACTGCATTTGGATAGTGATGGCAAAATATAATTAGGTAAATTTAAAATGTCCTCAAAATTCAAGTTCAGAGATTGTTTTGGCACTTATAAATATTTTTGGCAGTTCTATAGATAATTCTTAAAATACGAAGTTTAAAACAAAAAGATAACTTTTTACCAAAATCATATCTTAGCATGTATATTCAAAGGAATGACACAGAGATTTTGTGTGGCCACAAAACTTAATCAATTTATAGATTCCCTCACCTTAAAAACTTATTTTGTGGACCTTTTTTCTGAGGTAGGTTCTACGTATCCTAAGTCCCTGAAAGTCACTGAGATGATTTCTGGTGCTGATTTTGTTTTTTCAGAATGTCATAAAAATGAAAATATAGTTTTTTTTTTTCATTTAGCTTAATGCTAATGACATCATGTTGGTGATGTACCACTACTATATTCTTTTTTATAGTAATTTACTCAGCCATAAAGAACAAAATTATGTCATTTATAAAGAAATGGATAGAACTAGAGACATTATGCTAAGTGAGAATAGTCAGTCACAAAACATAAAAAATTGGATGCTGTCTATAATATGTGGAAGCTAGGGAGAAAAAGAGTCATAGGAAGAACTATAATTCCCTAATGTACATGGTCTACATTCACAAATGTATCAAAGTCAATCACTAAGCCAAACATGGGAAGAAGGGAAGGAGGAGGGAATGGGTTGGGAATTGGGGAAGGACTAAATGGGCGATGTTTGCACGTATGCCTCTGTCATCTTGTACTCCATTAAGATGTATGACTACAATGCACAAATAAGTAAAAAAGAAAAGAGTAATATATATATTACATATACAGCAATATATATAAAAATGTCTTATATATGTATGTGTGTGTGTGTGTATTTTGTACCTCTGATCTATGCTCTCAGCCCTAATTTAATTTCTTATTTTAAAACAGGGTCTCACAAGTTTGCTGAGAATCTCACTAAATTGCTGAGCCTGGTCTTGAACCTACGATCCTCCTGTTTCAGCCTGTCAAGTAATATGTGGGCATAACCACACCTAGTTTCATAGTATTCTTTTCCTATGGATCTACTATGATTTGTGTATTCATTCATCAGTTGTAGGATTTTGAATGGTTTTATTTTTGATTATTGTAAATATAATTGTTAAAAACATTAATCTATATATTTCATCGAGATGGTTTTTACATGCTTGTGAAATACTCTGAATAAAATGATAGGTTATTATGTTTAATTTAAATAATTATATAATTTTATTGGTGCATTGTAATTATACATCACAGTGAGATTGAAAGTCATTCCAAAGCTGGGCATGGTGGTGCACACTTGTAATCCCAGCATTTGTGAGGCTGAGACAGGAGGATCGCAGTTCAAGGACAGCCTCAGCTACTACTTAGTGAGGCCCTTTGCAACTCAGTGAGACCCTGTTTCAAAATAAAAATTACAAAATAGGGCTAGAGGGTGTAGCTTGGAGGTAGAATGCCTTTGGCTTCTATCCTCCCACCAAAAAAAAGAAAAATTTTCAAACAAACATGCACAGTGTGTTTCCTCTCTGCTCCCACCATCCACCTGCTGCTCCTCATAGATAATAGTAAGATTGGTAGTTATTCCTTCATTTCTTTGATCAGTTCTTCCTTTTACCCTCAACTTCCTTTTCCAAATCTCTATCCACTATTCTACTGGTCACTCTCAACTATCTAAAGTTCTTTCTGTTTTCTTTTTCTCTGTAACTTCCACATATGGGAGAAAACTCTTGACTCTTGACTTTCTGAGACTGGTTGATGTCACTTAGCAAAATATTCCTAGTTTCACCCATTTTCCTGCAAATGACATAATTTTATTTTTATTTATGGATGAATAAAATTCCATTGTGCATTTATACCAATTTTTTCTATCCATTCATCTGTTGATGAACATCTAGGTTGGTTCCAAAATTTGGATATTATGAATTGTTCTGCTATAAACCTGAATATGCATATTTCTACTTTAATATTTTTGGAAAAATACCACAGATTGATATAGCTATAGCTGGGTCAAATGATGGTTCCATTCTTAGTCTTTTGAGGAACTTCCATACCGATTTCCGTCGTGGTTGTACTAATTTGCAGTCTCACAAACAGTACAAGATTTCCTATTTTTCCACATTGTTGTCAGCATTTAATATCATTTTATTCTTTTTTTAATTTATTTTTATTTTTTTTTATTGGTGCACTGTATTCATACATCATAGTGGGATACAAACTTTTGTAGACATACATGTACAGATCGCCCAGTCAGCCTCCACCCGATCCCCATCCCATTCCCTCCCCATCCCTCCTTCCCATGCTTGGCTTAGTGGTTGACATCTAGTATTATAGCAATTTATCCAAAATTAAAAATGATAATCTCACATAACAGTTTCATTTGTCTGATACCAAGCTTTTGATGACTTAAGGATAACATTTCAATATTTCTTTTTGCTCTCTTTCTTACCAGAGAATATTTTTTTTCTATTTTTTTTAGGTGAAACTATCATATATTTATATATTTATTTTTCAGAAAAAATCTATCCTAATATGTAATATGGATTCTAGATACCCAAAATGATCTTGAAAAAGAACAAAGCTAGAAGATATATATTTTCTGATTTCAAACCATATAAAGCTACAATAATTGAAACAGTGTAGTACTGTTCTAAAGGCAGATATATAAACCATTGGAGTTAAATACAAGCCTAGAGCTAAATTCCTCCCTATATTATCAAGTTATTTTTGACAAGGTTTCCACGAACATTTGGTGGTGGAAATAATAATCTTTTAACTAAATATTGTTGAAAAATAATACTTACATGGAAAAGAATAAAATTGGACCCTTACCTAATTCCATATACAAGTATTAACTCAAAATAGATAAAAGACCTAAATATAAATCTTAAGACTATAAACTTTTAGAAGAAAATCTGGGTCATAAAACCTCACAACATTGAAATTGGCAGTGATTTCCTGGATATGATTTCAATGGCACAGGCAACAGAAGAGTATACAAACTCCCTAAAAAATAAAAAAAAATATTGTATATCCAAAGACAATGTAAACAGAGTTAACAGTTACTAATAGAATGGGATAAAATATTTCCAAATGCTATATCTGAAGGTATATTAATATTCCAACTAGAAATCCTAAAAATTAACAACAATAAAGGCAAACAATACCATTTAGAGATAGGTAAAAGACTAACATAAATAATGAATCTCCACAGATAACCAATCTTAGTTGTCTGTTGGATGGAAAATCTTGTTTCTCTGGTTCTGGTGTGTGTTACCTATTTCTTCTTTGTAGTAATCTCTTTGAGTATTTTCTCTAGCGCTGGTTTTGAAGACATAAATTCCTTCAGTTTCTGTTTGTCATGTAAGCTTCTTATTTCCCCATCTAATTTGATAGAAAGTTTTGCTGGATAGAAAATTTTTGGCTGGAAGTTGTTTTCTTTAGCGTTTGGAATACGTTACTCCAAGTCCTTCTGGCTCTCATGACTTGGTTTGGGAAGTCTGGATTCTAATTGGTTTGCCTCAGAATGTCACTTGGCCCTTTGTTTTTGTTGCCTTTAAGATTCTCTGCTTGGCTTCCACATTGGTCATTTTAACAATTATGTGGCGTGGGGATCCTCTTCTCCAATCCTGTCTAAAGGGAGTTCTATAAGTTTCCTGGACCTGTGTATCAACCTCTTGCTCTATGTTTGGAAAATTTTCTGCTATTACTTCCTTGAAGAGATTGTTGATCCCTTTGGTTTCACTTTCTTTTCCCTCCTCTATTCCAATTATTCTTAGGTTAGCTCTCTTAAAATGGGCCCATATTTCTTCAATGTCAGATTCCTGCTGTTGGATATTTTTTTCTAGATTAGAAACTATGCGTTCTTTTTTTTTGTGTGTGTGTGTGTGGTACTGGGGTTCCTGGAAGCCCTTCTACCTCCGGGCTACACTCCCAGACCTATTTTATATTTTTGAAACAGGGTCTCTTACGCCAGCACGGCTGGCTTCGAACCTGCGCGATCCTCCTGTCTCCGCCTCCCAAGCGCGGGGATTACAAGCGTGAGCCACCACGCCCGGCCTATGCGTTCATTTTTGGAATGATCATCTTCTAATAGCGAGATTCTTTTCTCCATGTGGTCTAATCAGTTGTTTGTGCTTTGAATTGAGGCCTTTACTTCATTAATTGCATCCTTTTTCTCTTTTTGGCTCTCTCTGAGTTCTTTTCGAAGCACCTCTATTATTTCTACAGTTATTTTCCTGATTTGATCTTCTAGAAATCTCTGATTTTCTGTTTTATCGGGTTCTGATGTTGTGGGGTTGTGGGCATTCATTGCTCCAGTGTTATTCCTCTTTCCCATGATTTTGGAAGTTTGTGCCTTCTCTGGGTTCTTCCCTTGGGTCACTATGACTTCACTTAAGGTGCTCTGGATCTCGAGTCAGTAGTATCTCAGACCCCACTACTCCTTTACTGGGTTGTATCATAGAGTCTCCGACCCAGGGAGTCAATAGAGGCTGCTTTAAACTATGGGTGGTGCCTGGTTGCACGTTCTCCTATGGTGTGATATCTCTGCCACCGCCACTCCCCCACTGGGTCAAGTCCCAGGAAGTACAGTACTGGGATTTCTCCTCTGTGGCCGCAATTTGACTCACTGTTCTTGAGTTCGCAGATGTAGCAGTACTGGACTCGTTGAATTCGCTGCTGCTGCCTCCGGTGGCAATATGGCGCCTCTGCCATGCCCTCGGCCGGTGAGGCTGGCTTATTTCTTCTTGGTTTTGAATTCCACTCCTTGAAGCGTGTGCTGAGCTCAGCCACTGGGAGCTTTAGATGTTCCCTGCGCTGAAAAATCCTGCCTGGTTGTTCCGCAGCGGCTCACTTTGGCTTGCTGTAGCCATCCGGTGTATTCACCGCTGCCGCCGGCAGTATGGCGCTGCTGCCCCGTCCTCGGGCGTGAGGCCGGTGTATCTCCTCTGTGGCTCTGAGCTCTGTTCTCAGTCCGCTTTCTCTCTGGAACCTGGTGATTTTTTTGTTTCTCTGGTGATGGTGTTTTCTGGCTATGAAAGGCGCTGATTTTGTGGTAATGGAGATTGGTTGTTAGTGGGGCTCTTAAGCCCCGCTTTTCTCGGTCGCCATCTTCCTGGAAGTCTCTCTCATTTTATTCTTGATGACTGACATTATAAATGATGTTATATGAAATCTCAGTATAGTTTTGATGTGCATTTTCCTGATGTTGAATTTTTTTTTTATTTATTGATCATCTCTAGTTCTTCCTTTGAGAAGTGTATATTTAGTTCAATTACCCAAGTTTGATTGGATTATTTTCTAGGACTAATTTTTTAAAGTTCTCTCTCTCTCTCTCTCTCTCTCTCTATATATATATATATATATATATATATATATTCTTAATATTAGTCTGTTATTAAAGGAGTAGCTGGCAAACAATGTCTCCCATCTGTAGGCTCTCTCTTTAGCCTCTTGATTTTTCCCTTTGTTGTGCAGAAGCTTTTCAATTCGATAACATCCCATTTGTTAATCCTAAGTTTTATTTCTTGAGCTTCGGGTTCTTTTTCAGTAAATCTTCACCAGTAACTATGTTGGACAGTTGGTTCTATGCCCTATTCTGTTAACTTCAAAGTTTGTGGTCTAATTTTTAGATCTTTGATCCATCTTGAACTTATTATTGTGACAGACTGGGGTCTAACGGTTATCTAGTTTTCCCAACACCACTTGTTTTAAAGACTGCTTTATCTGTAGTGTATATTTTTGGCTCCTTTGTCAAAATTCAACTAGTTCTAAGTGTGAGGATTTGTTTGTGTATCTTTTATTCTACTTAATTTGTCTATATGTTTTTCTGCTTAAAGCATGCTATTTGTGTTACTATAGCTCTGTATTATAATTTTAAATCAGTTATTGTGATGTCCTCCATCAGAGTTCCTATTGCTGGGAATTGCTTCGGCTGTTCTGGGTCTTTTAATATTTTCATATGACTTTTCAGAATTTTCTATGAGAACTTTCAGATTTGGGGGGGGGGTATGTGTGCGGTACTGAGGATGGAACTCAGGGACATTCTATCTTATAGATACATCCTCAGCCCTATTTTAATCTTTTTATTTATGAAGCAGGATCTCACTAGGTTATGAAAGGCCTCATTAAGTTCCTGAAGCTGGTTGTGAATTTCATTAAGTTCCTGAAGCTGGCTGTGAATTCGTGATCTTCCTAATCCTCCTATTCCAGCTACTTAGTGCAGCCCTCCGAAACTTACTGAGATCCAGTTTCAAAATAAAGAATAATAAATAGGGCTGGGGGTGTAGCTCAGAGCTTAGCGGATATACCTCGGAGGTCAAATGCCCCTGGGTTCCATCCCCAGACACGCAAAATAAATAAAATAAAATAAAATACAATAAGCATCCTTGGACTGTGATCAGTATTTCTTTGAATCTAATTTAGGAATAATTGGCAATATAGAGTTGCCACTTGGGAATACAATATAAAATTATTTAAATCATTTGTAATTTGTCTTATCAGTGTTTTATGTTTCTTAGTATAAAAATATTACAATAATGTTCAAGTCAGATTTGTGTTTGGTTGTTTCATGTTTATTTTGTATGCTATTGTAAGTTATGCAACATTTGGTATTTAATTCTCCAGGTACTTGGCATTAATTTTTAAAAATATAATTGATTATGAAAGATATAATTGATTAAGCATGCTGACAGTTGTAGGCTTCTTCAGAGGTCATTTATCAAATTAAAAAAAACTCTCTTCTATTTTTAGATTGCTAATCATTTTTTATTGTAAATTGATGTTGACTTGAAATAAAATCCCTCATTGTATTTGCTAAAATGATACATTTTCTACTATATTGTTTTGATACAGTGAATTAAAATGATTGATTTTCAAATAATAAATCAGCTGCATGTTCTAGGGATAAATATTATTTTTCCTGTTGTATTGTTCTTTTCATGAATTTTTAACCTTAATTTCTTAATAATTTTCTGAAGAATTTTTTGTCTGTGTTCATGTGAGGATATTGAACCAGCCAAAGGTTCACTTTCTTCTACTGTATTTTTATTGGCCTGTTTCAGTTTTTCTTCCTTATCATATTTTTTGTCTGTTTTTGGTATATCATGTCTCATAAAATGTGTTGAAACATATTCTCTCATCTTCCATTTTCTGAGTTTATGTGAAAGTGTCACAATTCTTCTTTATATGCTTCATAAAATCCACACTATCTAGTCCTGCTGTTTATTCTGGGGGAAGATTGTTAACTACAAGTTCTAATAACTTAATAGAGGGTATATTATTCAAGTTACCTCCTTTTCAATGAGTAAGTTTAATACTTTGTTAGCATGAATTTATTCATTTAGATTTTAAAATTCATTGTCAAAAGATTCACCTATCATCTTCTTAATATTAGTAATAAATATAGTTGCATATTCTCTCTCCTTTCTTTTATTCCAGACTGTGTTAATTTTTAATCTACTTTTTATCACTGGCTAAAATCTTATCTATTTGATTGAACTTCTGAAAAAAACAATTATTAAGTTCATTGATTTTATTTTTGTTGCTGTTTTCAAGCCATTAATTGCTGCTCTTTATTTCCTTTTTTTAGATTGCATTGACATACATTTTTTTCCCCTGTAGTATGAAGGAGATGACTTAGCTTATTGACTTCTGAAATCTTTATTTCTTCACTAAATCGGAATTGACAAAATTATATCTAAAGTGTACAACATGATTTAATATACATAATGAAATGATTATCACAATCACATTAGCTAACACATCTACATATCATTACTAATTTTCTTTAGAAATTTTGTTCAACCTCCTTTTTTGTAAGAAAAAGATTTCTCATTAGAAACCTGTCACAGTTACTCATTTGACTTATAACTGCAACCCTTGTCAAAACCTTTCAAGACTAATAATGGAAAGGGAGTGTTGGCATGGGCTTGTTCTATGAAGTCATATTTGGAAGTTTGTTTTCTGGCACTTAAGAGCCCGAAGACTTCAGAAACTTCCTAAGCTTGATATTCTATTTCTTTGAGTATTAGATAGGGCTTAAAGTAATAATCATTGTCTCAGTAAGTAACATTTATGAACAACATAATTTTCAGGTAATTCACTAAACTTTCTCTGAATATCATTCTATTTTACTCTTTAAAAGAAGCTATATGTTTTATAGATGAAGGCTATCAAGATCACTACAGAATTAAATAAAATCAGAATTATATAACACTCTGAGGAGAATAAGAAATCATTTTGGTACTGATAATGACTATTATCAGAATGATACAAATTTGATGGTGATAATAATGACAAAGAAAAAATTCCTATGCACTGGCATCATGCGGTCATTGTAGATAAATACATATGTAACCATTAGAAATTACACTGTTTATGGAATTGTAAATTAGTACAATCTCAATGGAGATTAGTTTAGTGGTTCCTCAAAAAACTAGGAATGGAGCTATTATACAACCCAGTTAAAGCACTTCTTGGTATGTTTTAAAAACAATTAAAGCCAGAATACTATCATATTCTTGAAAGGTTGGGTCCCTCCCTTCCCTTGAAGGGACCCTGCAGCGGGGACCAAGGTCGAACCCCGGAAGCCAGAAGCGGAGATGGTGCAAGGATCCAGGTGTCACAAGCCTCTGGACATCGGGAGACAGATTCCAGGTGCCACAAGACTCTGGATATCATGAGAGAATCAGCATTCCCACACTGCTAGCTCCACCCCAAGACCCCCACTATAAATTTCAGTACTTCCTCTCTGACCACGTGACACTGCCAAACAACTATGACTGCTGACTGTGTGGCTCTGCTGCTAGGTCGTTGGTCCCTTCCCACATGGTGGGCAGACCTCGCTTAAAGGTTCCAGTTTTGATTAAAGAGGACTTTAATAACCTGGCTGGTGTTTGCCTCCTTCCTGACTCCCAATTCAATTTTAACGTTATATCTGGTGCATGAAACCTGGGAGGATTTTTTTCTCTTTTCTTTTGTTGTTGCTGTATCCCTCCTGTAGCCCCTGACTCTCCAACCCTACTCTCAGTTGGACTGACTGCTTTCTTTTGGACCGGGTGCACTCCCGAGGTCCTGCACTAGGCTCGCTGGGCAGCGTGCACTCACTAACGCTGCTCTGGCTCCACATTCCTGCGCCATTGGGCCCTGCTGCTGCTGCCACCGCTCCAGTTCTTGCAACACACACCCACCAGCTGCTCATCCTGCAGAAGTCTTTCAGACAGGGTAAGCTCCCTCCCCTTCCCTTGGTCAGCGGGTTCTGGCTTTCTGCCTTCCGGCTTCTTGCCTCCAGCTTCTCCGTTCTCAAAACTTCTATCAGAGCGGGCCCCCAGATGACCAGGTTGTCCTCTCATTTTGAGAAGAGATTCAGAAGTCTTTCCAGTCTCTTGACCCCTGTTCCCAAACAATTGATCAAGAAATTAGAGACGCCTATTTCCTTTTCTTTATTTTTGTCTGCGGACCAATTATGGGAAGCCAAACATCCAAAATAGACTCCCAGTACCTACTGGGTTGTCTGTTTGCTAATATCCAGACTCTGGGTCTAGCGGAGGACTTATGTTTCTATTGCACTAGGGTCTGGCCTCAATACAAATTGGATAATGTATTACAGTGGCCCATGAATGGTACTTTGGATTTCAATATTCTTACTGGTCTCAGCAACTTTTGTAAGAGGTCCGGTAAAGGTTTGGAAGTCCTTTATATCCAGGCCTTGTTTTTTATGTGTTCCCACCCAAGTACTGCTGGCTAGGGATTCTTGCCAGCTGCAACCCCTACCTTGGTCACCTCATGATGGCGTGCAGGCACCATCTGGCAACCTTGCTGCATTACAGGCTAACTCACAGTCGCCATCTTGGTCACCACATGGTGATGTGCAGGTGCCAGACTGTGATTTTGCTGAGTCACAGGTTCAGTAACCATTTTGTGGCACTATGCAATTGCCAGCATCTGACCCTGTTGGGTAGCAGGTTCTGCTTTCTGAGGACCACCAACCTATCCTAGAATAGCCTCCCACTATAACCTGCAGTTTTCCCTTGCCAGCCTCCCTATGGGACCAACTCCGGCAGGTTTTACCCTCTATACCCTCTTAGAATCATCTACTGAGGCAGGACATGTGGTATTGGCAACCCATTTTACTGGGCATTCAGCCCCTGATATTTGGTAAAAATTAAAAAAGGTTGAGGATGGTCCTCAAATCCCTATCCAAGATTTGGTGAACATGGCATTTAAAGTCTTTAATTCCAGAGAGGAACAGGCAGAGGTGGATCGTATACTCTGACTTCACCAAAAGGCAGATTTGCAAGCTTGAGCCCTGGTAGCTGCCTTGTGGTCAGTGGTGGAGGCTTAGCCCTCGGGACAATGAACATCACCTAGGGCTGAAGGACAGAATAGACAAATACCCCCAGGAGCCTATTTTAAATGTGGAGACCAAGGTCACTAAGCTAAGAATTTCCCTCAGTCAAGTCCACCAACCAGACCATGCCCAGCATATGGCCAGGAGGGACACTGGAAACGTGAGTGCCCTTGGAAAAGTGGTGAGCCTCAGGTGCCTCAACACAGGGAGACCACTCTTTCAGACCAGGACCCGACACTGGTCCTGCTCAGCCAGGCTGAAGACTGACAGCTCCTGGACTCCTCAACTTTGATCCTCCTTGGTAAGCCCAGGGTAACTCTGAAGGCATTGGGCACCTCCTTGGGGAACATGCTGACCAATATCTTCCCCAACCTGGGACTGAAGAAGCTAGCTCCACACCCAGCAGCCAAGGCCCTAAAGCCAGGAGATCAAGTCCTCCTCAAGTCATTCCAACGAAAACATCTCCAAACATGCTGGACTGGGCCTTTTACAGTGATCCTCACCACACCTACTGCAGCCAAGCTGCTGGGGAACCCCAAATGGCATCACCTCACTCTGTTACAAAGGGCTCCATTACAGCATCCTCATGACAAATTCTCCTTTATATTGTTGGGGCCCACTAAGCTCCATTTTTCTTCACATAATTCTGTTTAATGCTTTAATTTCAGCAGGTCCACTTGTTAACATAGTACAGTGCTCTCCCTTTCTAGATGCCAAAGAGTATAAGTATTAAACTCTCTAAAATCTGTTACTGATGCTCTTGACCCACTAGCATGTTTTCCATTTGACCAGACTGACCCATACTTACTCACTGCTAAGAGGGTGGTGTATGCCAGGTGTGGTAGCACATGCTTGTAATCCCCGTGCTTGGGAGGAGGAGAAAGGAAGATTGTGCAGGTTCGAAGCCAGCTGTGCTGGCTTAAGAGACCCTGTTTCCAAATAAAATATAAAAAAAATAGGTCTGGGAGTGTACCCTGGAGGTAGAAAGTGTTCCATCTCCAGTACCACCAAAAAAAAAAAAAAAAAAAGTAGTGCATGTCTCTTTCTCAGGAAAATGCTGCTATTATATTAATAAATCTGTTCTAATGGAGGAAAATGTCTAACCTCTGACCTGATTAAGCAAGAATATAAAAACACAATATCGACAATCTATCTCATATCTGGAAAGATTCTAAGGCCAGTAGCTGCTGGGATTCCTCACCTCCTGGCAAGGGTCAGTAGCTAATGTGCTCCTTTCTTTTCAAAGACACATTCTCATGATTTGCCACTTTTTTTAATAGCTACTCATCTGTTAAAGTTTATTCAAATGCACATTACTTAGCTGTCTAGGGTAACATCCAATCAATTCCCACTGCAGCCACACTCACACCTGCCCACTTCCAAAGGATCCAACCTCTCCTGGCCAAGGGGCCCCCTAAGATACCCCTGTCAGCAGGAAGTCATTATGGACTTGGCTGTTGCTCAGTATCACCAAAAGGCTTGGATAATAGGTTGGGTCTCTACCTTCCTCCACGGTACCCCACGGTGGGGTCAGGAGGCAGAACTCTAGAAGCAAGAAGCAGAGATGTCACGAGACTCTAGAAATAGTGAGACAGACACAAGGTGCTGCAAGAGATCTGGATGTTGCGAGAAAATCAGCATTCCAATGCTGTTAGCTCCACCCCCAGACTCCCACTATAAATATCCATACTTCCTTTCTGACTGTGTGACTCTGCTGACCTACCATGACTCTGCTGACTGCATGGCTCTGCTAGTAGGTCGTCGGCCCGTACCCTCACAGTCTGCAGACCTTGCCCAAAGGTGCCAGTTTTGATTATAGAGACCTTTAATAACTTCGTTGATATTTGCCTCTTTTGCAACCCACCAACTCAATTTCAACATGACAATTCTGTATGTGGATACATGTATATCTATGTTTATATCACAAAATTCATGATAGCCAAATTATGAAATCAGTGTAGATATTCATGAGATGAATGGATAAAACCTGGTATATACACACATTGAAAGTTTACTCTGAAATAAAGAAGAACAAAATTATATAATTTTCAATAAATAGATAAAATTAGATAATATTATTGTGAGATCAGCCTGTCCTAGTAAAGGTTTGTATGTTTTCTCTCATATACAGAAGCTAGAGAGAAAAAAATAAATGAAGTATTTTAAATAACGTGGAGAAAGACCAGAAAAGTAGTGGAAGAGTACTGGGGCAAGTAGTTAGGGAGGAAAAGATGAGGATTAAAGAAGAAAACAATTCAAATAATAGTATGGCAGCTGGGAGTGGTGGCGTACGCTTGTAATCCATGCGCTTGGGAGGCAGAGACAGGAGGATCGCGCAGGTTTGAAGCCAGCCACGCTGGCTTAAGAGACCCTGTTTCCAAATAAAATGTATAAAATAGGTCTGGAAGTGTAGCCCTGAAGTAGAAGGGTTTCCAGGAACCCCAGTACCAACAAAAAGTAAATAAAATAAAATAAAATAAAATAAAATAAAATAAAATAATAGTATGGCAATATGTGAAGGTATTACTATCCATTTCACAAACACATCTGTGGGGGGCAGGGTCAGATGACAAGAAAAATGTACCAAAATCTATGCATGTATATTTGTATCACATTTAATGTCACTATGATGTATAATGCACTAATAAAATAATACAAAAATATAGTAAAATAATTATGCAAGTCAACACAAATAAATGCACAGATATATTCCTGAAAGTATTTTTGTGCTAGAGAAAATAACTTAAGGGCAGACCTTAATATAATCAACATTCTTAATTAAAAAGATGTAATTATTTTAAAAAATCAGTATGGTATCAATCATTTACTTACCAAGCACTTATTGAAAATATTTTGTACCCAAACTCTGAAATCTAAGATACAAGATTAGAATGTAATGGTGTTTTCTAGGAATGATTGTACTAATAGAAAAGGAAAAATATATGATCAAAAGAGGAAATATTAAGGGAAGGAATGATGAGGAAGGGAAGAGATGAAATGGAGAGAAAAGAGGCTAGAGAAAAGATAAGAGGAAAGAAATGAAAAGGAAGCAGAGTGATCTTGTAGGACGTGCAGTTGGCTTCATTTGGGTTGCGCAGTAGGAGGTATATTTTAGTTGTAATACATGCCATGCATCAGTGCCCATATTTGAAAATCAGCTGGTGGGAAGACACTTGTAAACAGGAAGAACATTTTTCTTAAGGATGTACGGTGATGTATAGCACATGTCAAACTTGAGTCTGGCTTTATACAGAGTAACTTGCTGGATCATTGGCCCTATTTCAGAGTGCCATTTGTAAAAAAAAAAAAAAAAAAGATGTGGTAGCACATGTGTGTGTGCAATGATTTTATGATGTGCTGTCCTACTAAATTACAAAATTCAATGAGAATGACACGAGTTGTTTTTTTTTTTTCATTCATCCTGTGACCAACATTTTTTTTCAAATATGCATATCTAAGGATTATGGAAAGTGTTGGGAGGGATATGGAAAGACATAAGAGGAAGAGAAAAAGTATCAAAATATTATTGTAGCTTCCACCTGCTTCAAATCCCTTTGAAGGAGGTTTGGTAAAAATTCTATTCAGAAAAAAATAGGAGCATTCAATAACTTAAGATACATTTTGTGCTGATCCAGTTAATATGTCAAACTGTTCTGCTTCAAGCAAGAAGACAAAAAAGCTTTTCCACACCACAAAGGGGTATCTTAATCCCATCCCTCTGTTGTCACCCACCAAGGAAATAGCATTATGTCAGCATCTGATTTGCATCAGGGGGCAGCCTTTATTTCTGAGAAAGCTGTTTGCAATTCAATACACTCCATGCACAATGTTGCCTTTCATGAGATTCCGTATGGTTCTGTCGATAGTAATCATAATACCACCCCCCACCCCACCAGCCCCAGTGGAGAACACTGAGGCAAGGCTGAAAAATCTAACTCTGTGTTTTAACTTAGGTAAATATCAAGACTGAGAAAACA